>NC_044303.2:26780672-27105672 GCF_007474595.2 Lynx canadensis
GTGCAAAGGCATATCAATGGAATAGTGGTTGTTTCTTTAACAAATGGCTCTGGAACACTTAGATATCCATAAGGGGAAAAGTAAACATTGAACCATACCTTATAGTATATTTTTTGTTTTTATTAAAAAATTTTAAATTTAATTTTGCTTTTATTTATTTTTTTTAATGTTTAGTTACTTTGAGAGAGAGAGTGTGCATGCATGTGGGAGAGGGGCAGAAAGAGAGGGAACGAGAGAATCCCAAGCATGCTCCACACTTAGTGTGCCTGACACGGAGCTTGATCTCTTGATCAGAAAGATCACAACCTGAGCCAATTTCAAGAGACAGACGCTTAACTGACTGAGCCACCCACGTGTCCCTATTTTTTAGATGGATACAAAATAGATTATAGACATACATGTAAAACCAAAAACTATGAATCTTGTCAAAAAAACATATGAAAAAAATCTTTGTGACATTGAATTTAACAAAGATTTCTCAGATATGATACCAAAGCCACAATCCATAAAAAAACAAATTGGTAAATTGGCCTTTATCAAATTTAAAAATTTGTTCTTCAAAAAATATTGTTAAGAAAATGCAAACATAAACCATAGATTGGGAGAAAATATTTGCAAATATATCTGATAAAGGATTTGCATCCAGAGTTTATAAATTACTCTCAAAAATTAATAGGAAAACGAACAGTCCTCTAAAATAATGGGCAAATAATTTGAACAGATATTCCACCAAAGAAGAAATATGGGTGGCAAATAAACTCATGGAAAGATGCTCAACATCATTAACCATTAGGGAAATGCAAATTAAAACCCCAATGGGATAATATGATAGATGCATTAGAATGGCTGTAATTAAAACAACTAGCTATATAAAGTATTGATGAGGATATGGAGGAAATGGAGCTTTTACACACTGTGGGAATATAAAATGGCACAGTCCTTTTGGAAAGTAGTTTGTCAGTTTTTAAAAAAATTGGACATCCACCTACCATATGATTCCTCTCTTCTCACTTTTAAATGTTTACCCAAGAAGAAAGAAAACGTGTCTGTACGAAGACTTCTATATAAATGTTCATAGCATTGTACTTTGTAATAGTCAAAAAGTTGAAACGACTCCAATGCTCATCAACAGAGGAAAGGACAAACTCACTGCAGCATCCATACCCATGCTGAAACTACTCAGGAATAAAATCTGATGAACTATTGATTTGTGCAACAACATGGATGAATCTCAGTATAATTATGCTGAACGAAAGAAGCAAAACAGAATAAAGAGAGTTCATACTGTATAATTCCATATATCTAAAACTATAGAAAGCGCTAATGAATTTATGGCGTCAGAAAGCAAATTGGTGTTTGCCTGGGGGTAGGGAAAGACGGGGAAGGGTGAGAGGGAAAGATGAAAAACTTCAGAGGTAGCAGATAAATATGTTCATTATCTTGAATGTGGTGGCTTCACGGGTATAACCATATGTGAAAACTTATGAAATTGCACACTTTAACATGTGCAGCGTTCTGAATTTGAGTCATTTCTCCATAAGGCAACTAAAAACAGTACAGTTAAATGCTGTGGTGGGCAGGAGGGCAGGAGTGGACAGGGCATTTTGTGGACATAAAGAAAAGAGTGGGTCAGTCTTTCCTGGGATAGGAGATTTAACAGAGGCTTTATAGGGGAGGTCATCTTTGCTGAGTTGGGAAAGAAGAATAAATATTTGTCAATCTGCTGTAAAAACAAAACATTCTAGGTACAGGGGTAGTGTCAGTGAGGGCTGAGAGGTGTGAAGGAGTGTGAAAAACAATTTGAGGACTTGCAGAGAGGTTGAACATCCTTGCAGCCATGGAGGTAAATCAGCCTAGACAAGTAGGTAGGGGCAGACCAAAGAGGTCTTGCTTGTATCCGGAAGTATTAGGATTTTGACTTTTAGGCACAAGGGAGCCACTGAAGGTGTTTAATCTGGGAAGTGACAAGCCACATTGGTTTTAAGGAAGAATATTCTCATACTAGAATGAACACTTAACTCTGATAATTAAGGATATGTAGACTTATTTAGTTAAATAAGAAGAGAATTTTCCATTGTTAAAGTTTCCATCTTAAGACTTCCTGTGCAAGTATTTTATTTTGAATGATCCTGAAAGAAATTTGATCAAATAGATAATTTGCCACCAAATACCAGTTGTGTGGATGTATAAACATGGATACATATTCTTGGATTTCTCTTTTGTCTTCTCCTTACCCCACCTGTCGATACAGAGGGCACATTCGTAACTTTGTTCTAAGGCTTTTTTGACCAAAGACTTCAGATCAGATGTCTTGCCTTAATCTGAATTGTCAAAGCACTCCACTCCACTACAGGATCATATGAGTAGAGTTGAGAACCACGCTTAGCAGCCTGGGGATTCGGAAAGCATCTCAGGATGGTTGAGCTCCAGTAGTCCAAGCACTAAAGACCAGTTCCGCCTCTCCCTGGGGTGCTTTGAAAAGCCCCTTGTGGTATTGAAAGCCAGCATTGCGAGGGCAGCTTTTAATCCCTCAGCTGGAATGTTTTACTTTGGACACCATTAAGGGAGGTTGGAAATAATAATACTGGCATGAGTAGAGCATCAAAGAGGAGAGCCCCTTAATTACCAATCTGCCTAGATTCTACTACTACATGGCACTCTCTGGTCACTAAACTGAGAGCATGCCAAATTTTCCTTTCCTGGTAGAAACAACTTGTTTTTTCTTCATCCTGGGAACAAACCTTTAGCCATATGTGTTGGAAAATGAAATTTCCAAGGGATGCCTCTATGTGCATCTGGGGAAAACCGAAAGATTTATTGCCTCTGACTTTTAACATTAATGGTCTGGTAGTCTTTTGATCATTAGTTTAAAACATCAGATTCAGCACTTACATTTTTGTTGAGTACTGGGAATGGTGACGAGCATTAATTAGAATTATTGGGGTATGTACCAATAATGAAGTACCAATTATTGGGGTATGTACCAAGATAAAGTATTCTTTATCTTACATGCTGGAAGGGTTAATATTATATTCAGCAAAGAACCCTGAATTCTTCAAGCTCCTAAGTAAATAACAGTGAAATAAAGTGATGGTGACAATAATTTCACCTGCTTCATCATTTTGCTATGATGACTGATTGTTGAGTTACTAATTATTCAACTACTTTAAAAGATGGGGAGAAGTGAATGTGTTTGTTACTATTATTATGGTTGTTTTTACTGTTACTCTTAGTTCAGAAAATGACGTCAGTTATATTCTCAGAGATCAGTGGTTTGTGTAGGTTTTAAATTGAGTCAAACCATACTAATTACCAGGTGAGGAGCAAGGCCGGTCCCCTGCTGGGAAACAGGTGCATCTCTGTTCTCGTGATGCTGACGTGGCCCTTGCTGTTGTCACTGAGCCCAGCATTTCCATGGCTCCTTTCTCCAAGGTGAGCTCCAGCCCGGGCCACAGAGGCCCCTCTCTACAGTCGTTTAAAGGTACAGAAGCAAAGTTATGTTTGCTCCTACATGACACAGATCTGTGGCCATAAAAGAAGCATTTCAAACTTTAAAGAATCTTCCGTGTGTAAGCTTTGACTTGGTTACAAAACCATGGTAAGTGGGGTCTTCTTATCCCCCCTAAGGCATAATTGTAGCTGAATTTCTTCCCTGCCATGCTCTTATTAACATCAAAATATATTCATGTAAATACTTTCCTTTAAGTCGGACTAATTCTACTTCATTTATAATAAATCTTCACTAAAATTCAGATGAAGGAAAAAGGAAGAGTTCTTGAGTTTGATGAGAAACCTTTGTATAGTAACTACTGATGATGATAATAATAGTAGTTGACAGTTACCAAGTATTTACTGTGTCCCAGGCACTTTTTAATGTGCTTCATGTATGGTTACTAATTTGATCCTTGTAACAATTCTCTTAGGTAGATATTATTATTTTCCACATTTCATAGGTCTGGAAGCTGAATCCCAAAAAGTAAGTAACTTAGAGTTACACAGCTTGTAAGTGGTAGAGGTAAATTCAAACCCAGGTAGTCTGTTGTTGGAGTCTGTGTTCTGAAGGAGTGTATTATATTGCTTCTTAATTATATAATCTTTTAAAGAAATCATCTTAAAGACTGAATATAAATTATGACTTAGATGGTATTAATAACTAAAATAAAACAATTTATTGAGTGCTTACTTTGTCAGGTACTGTGCTAAGTACTTTGCATATATTATTTAGTGCTTTGCCTGTATTATTTAAACCTCTTAATAATGCTTTGAGGCAGGTATTATCATTCACATTTTGTAGATGAGAAAAATGAGGCTGAGAGAGGTTTACTGGCCTGCCCAAGGCCAGATAGTAAATTTGAGATAGGATTCAAAGCCAAGTCCTTGACTCAGATACTTGTGTTTTTAACCCTATGCTTAAAGGTAATAAAAAGAATTCAGATTGGATTGTTACATTCATAGGCTGCTCCATAATGTAAGTTATGTCATTAATTTTGAAATTTTTAGTCAATACAAATAACTTGTACATATCAGAATGGTTGCAGATTCTCAAATGTTTTTGTCTTCCCATTTAAAAGTGTTTCGAGGGGCGCCTGGGTGGCTTGGTCGGTTGAGCGTCCGACTTCGGCTCAGGTCATGATCTCACGGTCCGTGAGTTCGAGCCCCGCGTCGGGCTCTGTGCTGACCGCTCAGAGCCTGGAGCCTGTTTCAGATTCTGTGTCTCCCTCTCTCTCTGCCCCTCCCCTGTTCATGCTCTGTCTCTCTCTGTCTCAAAAATAAATAAATGTTAAAAAAGATTTTTTTTAAAAAAAATAAAAAAAAAGTGTTTCGAGCAGTGAGACTGGTGCCTACATAATGCTTTCAATTGTTGGACAAGTTGAAAACCTAGAGTCAGGTTTTCTTAACCTTTTTAGTGTCATGGACATCTTTTATCATCTTTTATAGTTGGCTGGAGTCTATGTCCTGTTTCTCAGGACATCGTGAAGTATGTGAGTGCATGAAATAAAATGCATGAAATGATAAGGAACTGATTTTATTGATTACAATTTTAGCTATTAAATTATTAAATCAAAGTTGTTTTGTAGTAACACATATGCTTTTTTATTAACACATTATATTAGGTTTAAGAGTGGTATAATGACTACCGTAATTTCAAACTGCTTAGAAGTGATGATATACATGATATTTTGAAATATCAGCAACAATTACAGGGAGATATGAAAGTATCTGTGACTTTGTGTTGGTGACAAATGTGGAAGTACCATTACCGCTACCATGATTTGTTGCCTAAATTCATATTGCAAGCAAATGCTAAATTTTAGCTGGATGTTGGTGAAAATACACATCTAATTTTTTCCCATCTGAGTTTAAGTACCCTCATGAATTCTATCCATGGACCTCTTTGGGATCCATGGGCCTAGATTAGGAAATTCTAGTCCATAGGGTATGCTTAGTCTTATGCCTTTCAAGTAAAAGGTATCCGTTTTTGATGTGCTGTTCACAATTAGGTCCTCAAAATTACTTTGCCTCAACATTGCCAAATGTTCTGGGATCTCTCCTTCACGAGTGAGGATCACTCCTCACTACCAAGAGGTTGGCACCAGCAGGGTCTCTGAGGACCTGAGGAAAACCTGGAAATACTTTCTTTTCTTCATGGCTTTATAGTGTTGGTAGGTTATTTGCCTTGAGGTATGAAGACACAGCCGTCACCATTTTAGATTTTATAGTTCTTTTTTTTAATTTTTTTTTTTTATTTTAGAGAGACAGAGAGTGTCAACAGGGGAGAAGGGCAGAGGGTAGGAGAGAAAGAGAATCTTAAACAGGCTCCCCACTCAGTGTGGAGCCCAACACGGAGCTTGATCCCCTGACCCTGGGATCGTGACCTGAGCTGAAATCAAGAGTGGGATGCTCAACCGGCTGAGCTACCCAGGCACCCCTTAGATTTTACAGTTCTAAAGAGAAAAAGCAAAAAGCACAGCAATACTCTTTCAAAGTTGAGAATGGGTTACAGATCCCCAGGAAGTTCTCTTATGAAGGGTAGTAACAGTAGTAGATGCACTAAATGGGAGACTTTACTGTTAAAAGGACATTACTGCAGTGACAGAATCCACCAGGATTTTGCCTTTCCTATAACTTCTTTCCATGCACAGTACTGTGGTGCCTACACGTCGGTTCATTGTTCAGTCAGAAATACTGATTTTGTGTCTGTTATGTCCCAGGCCCTGAGTTATCATGTCTATCATTTGAATCTCACAATTCTTTGATGTTATACCCATTCTTTAGACTAGGAATCTGAAGCATGTAGTCATTTGAATGTGCCTGTAAGTCACAGAGCCAGTCATTTGACTCTTTGTGCTGAGTGGTGCCATATACCCTTGTCAGCTCTCCCAGCCTGAGCAAATTAGCTGCCCCAATTCCCAGGAACATCTGAGACATGGTGACACAGACTAAAGTGATATATAGGAATGGTGATTTTCAACTGAAATTTGCTGAACTTGTTAAGGGCAGACAAACTGCATTTTGAAGTTCAGATTGCTATTTGGAGGCAAGAAAGCAGGTTTCAGGTTAATGGGTTTGAAGCCAGATTACTTTGTGCTTGACTGGCTCTTAGTAAATCAGCCATATGTTACGAGTCCTCTCATAAATTCTGTTTGTTCTCCTCCTGTTTTTCTTTTGTGCTGTTTTATTCATTGTTACCCAGTCATTCTCAACCTCACTTTTCCATGATTTTGCTGCCTCTCCTTTTCTACCTTTCTGAAGTTCCCCATCACTTTTTCTCAGGACTCTAGAGGAACATTGAATCCTTTGTACCCTGTCAAAAACCTTCTCCCAAATTTATATCAGATATTTTTCTCATTCCTGCTACCCCTCAACTTACGGTCATTGTAACTCCTGCTCAAGTTTTAGAGTTTAGCGTGACCCCTTATTTTCATTGCCTTAGTTACACTATCTTCCTGTATACTGCTAATCTTGACCACTCCTCAAAACTCCTCTTAGATTTTACCCCTTCCCATTACTTCTAAAGTTTCCATATTCTAGTTGTTTTGATTTTTTAAATTAAATTTTTACTCTTTAAAATGTTTTCTCCAGGGGCGCCTGGGTAGCTCAATCGGTTAAGCATCTGACCTTTGTTTTCAGCTCAGATCATAATCTCGCAGTTGTGAGATTGAGCCCCACATCAGGCTCTGCACTGACAGCATGGAGGCTGTTTGGGATTCTATCTCTCCCTCTCTATCTGCCCCTCCCCCAGTCACTCACATGCTCTCTCTCTTTCTTTCTCAAAATAAGTAAATAAATAAATATTTCAAAAATTTAAAATGTTTTTTCCAATGACACATGTAATGCAAGGTTACACAAAATGCAGACATTACAGAAATAGATTAATGTAGGAAATGAAAATATGTGATCTCATAATTATCCCTCCATTTAGGGTCTATTCAAACTATTTTTTTTCCTGTGTGTATACTCACAAATATTAATATAGTTTTAAATTTTATGTGAATATGATTGTACCATACATCTTTTTTTTTGCAAATTTACTTTTAAAAATATTACTTGGCCGTAATTCACAGACATATATTCATGTCAATAGGAATAGATATACTTCAATTTTTAATGTGGTATAGGAGATCATCTTATGTCTGTGCCAGGATTTATTTAATCTGTCTCTTATAGATAGATATTTGAGTTGTGTACCATTTTTTAACCATCACAGAGTTGCTGTGAATATTCACATATCCTCTAATTACCTATAAAAATATAGTGTGTGGGTGTGTACATATGTGTATTGGCAGTAAGAGTAAAGGAAATTTCAAAAGCAAACTGATAAGTCCATAATTCTCTCATCTAGTGCTTTTGAGTTTCGTATATTCCCTTCCAGACTTCAACTTTTTCGTATTCATGATTTTAATCACAGTGTATTTATCATTTTATATCTTGCTTTTTCCATTTAGCATCATTTTATAAACACTTCTCCATGTTGATAAACTCTCTTGGTGTTCCTAATGGAAATGTCATTTTCCATCCTACTGATATTCTGGCTGATGTTTTTGTCTTCTTCTGCTCTTTTGCTTTCTGTTACCTGTCTCATGATGCTTTACCAGTTCAGGCTTTCTGCTGTAGTTCCTTCTCTTCTTGCACGTCCTTTGTTAGGCAACTTCATCTCTCCACTCTTGTGAAACCTGAGCAGAAGTGGTTGTAGCCGCCAACTCCTCTGTGCGGCTCAAGACCCAGCACACTCTTAATGCTCACTAAATACACGATCATCGTTTGTGAAGGAGTGCCTTCCCAGGCATCTCCCTAAGAAGTTCGTTCCTTCATGTTGCAGTGCCTCTACAAATAGTACCTTCTGGAAGAATGTGTACCCTGTTGGTAATCCATAAATGCTAAGATGCGTTGTAGGTGTAATTCATATTCACAGCCATTTATGCAGTGCTTTAGTTAGGCAGTTCAGCACCAAGGAGAGTGACTGTTTGCTTTAGCTTGGGTTCAAGGTCAGTGGAGGATTTACTGTGTTTAGGCCTTTGTAGTGCTGTTGGCAAGATGTAATTTTTCCATAATAGATGAAAAGCCAAACCCTGTATAAACACACTTTAATAATGGTGAAAGCACTTGTAGAGCTGTACACTGAGGAAATATTAAAGTTCACACTTCTGTAGCTTAGACTTAATTGAAGCAAATAGTCTTCATATTTACATTTGGGTTGTTTGTTTTATTATCACTTCCTGGAGTGGTTCATCACATGGCTTCCATTCCGCTACACATAACTGCTTAACAGCCTATTCCAGGATTCCATTTGGTCTTTGTCTTGTCTCCAGGCCTGGGGACAGATTTACATTTTCCTTTGTGGGTCTTCAAAATCCTTGACATGGTATCCTGGCCTCCTTTCCCCTGAATATCTCCAGTGCTGAGAGGCACTGTTTCCCCATTAGCTGTGGTTCACTGAAAAAAAAAAAAATGACTTGAGCGGCTTATTAGGATCTTAAACTGAGCTCTTTTTGTCCATTTGTATAACAGGTTCTCAGAATTAGTTCAGGGTTGCCCCAAACCTGTTTTCAGAGAAGGCTCTAAGTCTCATGCTTTCTCTTAAAAGGAACACTAGTGATGCCTTTTGCCCCATGGACTCAGTAGATTTTTACTGAAACGGAAAGCTTGTCTAGGAGAGAAGAGAATGGAAAGCTGCTAAATCCAGAAGCAAATCACCCTGTTTTTATGCAGAAAGAGACAGCTTAAATGCTTCTATTTCCTCCCTGTGTGTTGCAGCACTTATCCTGCTTCACCTGCCTCTCCTGAGGCCAGGCGAGGAAGATTAAGTCTCTTGAAGGGACACTAGAGCTGCAGTGCTTTTTTCCCCAGTGCAGTGGTGTGAGCTATTTGAGTTGTGCCTTGGCCATCTTCTCAAGAGGCTTTAATAGAACTTGAGGATTTATGCCCGAGAACCCCCTGAGCTGGACATATTAGAAGGTCTACTACAAAAGCTGCTTGAAAGAATTTCTCAGGTAATAAGAAATGAGGCTTTCTTGTCTTCCAGTGAAAATGTTCTGGGGGAGTGTGATTTGAAGGATGCCTAAAATCCCTACCAAGCTTATATCTTCTCCACTGACCTTTGGTGAGATTTGTAGTCATCACAATTAATTATGTATTTGAGTTTTGCCATCGTGTCTCTGAGAAGTACTAATGACAATTCAAATAAATTCCAAAGAGGGATTATCACAGTAGCTTTTCACGGGTCCCTCTGCTTCTATTTTGATCCCTTTACCATCTAATTTTATTATTTTTTTTTAATTTTTTTTCAGTGTTTATTTATTTTTGGGACAGAGAGAGACAGAGCATGAACGGGGGAGGGGCAGAGAGAGAGGGAGACACAGAATCGGAAACAGGCTCCAGGCTCTGAGCCATCAGCCCAGAGCCCAACGTGGAGCTCAAACTCACGGACCGCGAGATCGTGACCTGGCTGAAGTTGGACGCTTAACCGACTGCACCACCCAGGCGCCCCTACCATCTAGTTTTAAAACAGAAGTCTGGGTGATCAGGCCAGACTTCCTTAAGCCAAAATTGTAGTCTGTCTGACTTCAAAACCAAAAATATTGGAGTCAGTTTTGTGTCCTGCATTTCTTTTTTTTTAATATGAAATTTATTGTCAAATTAGTTTCCATACAACATCCAGTGCTCATCCCAAAAGGTGCCCTCCTCAATACCCATCACCCCCCCCCCGTCTCTCCCACCCCCCATCGACCCTCAGTTTGTTCTCAGTTTTTAAGAGTCTCTTATGCTTTGGTTCTCTCCCTCTCTAACCTCTTTTTTTTCTTCCCCTCCCCCATTGACTTAAGTTTCTCAGGATCCACTTAAGAGTGAAAACATATGGTATCTGTCTTTCTCTGTATGACTTATTTCACTTAGCATAACACTCTCCAGTTCCATCCACATTGTATTTCTAACATCCACATTCAATCTCTAAGCAGGTTCTATCAGCTCAGCTTTCAAAACATATTCAAAATTTGATCATGCTTGCCACTTCTACTCTCCCACTCCTGGTTGAACCAGTATCATCTCTTACCTGGTTTATGATAGTAGCCTCCTAACTGCTCTCTGTTTCTACCCTGGCCCATTTGGTATATTTTCAAGACAGCAGCTAGACAGATCCTGTTGAAATTAATTTAGTCCAACAAAAATGCCAAGATAATTCAGTGCGGGAAAGAATAGTCTTTTGAAAAAATGGTGCTGGGACAACTGGGTTTCTACGCAAAAAGAATAAAGTTACACTTCCTTCTCTCACACCATATATGCAAATTAATTCAAAATGGATTAAAAACCTAAATGTAAGAGCTAAAACTATAGAATGCTTAGAAGAAGACAGAGGTGTACATCTTCATGATCCTGGATTAGGCAGCAGTTTTTAAGATATGACACCAAAAGCACAAGTGTCAGAAGAAAAAAGATAGATAATTTGGACTTCATCAAAGTTAAAAATCACCTGTGTGGCTCAGTTGGTTAAGCATCCAACTCTTGGTTTTGGCTCAGGTCATAATCTCACAGTTTCTGAGTTCAAGCCCCACATTGGACCTCATGCTGATAGTGCACAGCTTGTTTGGGATTCTCTCTCTCTCTCTCTCTCTCTCTCTCTCTCTCTCTCTCTCTCTCTCTCTCTCCCTCTCTCCCTCTCTCCCTCTCTCCCTCTCTCCCTCTCTCTGTCCCTTCCCCGCACACACACTCTCTCAAAATAATGAATACACTTAAAAAATTAAAAACCCTTGTGTTTCAAAGCATATCATAAAAAAAAGTGAAAAGACAACCCACAAGGTAGTAGAAAATATTTGCAAATTATATATTTCATAAGAGACTTGGATCTAGGGTACATAAAGAACTCTTACAACTCAAAAAATAAAAAGATATAGCCTAATTAAAAAATGAGCAAAGGATCTGAATAGGCATTTCTCCAAAGGAGATATATGGTCAATAAGTGCATAAAAAGAGGCTCAATATTATTAGCACATCTGTGAGATGCAAATCAAAACCACAATGAGACATCACTTCTTACCAACTTAGATGGCTATGATCAAATAGACAGATAATTACAAGTGTTAAGGATATGGAGAAGTTGGACCCCTCAAGTAGTACTGGTGGAATATAATAAAAGTTCAGCCGCTTTGGAAAATAGTTTGGCAGTTCTTCAAAAGGTTAAACACAGAGTTACCATATGACCCAGATATTCTACTTGTAGGTATTTAACTAAGAGAAATGAAAATATATGTCTGCATAAAAACTAGTACATAGTTGTTCATAAAAGCATTACTCATAATAGCTAGTAAGTGGAAACAACTCAAATGTCCACTGCCTGATGAATGGATAAGCAACACATGGTATATCCCTACAATGGAAAGTTATTCAGCAATAAAAAAAAATGAATTACTGACATAGGTTATAAGAGAGATGAACCTTGTGGGCTCAGGGATACACTAAGTGAAAGAAGCCAGTCACAAAAGACCATATACTGCACGATGCCATTTATATGAAATGTCCATAATAGGAAAATCTATAAAGATAGAGAATGTATTAGTGGTTATGTAGGGCTGGGAGTTTGGAGGATGGGGAGTGACTGCTGAGGAGTATGGAATTTCTTTTTGGAGTGATGAAAATATTCTAAAGTTGATTGTGGTGTTTGTTTCACAACTCTGTGAATATACTAAAAACTATTGAATTACACACTTCATAAATGAATTAATGCATGTCAATTATATCTTAATTCAGATGTTCTTTTTTTTTTTTTTTTTAAAGTTTATTTATTTTTGGGACAGAGAGAGACAGAGCATGAACGGGGGAGGGGCAGAGAGAGAGGGAGACACAGAATTGGAAACAGGCTCCAGGCTCTGAGCCATCAGCCCAGAGCCCGACGCGGGGCTCGAACTCACAGACCGCGAGATCGTGACCTGGCTGAAGTCGGACGCTTAACCGACTGCGCCACCCAGGCGCCCCAGATGTTCTGAAATTAATAACTGATGTTATCTCTCAAAGCACTCCAGTAGCTTCTCTGCTCATTGAGAGTAAAAGCAAAGTCCTTTCAATGGTCCTTGGTATCTGTCTGACTTGAATGGCCAGTAGACTTTGCCTCATTGACCCCATTCTAGACACATTGGCAGCCCTTGTCTAAGATGTTAGACTTACAATTTGCTATGTAGGAGTCTACTGCTCCCTCTGCCCAGAGCACTTTCCCCTGTATCTATCCATATGACTTTCTTACCTTCTTCAGGTCTTTATCCAGCTATCACCTTATCTAACCATCTTTTAAAACGCAACTCTACCCCAACAGTTCTTTTATGTCATTGTTTCTTTAGTCTTCTCAGAGTCATTGAACTGAATATATATGTACACACATATGTGTACATATATATTTATTCTTAATTTATTTATGTATCATGTTAGTCTCTAATGAATGCAAGAATTTTGGTCTAGTATCATTCACCGGGATATCCCTGGGAACCAGGAAGGGTGCTGCCATATAGTAGGTACTCAGTGGATATTTGTTGAATGAATGAATAAGATTGTTTGTGAACGGTTGTTATCAACTAATCTGATCAGCAAGTTGAAACCTAAGAAACAGTAGGAGACAGAAGAAATGGGAGATAGGATAGATTTTTTTTCAAAATGTGCTTTTGGAGGGGCGCCTGGGTGGCGCAGTCGGTTAAGCGTCCGACTTCAGCCAGGTCACGATCTCGCGGTCTGTGAGTTCGAGCCCCGCGTCGGGCTCTGGGCTGATGGCTCAGAGCCTGGAGCCTGTTTCCGATTCTGTGTCTCCCTCTCTCTCTGCCCCTCCCCCGTTCATGCTCTGTCTCTCTCTGTCCCAAAAATAAATAAACGTTGAAAAAAAAAAAAATTCAAAATGTGCTTTTGGAGATCTGGTAAAATTCAAAATGGTTATTACTGCCCCCAAAGGGGCAACTCCATGAAGCCATGGATATGGAGGGCAAGGGTTTTGAGAAGGAGGTTCAGAGGGGAAATAGGATGGAAGGACTACTAAAGCAGTGAAGGTCGGGTTCAAGGCATTGTTTCTTCCTTTGCAGCTTTAGTTCAGGTGAGTGTGGGCTTTCTTATGAATTTAGCTCCTGATTAGCAAGACTAGTATAGTTTGATGAGATGGTTTCTGAGTTTTTGAGGCAACCAGTCATCAATACATACTTGTTTGTTTTCGTCAGATATTGTGAAAAGGAACTGAGCAAACCTAACCCAAGAAGAATCAGTTGCCATCTTTGTATATCTATTGGACATTAAACTCACCTTATTTTTTTTTAAACATCTCTAATGATATGTAATTAAAGGATTATTGTTTGGAAGTCATTTCTCTGTGAAATGTGGTAAATGAAAATATTGTTTCTACTTAAATGTGGATGGGAGAAGGATCATTTAAATGCAGTGAATTAATATTGTGTTTATCAATTAACCTTTTTAATTGATAATTTAAGAACTAGTTTCTTTGTAATTCTGTATATGGCACTAGAGAAAGGCAGTTAACTACAGAACAGATATTTTAGGTATAAGATATTTCTTCTTTCTCATTTAATGTCACAGAGCTTTTGCTTAAATTACTGGATTGTTTGACTATACGCTTGACTGTGTAACTACATATTGTAATGTTGAAAAACTGTTAAAAGACTCATATTTAAAATACTGTGGCCTAATGTATAAAATTATTTTCCTCTAGATTATATCATATACTGTGTGCTCTTCAAGCTTGGGTAAAAAGGCTTTTGAAAGTATTCATACTATAAAATGAAGAATATAGCATTTCCAGTGCTCTAAAATAATATTTGGAAAACACCATCGTATTAGTAATATTTCCTACACATTTTTTTTTAATTTCAAATACACAGAATTTTCAGGGAAACTAGTTAGGGGATGCATTTAGGTTTAAGTTCAAGTAAGAATTCTATAGAAGGAAGAGAAAGATGATTTAAAGTCATAGCCCCAGTTCTCCAATCACAATTGGTTCCAGTGAGGCTTGACCCCCTGTGTGGGTGTGGAGCAGAAGGATTAGACCCCCACATTACTAGGTATATTTGCTGTCTAAGGGCCTGTTGTATTTTCAATGTGATTGGCAAATTAGCTATACATGAACTTTAACTAATAAAAGCCAAAGCATATTTATGATATTTTCAAATTATGATTTACTTGATAGCATTGATATTTGTGGATATCAGACCTTTAATCAATTGATCATTTCTGGAGGGCAGGCCTCATCCTCTTGTTGTTCTTGTTGAATATGTTATCCTGCTTTTCACTCATGGTATGTAAATCTGTTAAATATGTACTCTGGGTAATGTATATAACCTATGCAAATGGGCGTTGTCCTTGGTCAGTGAGATCAGTTCTGAAGAATGGCTCCCATCTGTCTGGAATAGTTCAGTAAAGGTCTGAGCCAGAAGGATGAAGCATTCCATGCTCAGAACAGTGAAGCTCAGAAGAGAGTAGAACCCGCCAGACTATTCAGCATCCATGGCCACTGCTGAACAATGCAGAGATATCCTACAGATCCAGACCAACATTTTCTTGAGAAAATCTGCATCAGTCACTAGTCCATGGCCCAGGCTGTCTGGTAATAACTATAAACACTCCAAGATATGGAGCCCATTCATTAATCTTTAGGACTATTAGGCCAAAAAGCATCAGTTCCTCCTGCTGTTTTCTAGGACTAGGGAAACCTAAAAGACGGTGGTATTTAGCAATACAAATATAAATTATTTTTTTCTAATTTGATCCGTGAGTCTTGGGATGTCTTTTAGAGGTTATACTTGACTTTAATACACACATCATTGCCATGATGTTGGAAAGTGCAAGGGAGTAGTTAAGATATTTGCTGATCAATATTCAAAAAAAAATTCTAAGTCTGAGGCTGCCTTCTACCAGAAATCTATGGCAGAGTCAAATTAGATCTAGCCTGCATTAGGACCGTATCTCCTGGTTCACTTGATTCATCCAAGTTTAAGTTGATGATTTGTCAAAACTCCCTGATGTGGGATTTGGGGGAGAGGTGAGAATTTGGATAGGAAAGGATGGCAAGCCAATGTTCCTCTTCTTTCTCAGCTTAAGCCTTTACTGCTTCCCAAGTCTTCATTAAGGGCTCCGCACCACCCTTTCCAGTCCTGCTGGAGGCTCCAGAACACATCCTTTCCTGGTAGCCTTGTGGCTGGGTCTGCAGAGTTTCCCACTCAGACAGGCCCCTTCATGTCGGTTTTTAACCTAGTACCGAGTATCTGAGTGAGAATGAGTCGTTCCCTGGGAGTAGAGGACCATACTGTAGATTAGAGGCACAATGTTAAGAACTAAGGCAAATGCATTAAAGTAGTTCACCAGACAACACAAGCTGAAGTTTTACAGCTGTTAGGACAGGATCTTAACCTGGTGGCGGTTTTGCAGGTTGCTCCTGCGATGAGCTCTGTATCATCTGAAGATTGCTACACCAAAATGGAACACTTGCTGGCCATTCCCAGGGCCAAATTAAGGGCATGTCAATAAATTTCTAGAAATTGAAAAAAAAAAAAACATATTTTCACAGAGTGAGTTGTTCAGTCTTGTGTAATTCTGATTTTTAAGAAAAAAAATTCTTATTGGCAACACCTCTGAAACATACCCCGTTGACTAGCATTTTTAGAGGAAATAAACAAACTATCATGATTCATTGCTGAAACTTTTTTGAGAATTTTCTTGCAATAATTTGGGAAATAAAAAATATTTACAATAAAGCTCTTCAGGTTTTCTGGCCTACATTAACAATTAGAAGATCAATAAATGCACTGTACCAAAAGTTTCTACGCAAGTATAAATGTGTATGATTGAATCAATAAGGTACATTAAATGATGTTCGCTGCAGCCAAGCTGACTGAGAGAGTGCAAAGTGGGTTTAAAAAAAAATCAATAAAAGGAGGGAAATGGAAGGAGTTAGTCCTGAAAATGGGTTTTGATCACCATTCTCTATCACTCACTCTACCTTCAATAATGTTGTACTTTTACGGGAAGTCTGGAGGCAAGGATTATTTTCATCATTGTCTGTGCTGTGGTCAGTACTAAAAGGAAGCTCTATGCTGTTTTAAGCCTTAACCTTGAATGACCTTCTAGTCGATTAGATATTTGTGTATTAACTGTCCTTCCAACTAGGAGGTTTTGAATTATTTTTTCTCCATGGCCTTTCATCATTTACATTTTATTTTTGCTCCAAGTTTGCCTTTTCCTTTCATGCCTCTCCATTCCACAAGTATTTGTATTATTTAAAATGACTGGTAGTAAATTTTATTGTTTGTTTCAGTTTGGTAAATACTATAATGTGTTTTATTGATTATATTATTGTTTTGTTATATATAGCAGGGAGGAATTTTTTATGTTCGTTCAGAAAAGCCAAGTTGTAATTGTGGTCTTTAGAGGCCCAGTTACTAGACTGTTACCTTAAATGTCATGCTTTCTGATACATTTCCACAATGAGTATTTTGATTAATTTTTATAGCATGGGAATATGTTCTCTATTTTCCTAAACCCATTTTCCACTTCAAAATGATAGACCTTGCTTGCTTGCTTGTTTTCTGACACAAAATTGGCTTTAGCTGGGATATCTAAAAGTGTATTATGAACAAACAACTATCACCCTCCCTCTTTGAAGACAGAGACATAGACTGATTGCAGTCTGCTAGAGTCCACCTAGCTCAGGGTTGGCAGTGGTGTCCCAGAGATGTGCCCTGAACATGATTTTTCTCATCTATAAAATTATGATGTGAGATCTCTAAAAAAAATAACTATCTCTAACAGTGAGTTCTCTGTTTCTTCCAGAGTTGTCCTCTGTCCTTGTGAATGTATATCATTTATCTTTATTCCAAACAGAGCAAACCGGAATCTCCTTTATGTTACATTCTTATTATAGTCTTTTCAACAGGAATACTCCATTTTCTCAGTTGCTGGTGGCGCATGCTGTGATTGCGTCAAATGATACAGAGCAGCCGTCATCTATGTGTTCATACCTGCGGATGCTAAAACATCGAGTTACTAAAGGTTCTTTAGATCTGAGTATTCTGCGAAACAAATAGCAAGGGTCAGAAGCTGACTGCTGGCGCATCTGCATTTGCCTCATTGCCTTCTCCAGGATGACTCCCTTAGGAAAGGAGGGTAGGGTGACCTCAGCAGGTTCCACAGATACTTCCAGGTTTGAAGGTGGCATGCTGCTTTAATGTGTTTTCATTTCTCTTTGGGTGGCAGATACGGATTTCTGATTTCAGGGGATCTCATCCGCTGGGATAGAGTTCCATAGGGGTTCTGCGGCCTTAACTGAGTCTACCTATCAGGATTAATTTTCATGACGTCCAACTGGAAGGGAAAAGAATGAAAGAGATGACCCTCGTACTCGTTTCCTAGGGCTGCTGTAATAAAGTACCACAAACAAAGCAGCTTCAAATGACAATTTACCGTCTCATAGTTCTGGAGGCCAGAAGTCTGCAATTAAAGTGTCAGTCAGCCCGGCTCCTTCGGATGCTTGTAGGGGAGAATCCTTCCTCGCGTCTTTCTAGCTTCCAATGGTTTGCTGGCAATACTAGGCTCTCCTTAGCATGCGCTTTGACATGTCAGTCTCTCCCTTGTGGTCACATAGTGTGTTCCATCCTGTGTCTGTGTTCTCTTCTTCTCATGAAGGTGTCAGTCCTATTGGGTTAGAGCCCACGCTAATGACCTCATTCTTAACTTGATAACATCTTTAAAGATCCTGATTCCGAAAAAGGTCAAGATCCACAAGTACTGGATATTTGGACGTACCATTTGGGGCGACGCAATTCAGCCTGTAATAACCCTGAATTTTTTTTCCCCATGTCTAACATGCAGAGAGCCTCTTGGTGAGGGGTGAACCTGAAGATCAGTAATCCGAACAATTGAAGTTGGAAAACAAGTCTCTGGTACACGGAAAGATGAGAAAGCTTTTTAAAGGACAGTACTTTTGGTGCATTGAAAAACTGGGTCTCTATGTTTCTTTGGAGCATTCAGACAAAGTCAAGGATAAATCACCACATTGGATATGGCTTACTCTAATGCCTTTTGATGCTTTGACATGTTTGTAAAGCCCAAGATACGTTTGTGCATGGAGGTTATTATCTTTCAGTTCTTTGTGTGGAAAATAACCGAGCTGATGGTGTTTTACAATAACACAGTCCCTGGACCTTCCACATAGCAATTGCTATCTGTTCTTGCTAAGAAAGGTATTTTACATACCATTTGTTGTATTTTGTTGTTGTTGTTGTTGTTATTAGTACCCTATGTAGATGGTATAAAAATTATTTAGAGTGTGTGAAACTCTTATACTTTTATTCCCCATCTCCCACAGTGCATAAAATTTTTGTGAGAATGGGGTCTGGTCATCCAGGTACAAATGTGTAGCTTGGAGAGAGATTTACTGTTTACCAAGTATGGAGGGGGGGGTTCCAGAAGGGACTAGTTAACAGTGAGACGAGCCAAGCCTGTTAGGTATGAGCTGTCTTTTGTTCTGTGCCCTGGTGCAATTAGATTGAATTTGTGTCAGTGATGTGAACTGTCACTGTGAGCTGCCTGGCCGCTGACTTTGCCACATCAGAGCCTGATGGAAAGGTAGGGACCTTGCTTTGTCTCGCCTTCCTGGGCAGAGTGAAGGCAAAAGACGATCCATTGAGTGCTGAAGTGAACCGATGCTTCACCCTCTGAGCTTTTTGAGCCTACCAAGTTCATTCTTTTAGGGATTCTCATTTATGAAAACTTGGAGCAAGATTTAAGGTGAGTACATCAGGGTATTCTTTCATCGAATAGCACATTGTCTTTTCTTTAGGGTACCTGTTTGGTATTGGTTTTTAGCACTGGAAGTTAATTGACTTAATTTTTTTTTTTTTTAATAGTCGGGGGCTGTTAGGTATTCATCCTTATTTGATAACCAGTGTTCCAGGGACTTGGTAGAAGATGAAACTAACTTTATGAAAATGGATGCATATTCTAGAGGCTTAAGTTGTTATACATCAGTTTGAATGGCCTTTAGTAATAAGGATAAGAGGGTGCATACTTAGGAATCAACACGGTATGAGGTAGAAATTGGTTCAGTGTGTTTTCCGTCATTGGATGCTTAGTCGCAAGGAGAGAGGGAAGACAAAAAAGTAAGAGAACTTTATTGACTCGTAAAACAGGAGTGGGTCCCTGGAGTTTATCTTATCTGTCCTGTGTCTCCAGGCAGGTCTGCCCTTGGCTGTGTGAGGCTGTACAAGAATCAGCCTTGCAAATATGCTGTTTTTAAGTATTAGCTAGAGGAGCAAGCACGTATCAGACTGGGCTTGGTGGTGTTGTAAGCCTCTTAAATTATATTCACATTACAGATGACTCCTATAAGGATTGAAGTGAATTCTGATGCTGTTAATATTGATTTTAATTTTCCTTCCCGTTTCCTTCTCTGCTTGGGATAAAATGTTAATGAACTCTTACCTGTGAAACTTGTGTGACTCATATTGCTTGTTTAATTTAGACTACAAGCCCACAGGGCAAGCTCCTTTCTTTTCTCTGCAGAGCGAAGGACCCCAATGGCAGAAATGTTTATTATTATTATGTATTATAATAATCATGATGTTCTCCTAAAATATTATGCCAATTGCATTTGCTCAGAAGTAATAGCTTTAGTCCTTTTTAGCTTGAAAATATTTTATTTTGCTTTAAGGTGGTTAGACAGTGATTTCATAAGGAAGACTAAGCTAGGTACTAAATTGAAATGTAGTTTGAATGCATTTTTGAATTATGTTGGTTATTCTGAGCCAAAAGCAGTTACACCTTTGATGTAAAGTATATTTTAATCATTTCCAATTTCTTCTTGCTCCAGAATGGCTAAGTGGATTTTTTCCCCCTCAAATTATTCCCAAAGAAAGAAAAAAAAAAAGTAGGACCAAAACCAAGCTTAAAAAGGTTTGGCTGAGCAAGGGAGTTATGATTGAGTGCAAACAGGTGGCTGTAATATTCTGCTTAGAAATATCTGCCACAGGAACTTTTTAAAAATTGTAAACTCTGCCATTTACTGTAGAAGTCTCCATTCATAGAGAGTGACAGAGAAATGAGGCACATATCAGAATAATTCAGTCCAAAAAGCACTCTATGTGAAATATCTCAACAGAGAAAAACTAATTAATTAAAACTGACTTGGAAAGGCCAGCCAAATTAGTGAAGTTTAAATTAGAGTAATCTCTAGTGTATGGCAAATTGATGTGATTATCTAGGACCATTGCCTAGAACATGGCAGGGGTTCTAAGAAGTGGGGAGGAATTCAGAGACAAGGTGGGCTTATGGGTCTGTGTTTGTCATAACTGATTACTCACTTTATTCATTCAATAGACATTTACCGCTTGCCTGTTATGTAACTGGCCCTGTGTTAGGATTGGGCGCACATGGATGAGTAAGGTACTGCTTTGGCCCTCAAGGATGATACACGCCATAGAGAGTTAGGAAGCCGTGTTAAGGAGTGGTCACGAGTTATAGGGTATCACAGAAATACCAAGAATGGATAGCTGTGGTCTAGACTGGGAGCCAGGGAACACTTCCTGGAGGAGGGGATGCCCGAGCTGAATCCTGAAGAATGAAGGTGAGGATGAGGGTAAAACACTGAGTACAAGCACTGAGGTCAGAAATAGCCTTTAATATATTAACTTTTAAAGTTTGTTTCTACTTTGTTCAAAATAGTGACTTCTGGAAGGTGATGGGGAGAGACATCAGAGAATATACATGTTTGCCTAAGACTTCCCTCAAAATATTTTTAGTGTCAATTTATTTATCAGGATAACAACAACACAAACAATGTTACACAAATGTTTTAACAAATAGATGTAAAAACATGAGTTTTTGGTACGTTACTGTTAAGATGTTTGAAAAATCATCTTTTGTCTATCATCGATGAGTAAATGTTTCCAGTGCTGATCATATTTGCAGTAGACACATGTCCTCCTAAATAATGAAAGGGAGGTATTTACCTAGGCCTAGCTGAATTATCCCAGATGCCAAATTTGCAAAGTATAGTTAAGAGGTTTTACTATAATTTAATCAAAAGAGTTGTGTTTTAATCTGAGTTAAATAGATATTTATTTAGATTGCCTACCTTTATCTAAGCATATATGATTATATTCGTAGCATATAGTGAGTAAACACAATTTTGGAGATTGTTGGATATTGTGGAATATCGCATTTTCTGTTCTGTGTTCTGCTGCTTTCTCACTGAATGACCTTAGACAACGCAGATAAATTCTTTGGTCCTCAGTCTTCTCATGTGGAAAACAAAAAGAGTGGACTAAGTCAATGACTTTTGTGGTTATTGTGATTATTTTTCTTTTTGAATAAATAAAGCTAAAGGAGGGGCTCAAATGGAGTTGGACGGTAACTGTGGGCCAAGGAACGCACTGGCGGGTTGACTGGTCAAAGAAAGGGAGGAAACTCTCTCTCCAGCTTCCTCTCCTAGTCACACAGATTCTTGATGAAGCTCTCCACACCTTCATTTGCCATTTAAAATAATGCAGACAAAATATTTACAAGTGTGTGTGATAAGGATTGTAAATATGCGGTCCACTTGGTCTTCGGCTTGTGTTCTATAAAACATTGATGAGTGACCTGTAACCCCAAAGAAATTAGTGGTCGGATCAACCTGACTTATCTGACTTGGAAGTCAGATAGTACTCACTATTTCCCCCTCTTAGAAACTCCCAGTGCATCTCACATTCTCCAAGAAGTTCTCCTATAAGCAGCTATGTTTTTCTTTTTAACCTAGTCGTTCTCAAGTGAATTTATTCCATTCCTATTTTAGTCAGAGTCTCTTACCTTCCCAGCATGTACTGATCTCAGTACACTTTATGGGAAACAGTGATGTCTCTGCCCAGGCTCTCCAGGTGTTCACTGAAGGGCTAGAGTGTTAAATGCCAGAGAGGTGAGCGCCAGGCTGGATTCAAATGCACATCGCCATCCTGTGAATTCTTACACTCTAAAGAGGCTTGAAAAATAGACATAGAAAGAAAGAAACTAAAGGCTTTTTTCCCCCCACCAAAGTCTTCAAACTGACAAGTGCTGCAATGTGTTTAGATAGTCTTTAATTCCACTAAGCAAAAGAATTGAACTACAACTTAGGAATTCGGGGGTTTCACTTTTTTCTTTTCTCATGAGGACATTCCTAGAAAAAGAACGGGCTCTGACTTGTGAGAGTCCAGCCTGGTTTGATTCCCATGTCACTTGCCCTGTCCTGACCTCATTCCTGTCTCTTCACCCCTCTCAAGGGAAGAAGAAAAAGAAAAGAGAAAAGGAAAATAAAAGGAGGGGAGATTGGATTTATAAAAGCCCAAAGGGTATTAAATTGTAGCAGCTGGCACCATGGCCTTTAGTACTCTAGACTACTGTGTATGTTTTATAATAGAAACCAGTGTTGGGGCGCTTTTGTTTTAAATTTATAATTATTTATTGTGCTGAACTGGTGATATTAGTATTTGCCAATTAGATATGCCAATAGATATTAGATATGCCAGTGTGGTTATTTTGCATCTACAACTAACCCTAAGATTCGATCTCTTTAAAACGAAAGAATTGGGGCGCCTGGGTGGCTCAGTCGGTTGAGCGTCCGACTTCGGCTCAGGTCATGATCTCACACTCCGTGAGTTCGAGCCCCGTGTCGGGCTCTGTGCTGACAGCTCAGAGCCTGGAGCCCGCTTCAGATTCTGTGTCTCCCCATCTCTCTGCCCCTCCCCTACTCATGCTCTGTCTCTGTCTCAAAAATAAATAAAAAAACATTAAAAAAAAACCCAAAAGAATTAATAAGCAAATGCCTAAAAATGCAATCCTTTCAGCAGCCAACGTCTTAAAAAAAACCTCAAGGTTGGTAATATTTTTCAAATGGTTTCGTACATCTAACTGACAGTGGGGGCAGTAGGGGGAGGATAGGATGGGAAGGAGAGTAGAGGGAGGCTGCCTAATGCTGTCCTCACTTGGCCATCTAATACAGGACTGAATTCAGACCACACCCTTCTCCTCCTTCTGCCAGTCTTTCCTCTCTCCCCTGTTCCTCCTCAGCAGCCACACATGGACTTCAGTGCCATCTTTTGCCATCCCTGTTCTCCTGGTGGGGTGAGCCCCTTGCCTCAGGGAGCCCCATACCTAGAACAAACTTCCTTTCTTACAAAAAATTTTCAAGTTCATTTATTCATTTTGAGAGAGAGCGGGGAGAGGCAGGGAGGGGCAGAGAGAGAAGGAGAGAGAGAGAATCCCAAGCAGGCTCCACACTGTCAGCGCAGAGCCTGATGTGGGGCTTGAACTCACAAACTGCGAGACCACAACCTGAGCCAAAATCGAGAGTTGGACGCATAACCGACTGAGCCACCCAGGTGCCCCTGGAACAAACTTGCTAGAGCAACTTTGTAATGACAGCCTAGTTATGTTGTCTGCCAGTCAAGTAGAAAAGAACATGGGTGGAATTCGTTTTAATTTATGTCTGTCTCGTCTGTGGACAGCGAGGACGGTGTAGTCCTGGGTGTCCTTGCAAAGCAGAGCTTCCGCTGTGTGTGTGTGTGTGTGTGTGTGTGTGTGTGTGTGTGTGGTGGAAAAGAATTACCTGTTATTGCTGGGTCTGCAGGAAGGTTTTTAACACATATGATGAGGAATTAGCCACAGAACAATCATAAAAAAGGATGTAACTTGAGTCCATTAAAATGGCCTGGGGAGACCTTTGCTCCGGAGTCTGAGATAGTGAGAAGGGCTCCAGGAAAGAGCCCGATTGTCAGTGCTGACACCCGCACAGGGGGCAGAAACATGGAAAACTTCAGGATGCTCCTTGGCACAAACTTGGCCTTGAGGGCAAAATTCAGACACTTCTGTTTGAAAGAAGTGATGTGTTTCTTCAGTCTCTTAAGGTTTGAATTCTGAGGAGAGGACAATTTCTACTTTCCCTTAAAGCCAATTCTTGTCATTTTTCTTGATTGTTTAAAGCGTGTTTATTATAGGTTGGGTGATTCAGGTGTTCTTCTGCAGTCCCACTTTTTAAACTCAGGCAGAGCATAGAATGGTCGCTATTAATTAAATAATTAAAGTCAAAGCATGAAATAATTAAAGTCAAAGCATGAAAAACTGCCTAACAAAAGAGTTGAAAACCTTAAGATTTTTTTGACCTTTGGCGTGTGCTTTTCTGTGGATTTACATTTTTCCATTGCGCGGACCATACCTTGTTTCATTTCTTTGTCGTGTAACAATGTTTGCTTTGAAAACCATGTTTCCTTTGTTTGCTTTGAAAAGTAATATTGTCATCACTGAACCATATCTGGTTACCAAAAAGTCCGGAGCCACAAAACTAACTTGGCTCATAGCTGATCGGAGGAGAAGGCGCCCGGGGGAAAAAACAGCAGCAGAGAGCCGGTCTCTCCTCTTGCAGAGATTTCTTACTTGTGGGAGATAAACTTGACTCCAGAGACAAAAGATGATGCTATTTGTAAAATTCTTGCTGCCCAATTCCTGCCCTGGTCTCAGGGAGAGGCACATGACTCTGGCTGACACTGTGTTTAGCTCTTTCGAGCTCTCTGGGACACCTCACAGCAAGAGACTAACATCACTACGTGTGATTCCTAAAGTCCATATACTTTAGATTAGCGGTGATTAGAAAGGCCCAGTGAGCCAGAGCCAGAGATCCCTCAACATGCAAGCATTTAAGGGAAGCAGGGTCCTTTATAGGCATTGTACCAGGCTCGGAGTGATTGGCTGATCATTGCTTAACCAGTGGGAAAGGAGACACCATTTAGCTTCCTTATAAAAACAGAATTAAAGAATAAAATGCTTCCATCACTCTTTCTAAATACCAGTCAGAGAAGTCTTAGCTTATCTTTTTCCTGCCAAGGTCAAATGCTTTAGAATTACAACTTAATAATCAAGGAAGTCAGGACACACATCTCGAGGAATCACATTTGAATTCCTGAAAGGCAAGAGAATGTTACCTTAGCTTTGTTGTCTCAAACAGAGTATTCAGTGGTGGCAGTCGGGCTGTCTCTTTCCCTTGTCCAAGTGGGTCTGTGCTTTCTTGGGGAGAATAATAGAGTCAGATCACTGTTCTTTTGTAGTTCTCTCATATGTGCTGCATTCATAGCAAGATGAAGCAGGGTAACTAAATAACTAATGTAAAAGTGTATTTCTTGCATAGATTTAAATAGAAGCTGTATATATAAAGAGAGAGACAGGGAGGGAGAATGACAGAGAAGGAGAGGCAGAAAAAGAGAGGAAGGTCGTGTGGTTTTTGAGGAACAATAAATTAGATAAATATGAATTTAAAACAATCTAGAATCTTTAAGCGCATTTTTTTAAGTTGAGTTTCCTCCCAAACCTGCTACCAGGGTTACAATGCAAAGGCAAATTTGACTGGCTTTGTTTAATCTTTGCATATATATTTGGTGTTTATTCAGTTTCTACTAGTCAGGGGAGATACACAAGTGAGTAAAATAGTACTCGTGCTCAGGTACCGACAGGTGATTTCCTCAGCATGGTGCATAGTGTTGCCCAGGAAGGAAGGAGCATACGTGTGATGGGCGTTCCCTGTCCTGTCCTTCCCGTCCTCCTGACTTGGAGGTATTGATGAAACAGAGATGTCAGAAGATGAAACTAGCCATCAGACATATACAGGGCTCAGTCCATAGAGGATAGATAGGTCAGGCCCGAATTCAGCATTCTGGGTCCTGGGGAGGATAGATACGCCATTCCTATTTGTGCAGAAGCATGTGTTACCTTTCATGCATGAAAAGTCCTTTGTATACATTTGATTTATGTAATTTAAAGGAGAGGCAAAGTAGGCACTTCCATTTGGGCAGTAGCAAAAGGAACATGAAAAATGGATCCCTAGAATCTTTTCCCGGTGTTCACAGCATTATTTAAAAGACCTAATGTGATGTCATGTATGATTTATGCTGTGTAGGTATTTTTCTACTGTGTTCAAAGCAGATAGGTATTAGAGTGTAATATATTATGTAGTTTCAAATATAAAAACTGCCTAGTGATGTGAAGAGATAAGGTGTTGTACTGCTGATCAGATAGCCCAGAATAGCTGTTTTCGGTGGCAAAGCTTATATTTGGACATTTTTATCCTAATGAAACATTCAGGAGTCTAATTTCCTTTTTTCCTACTTGTACCTTGAAGATTTGGTCCAATTCTTCTTTCTTTCGTGTGTGTGTGTGTGTGTGTGTGTGTGTGTGTCTGTTTCTTTTTTTCTTTCCTCTGCGTATTTATAGATGCTTAAAGTGCCACCACGAGTTTGAAGGGGAGAGTCTTGGATCCCATTTACACGGTGGTATCACCTTCCTTCTAACTTTGAGTAGAAGTGCCTCCCACTTTGTCTTGGGCTTTCGCTTTTGCGCAAAGCGAAACACAAGTATGTTAAAAATGCATTCACGGAGTGCTTTGTTGCCTACTTGAAATGAATGTAAGAAGATTAAGAGTTTGAAGTGCTTTTAGGAATAGCAGAGTCGGCTGTCTTGCAACTCTTAATTTTCAGCTGAAGTTTGTGGTGATGTCATGTCAAAAACAATCCTAACAGGTAGAATACAGAGCACTTACGTGGCTCCTGAGTGAGTTTTAGAAAATGGAAGCATTTAAATGAGAATCCCAGCTTTGCATTTACAGATGCTAGTTTCAGTCATGTTCTGGGCTTAAGTGGTAGGAGACAAGCCAGAGACCGTGAACAGTATCCCACCCAGAGAGAATTTCACACCTGCTAGACTTCCAAGTGCCGAGTGTGGCTTCCCTCGAGTGATTTTCAAGATGCTTAAGTATAAAAAGCTACAAAACTGGTCTTAAAATGGGACAAAGCTGCTGTCTGGCAGGCCCAGGCTCTCGGTCGCTCTGCCAAGGCGGAGGCTGAGGGCCGTGTTGAGGGATCTTCCGCATAGTGATAGAGTTCTAGAACCTCAGCCGTTTCTTCAGATGGAGGAACAGTTTGGGGAAGGCTTGAAACTCAGGCACTGTGCCGATGCCCTAGGAAAGAGAACCTGTTTTGGCTCCTAGATTTTTCAGAGCCCTGTTTTATAATGATGTGATCCTCCCCAGCGGGTTTAGTGATTCTTTTAAGGATACAGATGAATATCATCGTGTCTGTGTGAAGTTGAGAAGACCATTCTGGGAGTCTTTTACCTGCAGACATGAGATTTGTAATGATTCTTATTTCCTTCAGCATTTGGGTAAATGTTGCCCAATATTTCTGAATCTCACAGTTTGAAGAGAATTCAATGAAAGGTGGCTGGCTTCATAACATACTACCTTTGTGATCTGGAATAAACTATTTAAGGATAAGTAAGGGTAAGAGCTGTAAGAGGAACATTGCCCACCTCATGGATTTCGGTTGTTATGATTGAATAGAAGATAGTATGTATAGAGTGCCTCTCTTTGTCTGGTATTTAGGATGCACCAACAAACAGTATCTGCCACCATCATTATCACTGAAATTTTGAAATAATGATAATGGCCAGTCTTTACCTGACAATACGTGTTTCTTAAAATACTCCTCTACTCCTTTAAGGGACAGGGAGCTTATTGTATCCCCAGGCAGGTCCGTGTTTGCCTCTTCAGAAATCCTTCCTTATATTGTTTTTCTGTCTTATACATTTCTTCCCCATGGTCCCTTCTGTGCTCTTTCTTACCTGCGACTCTTAGGCCTTCTTCTGTTTTCTCTGTGACAGACATTCATCTGTTAGAAGTCAGTAGTTGTGTTCCTCCTACATCTTTTTTAACAGCTTATTACCCATATTTTGCAAAACAGAAAACTGACGGTCACAAAGGTTAATTTCCTTTTGGTTATAGAGCTAAGAAGATGTCAAAATAATGTGAACCCAGTACCTTTTGATGAATTCTTCTCTAAGTTCCTTTTTGAATGTGGCCCCTAGTACTGAGCATAGTACCCCAGGTGTTGTCTGTCCGGCACAGAGTAGGTAGAGAGAGGGATTATTGTTTTCCTACTTTGGGACCCTACTAGTTTTTGTTCTTTCATGTTCTGTAACTGACATATGTTTAGTGAATACTGAATGAACCCAATGTAGTAGCTGAGGTGCTGCAATCATGTAGCTGCGGGTATAGCAGCATCCCCGCCCTTAAGGAACTTATGTCCTAGTGTCCTTATGTCCGAGCTAGTTTCAGGGTCCAGAGCAATTGAACATGCAGGAGCCCTTGTTCAGAAAAACAGGGGAAATGGGTCCATTAAAGGTGTAAAATATAAAGTTTCCTTTTTCTTTCTTCTGTGGTGTCTTGACTTAAGTTGGTTTTTTTTCCCCTTGCTGTTTAATGTCATTCTAAATAAAGAAAAATTAAAAATTTAAATTATTAGCATGAACTTTACCATTCATCTTCATATTGTGCAATGCTGGTTTTGAGGCAGATATAAGGGCACTAAACTCATAGGCAGAATCAATGAAATTACATGATTCATATGTATTCCATTCTTATTAGAACAGTGGAAACACTGCACAAAACTGCCTCAGTTTTTATTTCATTTCTTGCTATGTGCAAATTCTACCTACAGTGTCTACTTACTGATAAATAAGGAAGAACTGAAAGGAAAACAAACCATGGGTTACCTTCTCTTTCTGTGGCTCTATTTTCAGCATAAATGATTGGTTAACATTTAGAACACTATGGCCTTCTTTCTGCAATCAAATCAAGTTCTGGTTCAAATGGAAAGAGCATGGCCTTTCGGGGCTGTCAGTGGGTCTGCTTGCTCACTACTTAGTCGTAAACATAATACGCCTACTTGGTACTTGCTTTGAATCTTGCTAACCTGCCACACATTGTGGGTCCCTGGAAGTCTGTCATTGTGGGGGCTTGGAGAAAGCTGCATGCAGTGAGGTGGAGAGGACTGTGGTCGTACACGTTGTGTATACTCCTCTGCTCATGCACATGCTCCATTGTCTCATCAGATGTCACTAACACGTGGTTTCAAAGATAAAATTATTCCGAATTTGAAGATGTTGACAGAAGGGCATTAAACCGAGTGTGGACCCTTTAGAGAGTAGGGCTCTGTTTGACTTCACAGGTCACACACATCCATAAGGATGACTCTGCCTTCTGGAGAAACAGATAAACCTAATACAAGGCCTTTGGAAGCTGAGACAGCTCTACAGACTTGGGCACCTGGCAAGACTGGAGAGTTTCAAGGGGAAGATGATGTATGAGTAACCACAGCGAGAAGGTGTTGAAAGAGAGAGGCACTGATTGTATTGTATATTTGAAAGTTGTTAAGAGAGTAGATCTTAAAAGTTCTCATCACAAGAAAAAAAAAAATTGTCACTTGTGTGGTGATGGATGTTAACTAAACTTATTTTGGTGATCATTTCGCAATAGGTACACACATCAAATCATTATATTGCATACCTGAAACGAATATCATGTTATATGTTAGTTATATCTCAATAAAAAGAGAGAGAGGCATTGAAAGGGTTTCTACACGAGGGAAAACTTGTGCTAAGGCATGGAGGGATGGAAGTACAGAACTCAGGTTTAGGCAGCATCTGTATTCCAGGGTGGCCTGAACAAAGTGAACATGGAGGGTTAATAGAACATTTACTCTGTGTGGCATGAGAATAATTGAATAACATCCTTGCTTCTTTATTCTCATTTATATTGCATAGGGTCTATAAATCTGCAAACATAGTCCTAAGAGAAACATCAGATTTATATACGCGATTTTTTCAATAATAATATAAGTAATTTATATTAACTTTAGACAGTTTCCCCCCAAAATGAAACACTATTAATTCTCTGTCTTGCTTTTAGAATGATTACAGTTAGAGATATAAATCTTGATTTTTTTCAACTGTATCTGCTTGAAGAAAGGCTTAGGTGAACACGATACCAGCTTCTTTCTTTAGATGTGAAAATTCCACTGAGTTTTAAAATATTGCCTTTATCTTGTCTCAGAGATATCGTTTGAATTCTCATATCTTCTCCAGAAACCTGAGACAGGAGTTCCGAACTGGGCAAGAGACTTACTCATCTGGACAGCCTATGGGTTAGGATATAGTATGGTCCGTTGAGTCCATGGCCAAAGGGTGTAGGAAGCCCTTTTAGGATTCTAACTTGTCTCTCAGAGTTTTGGCTGCACAGTTGCATGTTTTGAGGTAAAGCTGCATTTGGGTTTTCTGGCAGTGACTGCTTTGGATTCCCTATGTTGAGGTGGGGGCTTAAGTCAGGCGCTTCTCTATGAATGCCTTAGGACTTGGTGCATTTCATAGTTTCCACTCCTTTCACTTGTGATTTTCTCTACATCTCATAGCTTCCCAGTCACTGTGTCATTACCATTGATTTGGGGATGATTCAGGGGGAGGCTGAATGCTCAGTCACTGCATTGAACAGCTCCAGCTCCTAGCAAGACAAAGTCATAGAAATGAAGGCCCAGACTTAACCCTGAACATATGAGTGCTGATGTGTATATGTGCACGTGTGTGTGAATGAGTGCATACTTCTGTGTGCATCCATTGGTAGGTGTGGATTGCTACAATTCAATAGGAAGTATGACACAGTTATCACTGCTGAAGGACATCTGACTTCCTAAGGCAGAGGCTTAGGGGTCTTGGTGAAAGCCAATATCAGGAAGGGTGACTAAGCTCCAGATCTTTATGGAAGGGTGGCCAGTGGGAAGTTAAATGCTAATTATCTTACATATAGATCAGCTTGGAAATAGATCCTGAGCCTTCAGGAGGAGGCAGAGAAGGGTAGTGGTAGGAAAAAGAAATCAGGGGCTAACAACGACGTTTTCCTGTGCACGCAATATTGCTTCATCAATTCATTGCATCCATTGTAGAAGATCTCAACATAGTTTTACAGTGTCTCCATAGAGGTCTTGTGCATTCTGAAGTTAATTTAAAGGTATTTTATTTGATTGTATCTGTCTTATTTTCTTTTATATTTTCTACTTGATACTACTTTTGTAGGATAATATTGTGGAGTTTTATAAGCCAATCTTGAGTTTAACTACCTTGCTCTCATTTCTTACTCTTTTCATTTTAATCTATGTATTGATTCTGTTACTTCTTATCTATTGTTTTTTTTATGTTGATGCTCACACTTTCTATTTATCTATTGATTGTGGTAATTTTTGTATGTTGATAATCATAAGTTCTGATAACCAGTTTTTTCTCTCCTTCAGTCATATGCCTCTGATGCCTTCTTCTTGTCTCATAGCATGGGCCTGAAGTGGCGAGAGCAAGTAGCATTCTATGTTTAAGGTTTTTCAGTTAATGGTGCTTGCTGTTAATTTTGGTATACAATCTTAAGAAGTTACCTTCATTCTTAGTAGTCTGAGAATTTTTTATGTGAATCATTGTTAAACTTTTCCAGATATTATTTCTGCATTTGAGATAATTGTATGATTTTATCATTTAATCTATGAATGTGATAGATTACTGTAACAGGTTTTCTGATGTCAAACTATCCTAGAATTATCAGGATATTTGTTTTATAGGCATATAATATATCTGGACATCAGGATAAACTCTATCTGGTCATGATTACTCCTCTTCCTTATTTCTTTTAATACTCTGCTAGATTTGATTGGCTAATTTTTGCTTTAGGATACTTGCATTTGTGTTGATTAGTGGATTTTCTTGCATTGTGCTTATCAGGTTTTATATTTTTTAATATAATTTTTAATATAATTTTTTAACGTTTATTTATTTTTGAGACAGAGAGAGACAGAGCACGAACAGGGGAGGGGCAGAGAGAGAGGGAGAAACAGAATCTGAAACAGGCTCCAGGCTCTGAGCGGTCAGCACAGAGCCCAACGTGGGGCTCGAACTCACGGACTGTGAGATCATGACCTGAGCCGAAGACGGACGCTTAACCGACCGTCTTTAATTTTTTAAAGATTTATTATTTATTTTGAGAGAGAGCTAGAGAGCAATTGAGGGAGGGGCAGAGAGAGAGGGAGACAGAATCCCAAGCAGACTCTACACTGTTCGTGCAGAGCCCGGTGCGGGTCTCAAACCCACGAACTGTGAGATCATGACCTGAGCCAAAACCAAGAGTTGTATCCTTAACCGACTGAGCACCCAGGTGCCCCATCAGATTTTACATTTAAGATACCAGTGTTTTCAAAAAAAAAAAAAAAAAAAAAGAGGGGCGCCTGGGTGGCGCAGTCGGTTAAGCGTCCGACTTCAGCCAGGTCACGATCTCCCGGTCCGTGAGTTCGAGCCCCGCGTCAGGCTCTGGGCTGATGGCTCGGAGCCTGGAGCCTGTTTCTGGGCTGATGGCTCAGAGCCTGGAGCCTGTTTCCGATTCTGTGTCTCCCTCTCTCTCTGCCCCTCCCCCGTTCATGCTCTGTCTCTCTCTGTCCCAAAAATAAATAAACGTTGAAAAAAAAAAAAAAAAGATACCAGTGTTTTCATCCTACAGTTGGGCAGCTTTTCTTCTTTTCCTATATACTTTAACAACTTATGTCAGAATTTTCTGTTCCTTGACAGTGGAGCTCGTTGGTTAAATGATCTGTTCTTTTTTGTTGTAGAAGAGATTTTTTAAAATTATTGTTGCATTCTATCATTAAACGCTTATTAAGTCAAGGTTTCTACTTCATCTTAATTTTGACATTTAATATTTTCAAGAGAGTTTGACAATTATCCTTTTCTCATCTAAATTTTTCTGGCTTTAGTTGTGATTTTATGTATTTATTTGAGGTTTAATTGGCATGTAACATTACTTAGTTTCAGGTGTACAGCATAATGATTTGATATTTGTCTATCTTGCAAAATGGTCGCCACAGTAAGTCTAGTTAACAGTCGTTTCCCTACAGAGAGGTACACATTTTCTTTCTTGCAGTGAGAACTTTGAAGATCTGCTATCTTAGCAACTATCAAATACACAGTATTCTTAACTACAGTCACTATGCGATTGTACATTTCATCCCCAGGACCTATTTATTTTATAACTGGCAATTTGTAACTTATGACTACCTTTACCCATTTTGCCCACCCCATCCCTATTCTTTTTGTTAATCTGTGAGTTCTTTCGTATTCAGATTTGCCTGAGATACAGTTAATTTAGGCATCTTTTCAAAGAACCAGTTTTGGTTTTGTTAATTGTCTTCTTTCCCTTTTTCTGCTTCCATCTTCCTCCTCCATCTTCTCCTCCACTTACAAGTGTTTTTGCATTGAATTTTGCCCTTATCATTCTTACTTCCTTTTTGCGTTCATTTCGTTACTTACTCTTTTCAGATTCTTGTGTTGAATGTTTAATTTGTTTGCTTTCAGTATTTCTTGTTTGCTTAAAAACATATTGAAAATTATAATTTCCCTTAAGATTTCCTCTATCACAGTTATTCAGTGGTGTGTTATTTATTTTCCAGATATAGATTTGTTTTGTTTTGTTTTGAGCTCCTCCTTTATTATCAGTTTCTGATTTTATTACATTTTATGGTCACAGAACATTTTCTATATGATGTTTATCCTTTGGAATTTATTGTTTCTTGTAGCCTATTACAAAATCAATTTTTGAGAAGGTTCTAATGAACATTTCTCTGTTTTCATGCAGCATCTTATCTAAACTTATTAACTTCAGTTTATTCATTGTGGTATTGTTTGTATTGTTTTGCTCCCTTATTGTTTGCTTGATGTATCAGTTTCTGAGAGTGTGTGTTAATATCACGGTTATGATTTTAGATTTATCCACTTCTGTTCATATTTTCCATCTATTATTTTGTATATTCGGAGGCAGAACTATTAGGTGCATTTATGTACATGATGGATTTATGGCTTAACCTACTGTTCCTTTTACTAATATGTAATTTGTCTCTTACGATTTTTCCCTGAATTCTTCTTTCTGTCAAATATTAAGATTGCTATGCTAGCTTTCTTTTGGTTCATACCCTTTTGTTTCTAGGGCGTTATATCCCTTTTTAAAAATTGTGATTCTTACAGACAAGATATTGCTTTTGCTTTTTTGGTGAGGAGGATAAAACTAACACATATAAACTGTGCTGATTTTGTGTGTGTTTTGATGGATTTGCTACATGTATATACCTGTGTAACTACTACTCCAATCAAACAAAGGGTAGAGAATTCCGGTCACCAGAATGATCCCTCGTGCTTCTTCCCAGTCACTTTACACACCCTTCTGTGAGGCACAGATACAATCACTTTTCTGGTATCTGTCAATGTACCAGAATTGGACCTGTTGTGAAACCGCATATCAGTGAAATTATGCATTATGTGCTCATATGTCTGGCTTCTTTTGAGACTTCTCCAAATTGTTGTTGGGATCAGCAGCTCGGTTTCTTTCTTTCTTTTTTTTTTTTTTCATTGCTGTGCAGTATTTGGTTGCATGGGCATACCACACTTCGTTTATCCATCAATCTGTTGATGGGATTTTTAGTTGTTCTGATTAATTGGCTTTATAAATACAGCTGTAAGAAACATGTGTAATGCCTTTTAGCGGGGGAGGAAAGGAAGAAATGCATAAATACCTAGGAATGGATTTTTGGGTCGTGACATAGGTTTATAAGAAACTGCGAAATGGTTTTCTGAGGTAGTCGTACCATTTTATGTTCCCATCAGTGATATCTGAGAGTTCTAGGTGCTCACAGGGTCAGTCAGATTTACTTACCAATCTAATAGGTAGGTGTTCTTGTGGTTTTAATTTCTATTTCTTGGATAACTAATGATGTCTAATAGAACATCCTTACCTGTGGTAATTAACATTTGTATCTTGTGTGAGGTTCTGTTTAATTTTTTGTCCATTTTTTATTGTATTGTCTATTCCTTTATCATTTGAATTACGAAATTGTAAAATATATTTTGTATATAATTAGAAAAAAAATTAAAAAAAAAAAGATCTTTGTTAGGTATGTATATTTTGAATATTTTTTTTCCTATCCATGGCTTGCCTTTTCACTTTTTTTTTTTTTTTTACAAATTTTTAAAGTATTTATTTATTTTGAGAAAGACAGAGGGAGAGAGCAGGGGAGGGGCAGAGAGAGAGAGGGAGAGAGAGAATCCCAAGCAGCCTCCATGTTGCCAGCATAGAGCCCGATGTGGGGATAGAACTCACAAAGTCTGAGATCATGACCTGAGCCAAAACCAAGAGTTGGATGCTTAGCTGACTGAGACACCCAGGTGTCCCTTGACTTTTCATTTTCTTAATGATATCTTTTGAGTAGCAGAACTTTTAATTTTGATGAGGCCAGTATATGAATTTTTTAAATTAAGCTCTAGGCCCAATATGAGGTTTGAACACATGACCCAAGATCAAGAGTCACGTGCTCTATCAACTGAGCCAGCCAGGCACCCCCAACATATGAAAATTTTGCCTAACCCTTATTGGTTTTGTGTACAGAAAGTTTTCTGTCATCATAAGGACATGAAGGTCTTCTCCTGTATTTTTTAGCTAGGAGCATTGCAGTTTCAGTTTTTGTATTTAGGTCTATGAAACATCTTGGATTACTTTTTCTATATGTTTTGAGGCTCATTTATTCATTACGGATTTATAGTTGTTTAAACATCATTTGTTAAAAGCATTCTACTTTCTCCGTTGAATTATTTTGGTACCTTAATTGGAAGTTACTTGGCCACATCTGTCCACACATATTTCTCAATTCTTTATTCAATTTCATTGATTTATTTATGCTTATATCAGTACCTTATTTTCTTGATCACTGTAGCTTTTTTTAAAAAAATTAAAATCAGTTTCTATAAATTCTTCAACTTTGTTCTTTCTAAAGATTGTTTTGGGGTGTCTGGATGGTTCAGTCGATGAAGCATCTGACTTCGGCTCAGGTCGTGATCTCTCAGTTCGTGAGTTCGAGCCCCATGATGGGTTCTGGTGCTGACAGCTTGGAGCCTGGAGCTTGCTTTGGATTCCGTGTCTCCCTCTCTCTCTCAAAAATAAATAAACATTAAAAAAATTTTTAAATAAAATAAAAAAATAAAGATTGTTTTAATGACTATAAATCCATATATTTTCTTACAGATTTTAGAATCAGCTGTCAGTTGCCACAAAAATTCTGCTGAGATTTTGATTGGGATGGCATTGAATCTATAGATCAACTTTGGGGAATCTGACAGCTTAATGTTATTTGGACATCCAGTTCATGAGTGTGCAACATGAAATATCTCTTCATTTATGTAGGTCCTTAATATTCTCTAATATTTTGTGGTTTTCAATATGGAAGTCTTGCATATTTTCTCATTATATTTATTCCTGAGTATTAATGTTTTATGATGCCATTATGAGTATTATTTCAAATTTCATTTCCAGTTATTCATCACTGGTATATACAGTTGATTTTTATGTAGTGACTGTCTATCATCTCACCTTGCTAAATGAATGTTTGAGCTACAGTTGTTTTGTGTGTGTGTGTGTGTGTGTGAAGTAAAATGGTTTCTTTTTCTGTAAACAACATGCTTGTTTATAGAGAAAATCTTAAGGAACCGTGTACAGGGGTTCTCTTTTCTCCATCTCCTTGCCAGTATTTATTATCTCTTATATTCCTGATCATAGCCATTCTAACAGGTGTGAGGTGACATCTTATTGCGGCTTTGATGTGCATTTCCCTGATGATTAGTGATGCTGAGTGCCTTTTCATGTACCATACAAATTTTAGGACTTTTAAAACTTTCCATGGAAAAATGCCATTGGAATTTTGATAGAGATTACATTGAATCTGTAGAATGTATGAACATCTTAAGAGTATTAATTCTTCCAGTCTGTGATCACAGAATTTCTTGGTTTTTGTCTTCTTTGATTTCTTTCATCAGTGTCTTATAGTTTTTAGTTTATAGATCTTTCATCTCCTAGGTTATATTTATTGCTAAGTATTTTATTATTTTTGATGCTATTGTAAGTGAGGTTGTTTTCTTAATTTCTTTCTGATACTTCATTGTTCATGTATAGAAATGCACATAGTTTTTATATATTGATTATGTATCCTGAAACATAATTGAATTCATTTATTAATTCCTAATAGTTTTTTTGGTAGAGTCTGTAGGGTTTTTGATATACAGTATAATATCCTATCATCCATAAATAGAGACAGTTTTACTCCTTCCTTTGTAATTTGGATATCTTTTATCTCTTTGTCTTGCCTAATTGCTCTGGCTAGGACTTCCAGTACTGTGTTAAATAGAAGTGGCAAGAGTAGGCATCCTTGTCTTGTTCCTGAGGTTAGAGGAAAAGTGTTCAGCTTTTCACCATTGAGTGTAATGTTAGCTGCGAGCTCACTATATATGGCCTTTATTACGAAGGTACATTCTGTTTATACTCAGTTTGTTGAGATTTTATTATGAATCTTGAATTTTGTCAGATGGTTTTATGTATCTGTTGAGAGGATCATATGATTTATTATCCTTTATTTTGTTAATGTGGTATATCACATCGATTGTTTTGTGGATATGGAAACATCCTTGCATTCCTGGAATAAATCCCACTTGATCATGGTATATGATTCTTTCAGTATTCAGTTTGCTGATATTTTTTGAGGCTTTTTGCATCTGTGTTCATAAGACATATTGGCCTGTGTGTTCTTTTATTGTGGTGGTTTTTGTCTAGCTTTGGTATCGGGGTAATGCTGGCCTTTTTAAATGAGTTTGGAAATGTTCCCCCTGCTCCTGTTTTTTGGAAGAGTTTGAGAAGAATTAATGTTATTCTTTAAAGGTTTGGTAAAATCTACCAGTGAAACCATCTGATCCCGGACTTTTGTTTGCTGGGACGTTTTTCATTACTGAATCAATCTTCTTATTAGTAATTGGTCTGTTCAGATTTTCAGTTTCTTCATGATTCTGTTTTATTAGGTTGTATGTTTCTAGGAATTTATCCCTTTCTTCCCAATTTGTTGTCATATAATTGTACATAGTAGTCTCTTATAATCCTTTGTATTTGTGTGATATCAGTTGTAATGTCTCCTGTTTCATTTCTAATTTTATTTGAGTACTTTCTTTTCTTCTTGGTGAGTCTAACTAAGTTTTGTCTATTTTATCTTTTCAAAACACCAACTCTTCAGTTACTTTTAAATCTCCATTTCACTTATTTACACTCTGATCTTTGTTATATGCTTTCTTTTACTATTTTTGGGTTTAATTTGTTCTTCTTTCTAGTTCCTTGAAGTACAAAGTTAGATTTTTTTCTTGAGATTTTTTTCTTTTTTTTTTTTTTTTAACGTTTGTTCATTTTTGAGAGACAGAGACAGAACATGAGTTGGGGAGGGGCAGAGAGAGAGGGAGACATAGAATCTGAAGCCAACACCAGGCTCCGAGATGTCAGCACAGAGCCTGATACAGGGCTCGAACTCACAGGCTGTGTGATCATGACCTGAGCCAAAGTTGGATGCTTAACCAACTGAGCCACCCAGGTGCCCCGATTGAGATTTTTTTTTTCTTAATGAAAGTGTTTATTGCTATAAACTTTTCTCTTAGAACTGTTTTGTTGCATCTTACAAGTTTGGGTATGTGTCTCAGTTTTTATTTATCTTAAGATTTTTTTTATTTCTCCTTTGATTTCTTCTTTGATCTCTTGGTTGTTCACTAGCATCTTGTTTAGTCTCCACATATTTCTTCCAGTTTTCTTTTTAAACTGATTTCTAACTTCATACCATTGTGGTTGGAAAAGATGCTTGGCATGATTTCAGCCTTCTTGAATTAATTAAGACTTGCTTTGGCGCCTAATATATGTTCTGTCTTGGCAAATGTTCCATGTGTGCTTGAATGTATTTTGCCATTATTGGATGGATGAAATGTTCTGGAAGTGTTAGGTCCATCTGATCTAATGTGTGGTTTCCCTGTTGATTTTCTGTCTGGTTGATCTATCTGTTGTTGAAAAGGGGTATTGAAGTCTCCTACTATTATTGTATTTCTGTCTATTTTTCCCTAAAGATCTGTTAATACTTGCTTTATATATCTAGATACTCCTCTCTCTTGGGTGCATAAATATTTACTAATGTTATATCCTCTTGGTAAATTGACCTCTTTATCATTATATGAAGGCCTTTGTTTCTTTTTATAGTTTTTGGCTTAAAGTCTGTTTTGTCTGATAGAAGTATAGCTGTTCCAGCTTTCTTTTGGTTTTCATTTGCATGGAACATCTTTTTATATTACTTCACTTTTAGTTTATGTGTCCTTGAAGCTGAAATAAGTCTTTCATAGGCAGCATATAGTTGAGTCTTGTTTTTTTGTTTTGTTTTCTTTTTTTCTTTTTTCCATTGAGTCACTGTTGTTTTAGTTGGAGAATTTAGTCCATTTGTATTTAAAATAGTTATTGATAGGTATAGACTTACTATTGCCATTTTGTTAATTGTTTTCTGATTGTTTTGTGATTCTTTTGTTCCTCTTATTCATCTTGTGTCTCTTCCTTTGTGGATTTCTCTAGTGGTATGCTTTGATTCTTTTCTCTATACCTTTTTTTTTTTTTGTATCTACTTTAAGTATTTGCTTTGTGGTTTCCATGAGGCTTACATAAAATATGTCCTATTTAAAATAGTGTAATTTATGCTGATGAGAACTTAACTTCAAATGCATGCAAATGCTCAACATTTTTCAACCCCTCCCCACGTTTTGTGTTTTTAGTATCAAAATTTATATCTTTATCTTGTGAATCCATAAGATACAATTTATATAATTTTATGTTTTATCTTGTGTAGCTCTGTCTTTGAGTTCACTGATCCTTTCTACCACTTGATCTGGCCTACTATTCAAGCCCTCAATTGATTTTTCAGTTTAATTATTGTATTTTTCCGCTGTGTGATTTCTATTTTGTACTTTTTAATATTTTCTATCTCTGTTGAAACTCTCACTTTGTCCATGAATTACTCTTCTGACTTGGTAAGCATTTTAATGCTTTTGTGTCTTAATCTTCATGCTAGAATTATAAGCGATTTACCCACCATTGTAACAGCGTTAGAGTATTGTAAATTTAACTAAATATTTATTTTTACCAGTCAGTTTTATACATTTATATGTTTTCCTGTTACTAATTAGCATCCTTTTATTTCATCCTGTAGAACTTCCTTTAACATTTCTTGTAAAAGTGACTTAGTGTTGTTGAATTCCTTCAGCTTTTGCGTGCCTAGAACACTCTTTTTATTTCTCCTTCAATTCTGAAGGATGGTGTTGCCAGGTAGAGGATTCTTGGTTGGCAGTTTTTTGTTGTTGTTGTTTGTTTAACATTAAATATATCATCTCACTCCCTCCGGGCCTACAAGACTTCTGATGAAAAATCTTATAGTCTTACAAGGGTTCCCTTGTATGTAACAGATTGTTTTTCTCTTAATGCTTTTCAGACTCTCTCCCTGTCTTTAACTTGTCAAAATTTTAATTATAATGTGTCTTGGTGTGATCTCTCTGGATTCTTTTTATTTGGTAATTTCTGGGCTTTCTGGATCTGGGTGTCGATTTCTTTCCCCAAGTTGGGGGTATGTAGAGCCATTATTTTTCTGAATAAGCTTTCTGCTCATTTCTCTCTCCTTCTGGGACCCCTATAATGCATATGTTGATCTGTTTGATGGTATCCTATAAGTCCCTTACACTATCTTCACTTTTTTTTCATTCCTTTTGCCTTTTGCTCTACTAATTAGTTGAATTTCACCCCCTTGTCTTTGAGTTCACTGCTCCTTTCTTCCACTTGATCTGATCTACTGGTGAACATCTCAGTTGAAGTTTTCAGTTTAATTACTGTATTTTTCAGCTCTGTGATTTCTGTCTCTGATATTTTCTGTCTCTGTTGAAACTCTCACTTTGTGCATGCATTACTTTTCTGACTTTGGTGAACATATTTATGACCACTATTTTGAATTCTGTCAGGTAAATCACTTATCTCTGTTTCATTAAGGTCTGTTTCTGGAGATTTACTTTATTCTTTTGTTTGGAACATATTTTTATATTTATTCAAGGTACTTGGCTCCTTGTGGTGGTTTCTGCACATCAAATGAAGCATCCATCTCTCCTCGTCTTGATAGAGTGGTCTGTGGAAGAGGTGAATCTTGTTAATCAGCCTGGCCCAAGCTTCTTGTTATCTCTTAAACTTTTGTAATTGTCCAAGCTACCTTCTTTGTTCTTAGTCATTCCCAGAAATTAAAGGTGTGCCAAGGCCTGTCAGTTTCTCAGAGGGGAAGACCACATTCAGTACTTAGATGGAGGCTGACTGAAAGCTGGACCCTCAGGCAGCAGCTAGGTAAGTATATAATTAAGCCCTTTCTAGGGTCAAATTGGGAGATGAGTGTTTTTTCCCTGCTTCTTCTGCACTGGGTCCAAATGTATACTGCTAGGGAATAGGGGTGCTCCTGTGCCCTACTCCTACAAAAACTACTGTTTTGTTCGCTACAGTCCTGTAGGATTCATGAATGCAAGCCCCATTAGTTGTCAGAGTCCAGTGATCCAGGTTCTGTCCCTGAGAAATAGCCACAAGATTTAGAGAGGGTATAAGACCTTTTAGGGAGATACAGGTGACATGGAGATGGCTAGAGGGAGAAGGTGAGGGATGTAATTGCCAGCTTTTCCAGTTCTATGGAGGGTAGCCAGTTCCTTAGTTTTTAAAATTTACTTCTTTTCAAGCTTTTTTTTTTAGCATAGATTGTTCATTTTAAACCATTCTTATTTTTTAAGATATGCTTTTCTTAAAGATACAGATATTCCCCTAAGCGCTCTAGTTAAGTTCACAAATTTTTTATATGTTATGTTTTTGTTATTATAAAGTTATAAATATTTTCTAATTTCTTTTATGATTTCTTTCTTAGACTCATAAACTATTTAAAATTGTGTTGCTTCATTTCTAAATAATTGGCTCAGATTCCCTAGACCTCTTGATGTTGATTTCTGAGGCACCTGGGTGGCTCAGTCCATTGAGCATCTGACTCTTGATTTTGGCTCATGGTTCTGAGATCAAGTCCCTCATCAGGCTCTGTGCTGGGTGTTGAACTTGCTTAGGATTCTCTCCCTCTGCCCGCCCCTGCATGTGCACATACACACACTCTCTCTCACAAAACAAATATTGATTTCTAATTTAAATTCTTTTAAATATTTGTGTGTGTCATACATATTCTGCTGATATTTTAAAGTTTATTGAGATTTGTTTTATGTTCTAATTTGTGGTATGTTTTATTGAATATTCTATAAAGTACTTGACAAGCATGTATGTGTGAATTCTGCATTGTTTAGTATTCTATATATATTTTAAGTTAAATTTGTAAACTGTTTTTCAAACTTTGTGTGTATATATATATATATATACACACACACTATTTTTTTCTATATTTTTATCACCTCCTGAGATATTTTTATAAATGTCCAATTATGTGTGAATTTTTCTATTTCTCCCCTAATTTCTATCAGTTTTTTGCTTCATGTATATTAAAATTCTTAAGTGCGTATATATTTGGATTGTTACTTTTTATTAATGAAGTGGTCCTCTAAGTCATACCCCTTTATTATTTTAAAATAACTCAATTTTTATCTAGTAATATTCATTTGCTTGAAGTACTTTGATATTTATATAGCCACATCAGCTTTCTTATGTTTCATATTACATGATATATATTTTTTCCATTCTTTTTTTCAACATGTTTTTACATCGAATGTGTATCACTTTTATAGAGCATGTAATCGTGTGCTTTCTTACCTAGTTTGATCATCTATGCCTTGTAATTTGATGATTTAGTCTTTGTATATTTAATGTAATTTTGGTGTTTGTGTTTGTGCAACCTTGGTATTTCGTTTTTATTTCTTCTTTTATGTTATTTTGTTCCTTCTTTCTTGACCTTTTTTAGTTGAATATTTTTAGTATCCCTCTTACATCCTTAACTTTTTATTTTGTTTTCTAAATGATAGAAAACTTATAATTGGAAGTCATACCTATTCCCCAGCTGCCTTTAGTTCCTCAAAATAAATATTTCAGTAAATAATCATTGAAAATGAAACATTTACTGCTAAAGAGACATGAGATTAGAGAAACAAATTTATGATATGTTTATGAATACCTATAAATTAAATAATCAGATCACTTCCTGATAAACCATAAATAGCTCTTTATTTTTCAAATCTATCATCTATCCATCTATCATATATCTGTCATCTCCATTCTTTTCTAATAGCTTTCATTTGTATCTCTTGAATTAGTTTTTAATACTTGCTCTAAAGATTACAATATTTAGTTTTATCTCACTGCAAACTACCTTCAGTTAATGCTATAAAGTGCATATAGAATGGAAGAATCTTGTAACAGTACCTTTCTGTTTTCATCCCTCTTTGCTTTTGTGCTATTGATGTCTCATATTTTTCTTCTAGATGTTTTAAAATGCAGAATACATTGCTATTGCTGTTATTGAAATGCTATTGCTTTGCATTAGTGAACTGACTTAAAAATCAAAGTAAAAAGGTAGGATTTTATATCTATCCATATATTAATTGTTTCTGTCTTTTGTTCTTTCCCGGAGATCTCAATATCCAATATATCTCAAATGATATCAGTACCATTTCTCTTTAGTCAAAAATTTTCCTTTAGTCTCTGTTGTTATGCAGATCTACTATAAATGGCTTTTGCTTACCCCAAAGTATCTTCATTTTGTCTTCATTTTTGAAGTGAAATGTACTGAAGGCTATTTTTTTGCCAAGTACAGAAGTTTACATGTTTTCCTATCAGCACTCTAAAAATGTTATTCCATTGTCTCTTGGCCTTCATTATTTCTAACAGTGGATCTGTTATCATTCTCTTCTCTTCAATTTTCTTCCTCTCTCTCTCTGTCTCTGTGCGTGTATATAGACTGTTTTTCATTTCTTTATATTTGCTTTTTTAGAGTGTAAATATGACTTTTCTTAAGCTGTGGTTTTCTTTTTATTTATACTGGATTTGCCATTGTTGTTTTTGACAAACTGTAAAATTTTTGGTCAGTGTTTTTTTCTGCAGATAGTTTTCTTGTTCCAGTATGTCTCTTCACTCCTCTGAGGTTTCCAGTTACAAGTATGTTAGACTACTTTGTGATTACCCTCCGTCTGCTGAGACTCTCTAATAATAACAAATGTATTTATTTCTGCTTCCTGTGCTTTTGTTTGGATGATTTCTGTTGACTTCATTTCCAGTTTATTGATTCCTTTTTGTGGACAGTTTGCTGTTAATTCCATCTATTAAAAGTTTTAATTTCAGGCACTGTGTTTTTCATTTTAGGATTTCCATGTGTCCTGTTTTTATAGTTTTTATACTTTTCCTGTTATTCCCTATCTAGTCACCTTTAGACCTCAATTCTCTTACAGCTTTTGTAACATCTTTATCATAATTTAAAGATTTTTTGTTTGCTAATTCCAACATCATAGTTTCCATTAGCCTGAATTTTCTCTTGACTATCACATTTTCTTATGTATGTTTATGTCTAGTGGATTTTTATTGCGCACTACTAGCGTGGATATTTTGTAGATACTCTGCATTATGTTATTTTCTTCTGAATACTTCTGAGTTGTGTTGTAGCAGCCAGTTATGTTTCATAATAATCATGTTAAACTTTTGGAGCTTGGTATTAGGCTTTGTTAGGTCTATTTTGGTTTTGCCTTTAGTCCTAGGACAAATAGGACAAATAGTCCTATATCAATAGTTTTTCTTCTAACTTGTTGTGGCCCTTCTGTAGTGTCATTGGAAAGCCCAAGTTGTTTCTCAAGTTCCACGTAAGGTAGCAGGACTTGTACTGCAAATTTAGTTTCCTTTGAGATGAGCAACTATCAAAATGGTTCTTTCTGTGTTCCACTGGTTGGTTTTCTCCTGTGCACTTTGAAGTCTTGCCCCAGGTATGCACAATTAATAATCAGCCAAGAATTCATATGCAAATTATAGGTCTGGTGTTTTCCTTCTATTCATTTCTTGTTTCCTGGATCCCCATTCTCACCTGGACACTTTTTAAAGTGCTCTATTGGCCTCATACAATGTCTTCAGAGTCCTAAGATCAATAAGACCATGGATTGCTGCTTGAATTCTATTTACACCACGCTAGGGGAAAAGATGTATAAAAGTAGATCTTACCGGGTGTGGTTTCTTTCTTTCAAAGGTCAGCTCTCCTCTTTGTTTGGTTTCTCTTCAGTGCCTTCAAGGAGTTGTTTTTATATTTTGTATAGTTTGTACTTATTTTCAGCAGGAGATTTAGTCTGAGAAAAGCTATTCCACCATTATTAGAAGTCAGATCTCTTCTCAAGGTCTTGATTGCTGAGTTTAAACCATTTATAATGATTTTAATTGCTGTTAAATCAGGACTTATTTCTGCCATCATATTCACATTTTGTATTTACTGGGCTTTTTTTTCACTCTTCTTTTCTAATTTTCTTTGAATATATCAAATTTTCTTTTGTTTGAAAAATACTCACTATATTTTTATTCTTCAGGCGATTCTCCCTAACTTGTTAACATATATTCTTCTTCATTTTTTTCTATTAGTATCTTAATTGTTGTCCATGATCTTCCCTATCAAGGAAAGTACAACAATACATATATTTTTGGTGATTTTGTTGTCATTTTGGTATTTTAGAATTTTAGTTCTTTGTTCTCAAGGGTATTTTCTTCAGGTGTAAGCATGGAGAAGGGACACAACAGCCTGTTGTAGTTTACTGTTTTGTCATTAATTGCATATAGCTTCTTTTAAGGTAAAATATATTCCTCTGGATACAGCATCATTGTTTTAAAATGTAAAACTGAGACACTACTAAAGGAATGGCTTCTAAAGGAAGGCTGATATAGAATTTTAAACATTGTGTACTTTTTATAGTCAAGATTCTTTTTTGAACAAACATCGGGGGAAACAAAAGAGAGTCTTCATTTAGAACTTAATGTAAATTCTCTTAACTCCTAGCATATCACCTGTTTATTATACATGTTTTGAATGTTTATTTATTTTGAGAGACAGACAGAGAGTGACGGGGGAGGGGCAGAGAGAAGAGGGGAGAGAAAGAATCTCAAGCAGTCTCTGCACTCTCAGCACAAAGCCCAACAGGGAGTTCGAAACCAAGAACTGTGAGATCCTGACCTGAGCCAAAAGCCAAGAGTCAGATGCTTACCCGACTGAGCCACCCAAGCACCCTTGTTTATTAAAAATTTTACCTTGAGTGTCTCAGCTACTGAGTAAAAATCTACTATTGAGAAATAATGTTGACATATTCTATAGATCTCAGTTAAGAATAAGCTTATCGCTGGGCTTTCTGACAATAGAAGAAATATGTGTAACATTCCCAGAGAAGCCTAAAAGAGGTAACTGATAATACTATCTAAAGCTGCCTGGATTTATGGTCCTGATGAGTGGTTGCTACTCAGGGGGACAACCACATTTCTGGTTACCCATAAATGAAGGGGATAAGTAAAAATAAAGTGAATGGAATGAGAGAAAAAAGCTAAATTCTTGGGTGGAAAAATTATTCCATATTCTTTGTGTTTCTGTAGAGGAGAGTAAATTTGTACACTTTGCTTGAGGAAGGAAGAATATGGAAGGAGCACTACCCATTTCACTGTGTCTTTTCATTCATTCTCCTGATGGGTTTGAGGCTCCTTGAGAGATTTGTTAGGGATTAGGAATTGGGTATGCCCCCTACTTTGAAATCTCCCATCAGTAGTTTTCTAGCTATGCGTTTAATCCTTCACTAGAATGTTAGCCAATCTTTTGACAGCTAATATAAAGGCATGTTCTGCAATCAGATTGAATAGTAAAACACTGATATCTTTATCCCCTACTTATTTGCATCATTTGCCTTCTTACTTTGTTTGGAACTTCAAAGTATCATTTGTCAATCCTTTAATATCCAACATTTTATTTTTGTACCCAGTTTGTATGATGATGAATATGATAACAGTATTTCAAAGCACTAAAAAACAGTGCAAACCATTCATACATGCAACAATTTGGATGGATCTACAGGGAATTATGCTGAATGAGAAAAAAGACAATCTGAAGAAGTTATATAGTGTATGATTCTATTTATATAACATTCTTGAAATGATACAGTTATAGAGATGGAGAGTACGTTAGTGGTGACCAGGAGACAGGGATGGACAGGGGAGCAGCATAGGAGCGTTCCTTGGTGGGGAGAGAATTCTGTATCTTGATGGCAATGGTGGTTACATGAATTTATACAGGGGAGAAAATTGCATGGAAATGCGCGCACACACACACACACACACACACACACACACACACACAAGTGCATGTTAAAGTCAGTTAAGTCTGAAAAAGGCCTGTAATCTGTAGAAGAGTATTGTACCAATGTAGTTTTCTGGATTTGATGTTGTGTCATACATGTTACCGTTTGAGGGAAACTGAGCTAAAGGTACACAGAACTCTCTATTATTTTTATGATTTTCTGTGAGTTGATTATTATTTCAAATAAAAGATAAAACAAAAAAAATTGTGCAAACACTGTCAATTAATCTAAGTCCCTCCATACCTAAAAGCCAACAAGCAGGGGGATGAGTTAGAACTTAACAAAGCTGGGCATGCTATGAGAGCCTTTGCTGTCATCTGTTTTGTCTCAGCTAAAATCATGACACAAGTAATCTTAAAAACCCAAGAAAATATCCTAGTAAAGAATGAATTTCTAAAGTTTATTTATCTCTTCCTAAAGACTTTTTTTTTTTACACTCAAAAGCAGATTTTATTTCTGTCCTTACTGGATGAGATTTTTGGTGCCCTGCTTCCCGGTTTAAAATCCAAGACTTGCGAAACTGGAGCTCGTTTGTGAGAATAAAAATACATTTTTGTTTACTGTTGGCTCTAATAAAATCAAGTGCTTTTTAAAAACAAGTGATTGTTTTGAGGGAAAGAAGTGCAGACTTAGGAACAATTAATGGTTTTGGTAATTATTACTCACTGCACAGGTATTAACCAGTGTTCGCTCTTTAGCAGTAAGATACACTTCAAGCCCCTAAATATTCAAAACATGAACTAATTTTTCTTCATTATTGAAATCTCTGTATGCAAACCTAGTAGCATTTGAAAGCTAATCTCCCTATGTGCCAGAGTAATTACAGCAAAGTAAATAATCTCCAGTGTTCTTAGTCCCTATAGAAATGGTTTAATATCTTATCTTTCAAAACTGGTTTTTGGCTCATTCAGAAAGCCTGAGAAAAGTTCTTTAGTATTCAGGAAAGGAGTAACATTGCTATTGTACCAGGGCATTTTCTCCATCAGAGAAGGAGAAAACAAATCCCTTTGCTACTATTCCCAGGCGTGTGTGTGTGTGTGTGTGTGTGTGTGTGTGTGTGTGCACGTGTTCGTGTGTCTGTTCCTCTGTAGAGCCTCAAACCAAAATCTGAACCAGAAGCCACTGTGTGTAAACATGAAGTGATTTGTTTGGCTTGTTCATCATTCCATAGATGGCATTCTGCCATCAACTCATTTCTAAACCAATGCCCAGTGTGATGTTAGGGGTCACCCAGCTTTTCCATGAGATGTTACATAGAGGTCCTGAGTTGATTTGTTGATTTATTATCCACTGGGATTTTTTAGCCCTTATAAAGTTTTGTGGTGTTTGTCCCAGTATCTGTACAGGTTCCAGAATGAGTCATTATGCAGTCGCTTCCCAAGTTATAAGGCAGTAATGAGTTCTTTGCTTCTGTATCTGGAATGTTGGATATCAGACCTCAAAGTGCCAAAGCGATTCTTGCTTTTTAAAACTGTGAGATTGTTTTTCACAGGTCTCTTTACTAGCGTATGGGTTGGAAGCTCTGCATTTTTTCCCCAAAAGGTTAAAACTGTGAGGAGAGCTTCTCAGCATAGATGACTCATATTCCTTCTAGATCATTGGGAGACATTTTGTTTTGAATAAATATATCTTTAGTGAAATGTGCAAAAGACCTGACATGTGCTACTTGCAGTTTTCAGCCTGTTATAATTTCATGAGAAGTGCGGTGTTGATTGAAATTTTCTATTTTTGGTCTCGGTGTTAAGATAGTTTTTTGTTTTACTTTCTGCCTCAATAAAATACGAGGGGGAAAAAAACAACTGTTCATTTTTATGAAATTGTTTTTTTGTATTAAAGTTGTAATGTTTTCAAATTTCCAAGATGCCTTTTTGTAATATAGTTTACTTGTCTAAATTTTAGTTCACAATATATTTTGTAACCACTGAGTTTTACATTTTGTTCTTTATGCTGTGACTTGGCATTGTGCAGAATTTCTGATATTTTGCTGGCTACTCTAGGAATTAGGGCCTTTGGAGGTCTGTATTCCGAGTTTTATATTATTATTGATGTTTTCTTGGCTTCTAAGATAGCTTCTAGATCAAGATTGGATGTGTTTACTGAAAGGTATTTATATAGGACTTCTCACTCTGAAATATTACTTGTCAAAAACAAAAAAAGGGAACTTTCTAAAATGGGCCAACCAGTGGGGCACCTGGGTGGCTCAGTCAGTTGACTGTCCCACTTCGGCTCAGGTCATGAGCTCATGGTTCGTGAGTTCAAGCCCTGCGTCAGGCTCTGTGCTGGCAGCTCGGAGCCTGGAGCCTGCTTCAGATTCTGTGTCTCCCTCTCTCTCTCCTCCTACCCCACTGATACTCTGTCTCTCAAAAATAAATAAACATTAAAATAAAATAAAATGGGCCAACAGCAACAACAACAACAACAACAACAACAACAACAAAACATTATTTATGACAGTGCATCACTGCTGTGAAGTGGAAATTTTGGTGAAAACCAGTGAGATCAGTCAGGAGGGCCCCCTGGTGACCCATACGTTTCTTCTAAATCTTCTCCTCCTCTCGAGGAGACCGCTTTGGTCTGCTTCTCTTCTGTTTCATTGTCATGTTCTACTGCTATACAGAGTGTTGTTGAATGTTTTCTCTGCCTTATCTTTTTTCTCCTTCTTCCTCCTTTGCCTTGACAAAGGTGAATGTTCTTTATGGTTCTGTCCCTCCCTGCCTCTGGAGTAACTGAGTGTCTGTAGCTCACTTTCACTTGGTTTCTGGGCCTCTCCTGAGCAGGACAGAAAAAAAAAACAAGAGAAGCTTTATTTCCAGTAGCGTGTGGGGCTCCCAATCAGTCTTGCTCTGCTATAGGCCAGGTGTTGAGAGTGAGGAGATAGGGTGAGTCTCCCACATTCACACCAAGCTGTGTCCCTACCCCAGAGGCTGCTGAGTCTGTTCAGTCGGTGTGAACCAGAGTCTTCAGTGAACCCATCCCTTTGGATGGAATTTGGATATTTTGGATAAATTTTCCTAGCTCTTGCTGGTCCTGAGAGGCTGGACTCCGCCTTTCACCTCTTCAGTCAGTCGAAGGAGATCTGCTCTGACATGGCTCAACTCGGATTCGAAATTCCTGCTGTTGTGCCTGGCCTACTAGATTGAACCTGAAGCACTGGCCTGATTAAACCCGAGTTTGCTGTGTCCTTCAGAACATGAACCTCAAGGATCAGCCCTAAAATTAGGTCCCTTTCCCAAACTCTGGCCCTACCTAGCCCTGGCCGACTAAGGTTCCTGTTTGGATGTGAGTTAAAACAGGCCCCTTCCCCTCTCTCTTCACCTACTCTGAAGGCTTCAGCAATGATATCCATTAGGAAATATTTGCGGAGCTCCAGTTCTGCATTTTCATCTGCCTGATGGACCTCACCTCCTTATGTTCCTCTGGTACTTTAAACTCAATGTATGTCTGAAATTGAACTCTTCCTTCCCACTCATACCAGCTCTTCCAATATGCTTTCCCGTTATTTTCTGTACTGGCACTATCATCTGTCCTGTCTTCTATGCCAAAACTCTGGGAATCATTTTCTTTTTTTGTTTGTTTGTTTGACTTTGATATTTTGATTTTTTGTTTATTTTTATTTTAATTCTAGTATAGTTAACATGGAGTTATATCTGTTTCAGGCGTGTAATACAGTGATTCAACAGTTCCATATATTACTCAGTACTCTTCACTAAGTGTACTCTTAATCCCCTTCACCTATTTCGTCCATCCTGTTTCACCCCACCCGTCTCCCCTGTGTGACCATCAGTTTGCTCTCTATAGTTAAGAATCCGTTTCCTGACTTGTCTCTCTCTTTTTTCCTTTGTTCGCTTGTTTTGTTTCTTAAATTCTGCATGTGAGTGAAGTCACGTGGTATTTGTCTTTCTCTAACTTATTTCACTTAGCATTCTACTCTCTAGCCTCATCCATGTTGCAAATGGCAAGATTTCATTCATTTTTATGGCTGAGAAATAATCCTTTTATATATACACCACATCTTCTTTCATCCATTCATCTGTCGATGGACCCTTGGGCTGCTTCCATATCTTGGCTATTGTAAATAATGCTGCACTAAATACAGGAGTGCATATCTCCTTTCGAATTAGAATTTTTGTATTCTTTGGATAAATACCCAGTAGTGCAACTGCTGGGTTGTAGGGTAGTTCTATTTTTAATTTCTTGAGGAGCCTCCATACTGTTTTCCACAGTGGCTGTGCCAATTTACATTCCCACCAGCAGTGCACAAGGGTTCCTTTTTTCTCCATACCTCGCCAACACTTGTTGTTTCTTGAGTTTTTTATATTAGCCATTCTGAAAAATATGAGGTGGTATCTCATTATGGTTTTGATTTGCATTTCCCTGACACTGAGTGATGTTGAGCATCTTTTCATGTGTCTGTTGGCTATCTGGGTGTCTTCTTCGGAGAAATATCTGTTCATGTATTCTGTCCACTTTTTAATTGGATTATTTGTTTTTTGGCTGTTGAGTTGTATAAGTTCTTTATATATATTGGACACTAACCCTTTATCAAAGATGTCATTTGCAAATATATTATCCCATTCAGTAGGTTGTTTTTTACTTTCATCAGTTGTTTCCTTTGATGTGCAGGAGCTTTTCATTTTGCTGTAGTTCCAATATTTATTTTTGCTTTTATTTCCCTTGCCTCAGGAGACCTATCTAGAAAAATGTTGCTATGGCCAATGTCAGAGAGATTACTGCCTGTGTTCTCTTCAAGGATTTTTATGGCTTCAGGTCTTACATTAGGGTCCTTAATCCATTTTGTGTTTATTTTTGTGCATGGTGTAAGAAATGGTCTAGTTTCATTCTTTTTCATGGAGCTATCCCATTTTCCCAACACCATTTGTTGAAGAGACCTTTTCTCATTGCATATTATTGTCTGCTTTTCCAAGGGTTAGTTGATCATGTAATTGTGAGTTTATTTCTGGGATTTCTATACTGTTGCACTGATCTATGGGTCTATTTTTGTGCCAGTACCATACTGTTTTGATTACTACAGCTTTGTAATATAATTTGAAGTCTGGACTTGTGATACCTCCAGCTTTACTTTTTCACGATTGCTTTGTCTGTGTGGGGTCTTTTGTGGTTCCATACAAATTGTAGAATTGTTCGTTCTAGTTCTGTGAAAAATGCTCTTAGTATTTTGATAGGGATTACAATAAATCTGCAGATTGTTTTGGGCAGTGGAGACATTGTAACAATATTTGTTCTTCCAGTCCATGAGCACGGAATGTCTTTTCATTTCTTTGTGTCATCTTCAGTTTCTTTCATCAGTGTTTTATAGTTTTCAGAGTACAGGTCTTTCACTTCTTTGGTTAATTTTATTACTAAATATTTTATTGCTTATGGCATAATTGTAAATGGGATTATTTTCTAATTTTTCTTTCTGCTGCTTCATTATTTAGGGTATGGGAATGCAATTGATTTCTGTACATTGAGATTGTACCCTGTGACCTTACTGAATTCATTTATAATTCTAATAGTTATTTTTGTGGAGTGTTTAGGGTTTTTTTGTCTACATCTACAAATAGTTTGTCTTCTTCCTTACCAGTTTTGATGCTTTTTATTTTTGTTGTCTGATTGCTGTGGTTAGGACTTCCAGTACTATGTTGATAAAAGTGGTGAGAGTGGACATCCCTGTCTTATTCCTGACCTTAGGGGAAAAGCTTTCAGTTTTGCCCCATTGAGTCTGATGTTTGTTGTGGGTTTCTCATATATGGACTTATTATGTTGAGTATGTTCCCTCTAAACCTACTTTGTTGAGGGTTTTTATCGTGAATGGATAGTGTAATTTGTCATATGCTTTTTCTACATCTATTGAAATGATCGTATGTTTTTTTATCCTTTCTCTTATTGATGTGATGTATGCCATTGATTGATTTGTGAATATTGAACCACCCTTGTATCCTGGGAATCAATCCTGCTTGATTGTGGTGAATGACTTTTTAATGTATTGTTGGATTCAGTTTGCTAATATTTTGCTGAGGATTTTTGTATCTATGTTCATCAGAGATATTGGCCTGTGGTGTCCTCTCTCTTTCTCTCTCTTTTGTGATGTCTTTATCTGGTTTTGGTATCAGGGTAATTCTGGCCTCATAGAATGAATTTGGAAGTTTTCTTTCCTCTTCTGTTTTTTGGAAAAGTTTGAGAAAAATAGGTATTAACTTTTCTTTCATTATTTGTAGAATTCACCTGTGAAGTCATCTGGTCCTGGGATTTTGGTTTTTGAGGTTTTTTTTTTTCTATTTTGATTCAGTTTCATTGCTGGTAACTGGTCTATTCAAATTTTCTGTTTCTTCCTGCTTCAGTTTTGGTAGGTTATCTTTCTAGGAGTTATCCATTTCTTCTGGGTTGTTCAGTTTTTTAGTATATAGTTTTTCACAATATTCTCTTAAAATTGTTTGTATTTCTGTGGTATCATTTGTCATTTCTCCTCTTTTCTGATTTTTTTTAATTTGAGACCTCTCTCTCTGTCTCTCCCTTCCTCATCTGGCTAGAGGTTTATCAATTTTGCTGATCTTTTCAAAGAACTAACTTGTTTTATTGATTAGTTCTATTGCTTTTTAGTTTCTATATCATTTATTTCTGTTCTCATCTTTATTATTTCCTTCCTTCTGCTGGTTTTGGGTTTTATTTGTTCTTCTTTTTCTAATTTCTTTTTCTAACTCCATTAGGTACAGGGTTGAGTTGTTTATTTGAGGTAGGCCTGTATTGCTATAAATTTCCCTCTTAGAACTGCTTTTGCTGCACCCGGGAGTCATTTTTTACTCCACTTTCTACCTCACTTCACATTTAGTCACTTGCCAAAATATCAGTTCTTTCTTGCTGTGTTTCCTATGCTTTCTAACTCCTCATTCTTATTCCTTCACCCTGCACTTTTTTTGATTATTCTGTTTTTTTCTGTTTGAAATGCAATTTCTCCTCACTTTTGCTGTTTTAAAACATGGTTATCCTTTAACAACCAGTAAAGATGCTTTCCTTTCCAAAAGAATCTTCCCTAGTGTGCCCAGATGGAATTATTTTCTCATATAGTAGTTTTTGAAAAAAAACATATTTTTTGTTATTTATGTTCCTGTTGTACTGTTCTGGTTACATTGTAAGCCCCTGAGATAAAGATATGAGTGTGCTCATATATATATGGTTTATCATTATAAGTCTAGAGGATAAAACTTTAAACGGCAGCAAAATCCCCTCACCACTTTATAAGGTGGTTCCTGAGCTGCAGGCATCAGTGCTGCCTTCCATGGATGTTTTGGCTACGTGTTCTCTAGCACTACTTTATGTACACAGAAACACATCCGCCACCTTGTTGTGTTTGTGTCTACCTAAACACTAGGCTAAAAATGGCCCATTCTGCAGAAAATGTCTTTATAATCACCCAATTATTTTCCCAGCTAAGCTCAAACAACCAGAAAGCCAACATAGAAGGAACCAGAAGTAGTCAAAAAGCAAAGAAAATGGTATAACTAGTTTGGAAAAAAGTTTGGTTCCTCACAAATTAGACACACAGTTATGATATATTTTTCTCTTAGGCGTACACCCAAGAGAAATGAAAATATATGTCCATCTGAATACCTATACGTGAATGTTCATAACAGCATTATTCAAAAAAGCTAAAAAATGGAAACCAACCAAACATTCATTAACTGATGAGTGGATAAACAAAAGCTAGTATGTCTATGCAATGGCATTTTATTCAACTACAAAAAGGAACGAAGTACTGACACAGGCTATAAGGATGAACCTTGAAGACATTATGCTTAGTGAAAGAAGCCAGGCACAGCGGCCACTTACTGATTCTCTTTATATGAAATGTCCACAATAGGCAAATCCTTAAACACAGAAAGTAGAGGGGTGCCTGGGTGGCTCCATCAGCTAAGTGTCTGACTCTTGATCTCAGCTCAAGTCTTGATCTTAGGGTCGTGAGCTCAAGCCCTGTGTTGGGCTCTGCACTGAGCATGAAGTCTACTTAACAAACAAACAAACAAAAACCCAGGAAACAGGAAGTAGATTAGTGGTTGCCATGGTTGTGATGGAGGAATGGGGAGTGACTGCTAATGGGGATGGGGTTTCTTTTGGGGATTATAAAAATGTTCTGGGATTAGACAGCAGTAATAGTTACATAACTCTGAACATACTAATATTCACTAAATTGTACACTTTAAATGGTTAACTTTTTATGGTATGTGAATTACATCCCAATATAGCTATTATTAAAAAAAGAAGAAAGGTTTATAGAATTTAAAGGTAGAAAGAGAAAGGGTTTGAAAATGTTTCATTGAGCCAAGGTAGGCCCTCTGATTGGTTAGGCTAGTTAAAATGCTTACAGATGACAAAATGAAGGTGAGAGAAATTAACCTACTTAGGATTTTGTAGCATGTGGTGGGGATGATTGAAGGAACCACTGTTCAACACACATGCTTATGCCACTAATTATGTTGCCTTCTCAGAATAGCATACGCCTCATATGAGATATATCTAGTGAACATATCACTCAGAGAGGCCTGATGACTGTTTGTTTGATGTCTGGACTTCTGTAGGATAACTCTCCCCCCCCCCCATCCCCCGACACTCCTCCACATTGTTTACCTTCTGGTGTCTTAAATGGTGTTGTATATGTGTGCTGTTAATGCTTGTGATTGGCTTACTATGTTCTTTCCTCACTAGAAACAGTGGTTGTTGGTCATCCCTGTGAAAGGAGAATGCTTGGGGCTTACGCCTAGGGGTGACCATAATTTCTTAAATGCACCACGTGAAAGACAAAATGCACCAAACAATTCAGGAGAGGATTTTACTCAGGCTATAGCACAGGAAAGAATGTTCATTAGTGAGGACTGTCCAGGGGAAAAACACTTGGGTTTCATAAAACAAGGGAGTCAGTGAATAAGGGTAGAGGTGGATCTTAGAATAGGAGAAGGCATACCTTCTCCATACATCAACAATAAGTTGAAATGATGCAGACTTCTGCAGGTATTATAAAGATGGAAGCAATCTAGAAGCGTGGCTTAAGGGAAGGCATTGTTCCCTTTCTACACAATTGAAGTGAGACTCCTGTACCTGATAGTAGTCAGTTTTAAAGGAAACTACAAGATGTCAGGAGATTGAAAGAAGGGGAAGGGGCTGACTTGTGTGAACCAAGTCCTGTAGGTATGTGAGTATCTTGGCAAAGTGCCTCCTAAGCCAGAGCCATGGCCAGCTTGGAAAGCATCAACTCAGCAGGAGAGGAACTTTGGAGTAAGGTGATGGAATGATTTTTCCTAAGAGCTGATGGAGTTATTTTTGAACATAAAAAGCGGTAAAAAAAAAAAAAAAAAAAAAAATCCTGCAGTTAGGGTCGTTAAGACTGATTTTGTTCCAGCACAGACTAGCTCAGTAACAAATTAGTCTTTCCTAGTGTTTTTTTTTTTTCCCCTTAGCCTAATTTCCATGATTTTACCATATGGAAACTCTGACTTTTATAAAGAACTTGCTCCACTGAGCAAGCTTGGTGCATTTTTCAAATGTTTTTTGACATTAACAGCTCTATTTCTCAATTAGCAAAGGGAATAAAGTTGATTATGCATATCCATGGGTGACAATTTACATCTGATTAGCCAGCTCTAAGGTAAACATTAAAAGGTCACTATAAATAACTTTTACTTCCTTTGTTTTCAGAAAGACCAGTCACTAAGTCCTAGCTTTGTCCTGCTCCCCATGGTTGAAAGGCCCTATTTTAAAACGATGGGCTTAAAGTAATATTGGGTAATAAAATCTGTAGAATTTAAAGCTTAGTTAGTTGACATTTTGTTTGTTGCATTTTTCTAATCATATTCTGATTCCCATCTGTTTTTGTGAGAACTATTAGCTAATCATAGACATTAAAAAAAAAAAAGGAACATATGTAGACTTACAACATGTTCTGGTAACCTATTCATGGGTTTACCCTTAGAGCTGAAAGGTCTTTTGGCTTTTTTTTTTTTTTTTTCTGACTAAAAATAGGCAAACTGTCAGAGAGAGGGAGAGAGGAAATTAACTCTACCTCCTCTATTATAAAAATTAACAATTCATCCTTTTTTTATGCTCACTGGAATCAGAGGCTTGATGGCTTGTGTATGAGAAAGATTTGGAAAAGTAAATTTATGGTGTGAATTGTGCAGGCAGTAGTTCAGGTCTTTCTTTGGTGTCCCATTGGCAGACCTGTAGTGGATGAACTTCCTCAGGGCTCCTCGTTGGTGGCAGCGCTTTTAGACAGGTGACCCTGCTCTCTCAATGCACTCGTGAACGTCGTTTTTGTCTTTCTCCATTTTATTTCCAAACAATGGAAATAGTCGTATTGTTGGTAATTAGTTTTTAATTGTAAAAGTACACGTGCTGTTGATAAAATTAGATAATATGAAAAGGTGTGAAGAAGAAAGGAAGATGTGAAGAAAGAACTTATAGTCCCACTTCTCAGAGATAATGATTATTTTCATTTTGGTAAATATCCTTCCAAGTATGTACTTCCCCCCCCCCCAACTTCCTGTGTATATAAACAAATATATTTTAACACAGGACAATGTCGTACATTGTTTTTAACCCAATTTTAGAAACTTTTGTAACATGTGTAGTTTTCTGTACAACTAATTTTGCATATATCTTTCATTTTAATGGGTATATGATATTGCAATATGAAGAGCCGCTATGATTTCTTAAGTAACTCTGTGTTGATGGACATTTAAGTTGTTCTCTAGGATAAATTCTGGTGAAAATTCTGGGTCATAATTTTTGATACTCATGTTAAACTACTTTTCAGGGCTCTTTTATCAATGGTGTTTAACAGTACCCATTTTCTCATATCTTTAGTGAAAGTATTTTTAAAATTTTTGTCATTCTAGGGACACCTGGGTGGCTCAGTCCGTTAAGTGTCTGACTTAGGCTCAGGTCATGATCTTGTGGTTGGCAGGTTCGAGCCCCACGTTGGGCTCTATGCTGACAGCCCAGAGCCTAGAACCTACTTCAGATTCTGTGTCTCCCTCTCTCTGCCCTCCCCAGCTCATGCTCGGTCTCTTTTTCAAAAATAAACATTAAAACAATTGAAATATTTGTCATTCTGATATGCAAAATATTATTTAAAATTTAAATATCTTTGATTTGGGAGTTTGAAAACTTTACATAAAGTTTAAACCTTTACATAAAGGTTTAGAAGCATTTTATAAACCTGTGAAGGTTGTTTGTTTTGCTTTTTCTAATAGGGAGTTTGTATTTTTGTATTGGTTCACAAGAATTCTTTATATATTAGGGAGATGAACCCTCTGCCATATAAATCAACTTACTCAAAATAAATTAGATGCCAGGCAATGGGCCAAATATACATTTTTCTCAATTTGTTAATTGTCTTTTCCTTTGAATTTATAGTATTTTTCACAATTAAAAAGCTATTTATTTAATCAAATGTATTAATGTTTATAGTTATTGGCTTTAAAGCCATGCTTAGAAAAATCTTCTTCCCCTTGGATTATAGAAATTGTCCCTTGAATTTTCTTCTGGTTCATTTGTGATTTTTTTTTTTTTTTTTTTAAATTTTTTTTTTTTTTCAACGTTTATTTATTTTTGGGACAGAGAGAGACAGAGCATGAACGGGGGAGGGGCAGAGAGAGAGGGAGACACAGAATCGGAAACAGGCTCCAGGCTCTGAGCCATCAGCCCAGAGCCTGACGCGGGGCTCGAACTCACGGACCGCGAGATCGTGACCTGGCTGAAGTCGGACGCTTAACCGACTGCGCCACCCAGGCGCCCCTTGTGATTTTTTTTTTTTAACATTTAAAGATTTAATCTATCTGGAATTAATTTGGGGGGCAGATACTTGGTAAGGATCCAAAATTATTATTTCTCCATTACCTCAGCACCATTATTCCAGAGTTCGCTGTTTTTCCACTTTCATCACATACAAAGTTCCCGTGGGTTTTGGAATCTAATTCTGCTTCCTTTCTTCTGTTCCGCAGATCTATTACCATGATATTAACTCAGAAATACAAAAATATATTATCATCGAGCAGTGCTAACTTTCCCTTACAGAGTGAGGTGGAGAGTATTTGAGGAGTATTGAGAATGATTTCTAAGGCTTTCAGGAGGTGACCCGTGAATGAACCGTAAAGATGTAGCAGGAGTAAGCCAAGTGAGGGTCAGGTTGGGGTAACGGGGAAGTGCATTCCAGGCAGAGACATTAGCATGAATGGTCTCAGAGGTAAGAAGTAGCAGGACGTGTGTGTGTGTGTGTGTGTTATGTGAAATACGGGGCAGATGTCATGAGAAATGAAGTTGGAGCCATGGTCAGGTGCCTAATGCTTGGGGTTCTTTCAACCGCGTAAGAAATCTGGATATTTTTCAGATGGCATGTATTGTTAAAGTGTTCTAAGCAGAGGCCTGACACTGTTTGGTTTGAGTTTTAGAGAGATTTTCTTTTTTTTAATTTTTCACATGTACGATCCATTCTAGAGAAATCAGCCTATAAGCAAAGAGATCTCTAGACGTTCCTTAGTAATCCAAATAAGGGGTGACAGGGACCTCAACCCAGGTGACATAGCAGATGGGGAGAAGAGGGTTAGATGCGAAGCCCGTTTTGGTGAGTTCCATGAAGAATGGTGAATGATGCACATGGAAGAGTGAAGGGTGGCTCTGGGTTTCCCAGCACTGTTGGTGAATGGCCTCAAGTTTTTGGTCGTGGAGGAGACAAAAACTTGTCTTGTGAAGAGGAGAAGATGGCAGAGTAAGCTGGTGGCTTTAGGAGACTGACAAGGACGAGGGAGTGATCTGACTGGACGAAACTGATGGGCCTCAGCCCCAGTGCCCTTTGAAGGCGTTGGACAGAGTGTTGACATTGTGTTTTGCATTCCCAGATTCTTTTCGAAGAAACGCCTGTGGCTCTTCCACAGGTCCCAGACACATCATGGTGGTGAACTCCTGCCCTTCTGCTACGACTCCCCTGTGGACTAGCTGGGAATCTAGAATTACAAAACAAAAAACCCTACATAGTTCACCTAGCCGGTGTGAGACAAGTTGCAGTTTCTCAGTTTCATACACAATCTGCTTCAGCAGCTACATTTCTAGATGTGCCTTGCAGATGATACTTGAAGCTAGCAGACTTTGAATGATGATGACCCTGGAAAAGTAGCAATAAGAAAGACTTGTTGGAGCTGACAGAAAAGCTCACAGAAGCCAGGGAAGAAACGCTGCTTGCAAAGTTGTCCTGTGCTTACACTCACTAGTTGGCCTCTCTCAAATCAAAGGAAGAATTAATTTTGCTAATTGGAAGGCTATTTCTAATAGATTCACACCTGATATGAGTTAGCATGTGAAGAGCAGTAACGGTAGAATAAAATGCATATGATTTGTGCCACTGAACTGCCAACTGTGTGTCATTAAGTAAGGAAATATGGGTAGCATCGTCGCCATCCTCAATTTATGTTTATTGAACGCCACGAAGTTCGAGGTCAGGCTTATAAATAGTCACTTGGTCAGGTTGAGTACACTAATAATTTATGCTGAGCAAGTAGAAGAGGTTACTAATTTTGTTTTCTTTACCATCTGTGTACCTCCTGGGCAGATCTTTTTTTTTTTTTTTTTTTTTAATCTGCTTGTTTTCTTTTTTAACTTATTTATAAGCAAGGCTGGCCGTTCTGCAAAAAAGAGTGTTCCAGATATAAAATCCTGAGAATCCCCTTCTTTGTGCCAAAGACTTTAGATTCTAAAGAGAGAGAAGAAGGTGGATTGGTAGACAGCTCTGCAAGATCCCATGTTCTTCTTTTCCTCGCTTAGGTCTGCTTGGCTCAGAATTGCTGAGGGAAGGCAGTGTGGAGGTTCCAGCCTGGGTTTTTTTGTTTAAGCTACAGGCTGTGCCTTTTTTTGTGGTAATGAAGCAGTGCCTAACATGTTATCAGGGAGGAATCCAACCCGTTTTCTTCTTGGTCGTCTCATCCGGAGCCAGCGACAGACACACAAACAGGTGGGGTGGGAGCTGGAAGAGAAGCCTTGAGCAAAGCAGAGAGAACGGAGAGTTGCAAAAAGTGGAAGCAAAACAGAAGTGCGTTGTGGTAATGGATCCTGTGAGTGCCGAGTGTGTGTGTATGTGCAGACAGGTGTGTATTCATATTTATATTAATATGTCCATGTAAATTTTTGATGCAGAAAATACATTTTACCTACATAGGTTGATTGATGGATACAAAAAGTGAATGAAAAAAAAATGAATATTGCAGCGCATAGCCCTAAAGCAGTCCATCTGAATGGTAATGAAAATCTGGCTCTATTGAGGGGCTGATTTTGCCGTTTTCTCTTAAATGCAATTGGGCTCATTTTCATGCCATTTTTTTTATGGTATCAGAGGTACCAAATAAGTGTCAGCCTGTCAGAGATGGGATCAATGCTTAACAATTAAGTGTGCATTCCTTTCTACCTATGTACATTAAACGTCTAACAGGGGCGCCTGGGTGGCGCAGTCGGTTAAGCGTCCGACTTCAGCCAGGTCACGATCTCGCAGTCCCTGAGTTCGAGCCCCGCGTCAGGCTCTGGGCTGATGGCTCGGAGCCTGGAGCCTGTTTCCGATTCTGTGTCTCCCCCTCTCTCTGCCCCTCCCCCGTTCATGCTCTGTCTCTCTTTGTCCCAAAAATAAATAAACGTTGAAAAAAAAAACCAAAAAAACAAACAAAAAAAACCGTCTAACACAGTCTTCCAGTTTTATTTTCATTTTGTCATTCTCCTTTGCTACATCTTCTTCCTCCTCAGTTCATCTTCTCACACTTGTGTTCTGCAAAGCCCTGAACTTGTTCTCACTCTTCACCGTTGTCTGGCTCACTTCTATTCATCTTCATGCTTTCCTGGCCTGTTCTTTAATTTTGACTCTTGTGGCGGATCCTGATAGCTGCCCACCAAAATCCATTCTACCTTTATCCTCGACACACAGCTCTAGTGTGTTTCCCGGCCTTGCTTGTAGGTGGGTGGCCATGTGAGTAAGATCTCTCCAGGGGAATGTGAGTAGACGTGGTGCATGCCCTTTTTAGACTTGGGCCATAAAAAGCCCTACAGGCGCTCCTCTCTGAACCTCCCTCCTCTGGCTAAGTGGGATGGATGCTGCTGTTGGACAGGCTCGTGGAATGACTGTCTTCCCACCCCCATCTGAGTTCCTTGTATCACGATGGGAGAAACTTCTTACTAAATCCATGGATTTTGGGTGGTCTGCTAACAACATCTAGTCTGCCCTAAGACAACTCCTGAACCTATATATCTTTACATATAGCCTAGGTCATTTTCGTAATCTAGATCCAAACATCTGACTGTTTACTGGACATATCTTACATTCAGCTTGTCTAAAGCCTGGCCACTACTTCCCTCTCTCTGACCCCATTCCTTTTCCAATGTCCCTTCCTCTGTAAAGAGCAGGCCTAGCCAACCAGATAGATACCCAAGTGACATACTTGGGAGCCATTTTTACTGCTCTTACTGCTACATCCCTCAGTTAGTCTAGGGGTCGGCAAACTTCAGTCAGGCTACATCTGTCCTGTTTGCCTGTTTTTTATAAATAAATTTTTGTTGGCATGAAGTCACGCTCATTTACCTACACATGTCCCCTTTCTCACCAAAACACCAGGGTTGAGTAGTTGTGGTAGAAACCGTATGGCCAGCAAAGGCTAAGGTTTGTTGATCTGGCCCTTTACAGAAAACTTTGCCAACCGTGGTCTAGTCAGTTGGCAAAGTCTATTAATTCTGTCTTAATGTTCTTTTGAACCCATCTACTTCTTTCCATTTTCACTGTCATTTCTATCCTCATGCGACCTATCAAAATGGCATCCAAAGAGTGTCTATCTATGGACATAGTCTCGCATTTTTATAATCCATTCTCCATATGACAGCCAGAGTCATCTTTCTATAAGGACAATGTTGAAGATCCTTATTTTTTTTTTAATTTTTTTTTCAACGTTTATTTATTTTTGGGACAGAGAGAGACAGAGCATGAACGGGGGAGGGGCAGAGAGAGAGGGAGACACAGAATCGGAAACAGGCTCCAGGCTCTGAGCCATCAGCCCAGAGCCCGACGTGGGACGCGAACCCACGGACCGCGAGATCGTGACCTGGCTGAAGTCGGATGCTTAACCGACTGCGCCACCCAGGCGCCCCGAAGATCCTTATTATTACTCTTAACCTACTCTACTAATACAGCCCCCAAATCTGTGTGCCTTTACCTATAACCCAAGCCTCTTTCCTTAACCTCAGACCCAAATATCACCACCTTGGTTAAAATCCTTCAGTGGCTTCCCATTGCTCTTACAGTAAGTAAGCTGAGGCCCAGGCTTGCCCCCTCACTTAAACCCCAGCCATTCTTATCTTCTGAAAAGTGTTTTGCTTGCATTGTGTTCTTCCTTGCCTGTGGTACTTCTCTTTGCCAAATTCCCCTTTTACCTGGTTAAGTCTTATTTACCCACCCAGGCTGAAACGTAAAAGATACTTTGTCTAGGAGACCCTTCCTGATCTCCAGACTGGGTTTGATCGCCTTCTTATGTGCTCTCATAACACCTTTTGTTTCCTCTGTATTATAGTCACTATACTTTACTCACCTTATTATTTATCTCTCTTCTTCCCACTGACTGTAAATTCTGCAAGAGGAGGGGCTGTGTCTGTATCAAGTCTTGCTGAATACCCAACATCCATCAAACTTGGAATATGTCACGTTTTCTGACCTTTCCTCTCTCCAACTTACAATAAGAATGCCTTTTTTAGAAAAAAATTCTAATTGAATTAGTTAAGTTCAAAGAAAATCCGTGATTAAGGGAGTAAGTTATGAGATATATAGGCTTGGTAGGTGTAAGGTGGGAGAGATTAATTCTATAGAATATAGGAGCAGAGGAGCCTACACACACACACACACGCACGCACATGCACACGCACACACAGCCACACCGAAAACATTCATTAAGTGCCAGAACATCCTAGAAACCTAATACTACAAACAGGCATGATTCACCCCCCAGTGTAAGTGTGACAGTATCAACTATCTTCAGTCATAAAGACAGAGGAAAAAAGAACATTTCTTTTTGCCCTAGTTAAAGAGAGCCTTTGAGCAAGCTGTCATTCATTCATTGTTCCATTCAGTCTTTCATTTGTTTAACAAATTTTTGTTTAGCCTGATACCAGATGCATTGGATACAGATATTCAGGGGAGAAAGGGAGCTATTACATTAGTGGGAAGGCAGACACTTAAAATATAATTACAGGACAATATGGTAAGCACTATAATTTAGCAATTTGTACAAAGGAGCATGAGAGCATAGAGGAGGAAGCAAATTCTGTTTTTACCTGTTTACGGCAATATGAAAATGGAAATGTAGGTTCACTTTTTGTGTGTGAGGAGTGAAGGGAGTGAGTAAAGCTCACCTCCCTTGTGTGGTTTCGCTTGAGTGGTTTCTCATTGCTGCCTTTCCCCCTTTTCTTTGGGGCTGGGATGGAGATAGTATGCTGTTTTCCACATACATTTGCTTGGCATTCGAATAATTCATTCATTGCTGCAGGATTAGCAGTAGCGTTTATTTGACACATTCAGCTGAGTCCTAGAAGAGAAGACTGATATTGTTCCCATGATGTCACCACCCCTCCCCAGGCTCCCCAAGGAGGAGACACAGTTGGGAAACTCATTTCCTGGGCGTTGACCGCTGGAAATAGGCAAATGGGGAAGGATCATACTTGAATGAGAATGACACCATGTGAGGTGAGGCTTGAGTCTACATGGGTAACTTTAGCAGACGACTCACTTGGCTGCGAACAAACCCTGTCTTTGTGGGCAAGTGTTCACTAGGTTCAACTTTAGACTCTCCTTTTGCCTCATTAAGCCAGATAACAGAGAAATGAACTGACAGTGTGGTTGGAGAAATCTCGTGTTTTCCTCGCGTTTCTTGTTTTAATTCTTGTCAGAGTCTTGTTGTTGTTGAGGAACTCTTGTTTTTTTTTCTGCTCACTCTTTTCCTTCATCCTCCAAAATTTCTCAGAAACAGCCTACTCGTGATAGAAAATCTCCCTTGCCACTGATACTACTAGTAATTGATAGCATGTATTCACATCCCATCTCTGCTACTTATTAATTGGGGAGACTTGAATGATTTACTTAACTAAGCTTGCTAAGCCTCAATTTCTCCATCTTAAAAATGAGAATATTTTTGTAACGTTTCTATTTCTTTTTGAGAGAGAGAGCACGAGTAGGGGAGGGGCAGAGAGAGAGGGACACACAGAATCCAAAGCAGGCTCCAGGCTCTGAGCTGTCAGCATAGACAGCATAGACTGTCATGGGGTTCGAACTCACTAACCGCAGGATCATGACTTGAGCCGAAGTCAGACGCTTAACTGACTCAGCCACCCAGGCACCCCCCAAAATGAGAATATTAATACTACCGTCTAACTTAAATGATTGTAATGAGGATTAAATGAGATAATACAAATAAATTCCTGGTGTATCCTAAGAGCTCCTTAAAGGTTTGTCATTAGGTCCGAAAAGGTAAGCCTTGCCCGTTGTGTCTTCTCTGGTTAGGGTGTCAGACACTTTTCCTTTGTCATTCGGACCATCTGAAAGATTACCCTAAGGTCTCATACATGACTTTTGATTCCTTGGTTGGTGTATGTTGGCTGAGACTTCACTTATTTTGGGAGATTTCTCAGTGTTAAAAAACATGTGATAGTTTTTTCCCCTGCATCTTCTGAAAGGCTGCAGCAGGTTTCTTCAATTCTGGAGGAGGGCTAATGGGACAAGTAATGGGCATGCTCTCTTTCCCTGGAATGCCCAGGAGGCAAGGCTAGCTGGGCTCAAAGTGGACCTAAGAGTCCTCTAGAAGTTCACAACGATGAAAAACAGCAGAAGGATATGGATGTCCATAATGCATTAACCCTTATTCCACTACCGGCACCTCAAAGAAAAAACCATGTGTCACCATTGAACAGTCCTCTTCTCAGATTTCCTTTTGAATTAATACCTTATGTAGTTCAGGTCTGAATTGCCAAGTACACTGACTCATTTCTTCATTATGCAAGCCATTTACAGGTCACTGCTCAGATGTTGGAATACCTGTTTTAGGCTAACGGCAAGGTGCTTAAATGACTCTCAGCTGTGCCCTTACACTTGCATTCACCTGGGCTCCCCAGAGAACTACCATACTGGGCTCCTCACCATTAGCTGTGAGTCCCGCACAGAGGCCTCATTAGCATCAAAAAGCTCCTCCTCTCTGCCTTCCGGGCAGCGACCTACCCAGGGGAATGGCAAGGAAACTATGCAAGAAGCAGATTGCAGTTACTGGGAAGTGAAACTTTTTGAAGAAAATGCAGATCAACTAGATCTGGATGTCGGGAAGTATGAAGAGACCCAGTGTGGGAAAGGGTCATCCAAGTGAGTTTGAAAGCCGAATCTGGGCACCAAGCTGAGTTTAAAGCAAACACCGTAGAGAATGACCTTGGGGATCTTGGGAAATTGGGGAAGAGCAGCATGATGTACACAATGAGGCCAAAAAGAAAGTAAGTGCTTAAGGAACAGTAATTTCAAAGACTGTCAGCTCTAAAGAGACATTCTAAATGCGATTTCTTTGAAAACCATTCCAAAGCTCAAATATTTATATTGATACTATTTAGTTACGATCATGAAATGCTTTGATCTGGCTGATACCATATATGTGTTCCCATTTTGTAATTATCTAGGGAAAATACTCTTCCAAAGTTCATAGACAAAGCTGGTTACTGTGATTGGCTGAAGTTGTTGTGCATAACAAAGCATTGGTTTAATTAAGTTCTTAATCCTTCCTACTCTCCAAAGAGGTCATACCATTCAGTGTGGTAAATGTAAACATGGGAATTCAATTGTTTCTGAAGATTACCTGCTCTCTGCAGGGTGAAGGTTCTCAAAGGACTTCCTGGCCTTCAAAAACAAAGATATTATTATTCCCCAGTCACTGGTATGGATTAGTGCTATCCTGGGATTGATGATCCCATCTTCAAAGGACTCTGATTGCCCTTCATGGCCAATCAGAGGGTCATCAGAACCTGCTACATTTTAAATGTCTGTGTTAGGAGATATCCAAAGACATCAGACTTTTGCTTATTTTCTTACTTAATGTAGATATGCTCTTTCTTCTCTTTGATAATTCAACTCTGGTGTGCTGTTGAGTATAGCTGGGTGAAATCTTTCCTGACCACTTGGGTTCCTCAGTAACTCAGATACTGTGTCTACCATACATTCATGAACTTGACATTTACTGACATATTTTGTTCTTGCCAGTCATTACAATAATGTTCAAATAATTTAAGGGGGAGGCAATAAGACAGGTATATAAACTGCTAAAATACGAAATAGAAAAAGGTACAGGAGCTTAGGTAAGGGAGATGTTATTTCTGGTTAGGACATCAGAACAATCTCATGGAATAGGCTGTATTTAAGGTGGAACTTGAAAAAGATGGGTTTTGAAATGTGAGCTGCTTCTTGCACAGACACACAGACATGTACCTTTTTTTTTTTTATTGAAGTACAGTTGACATGCAATGTTATATTGGTTTCAGGTGTATGACACAGTGGTTCAAAAATTCTATATGTTATTCATTGCTCAACGTGATAAGTATAGTCACCTTCTGTCACTATTCAACCTTATTACAGTATTATTGACTATATTACCTATGTTGTACTTTTGATCCCCGTGACTTATTTATCTTGTAACTGGAAGTTTGTACCTCTTAAGCCTCCTTACCTCTTTTGCCCATTCTCCTAACCTCTTTCCATCTGGGAACCACCAATTTGTTCTTTGTATTTATGGGTCTGTTTCTATTTTCTGTTTATTTTTTTAGATTTCATATATAAGCGAAATCATATAGTATTTGTCTTTCTCTCTCTGACTTAATGTAGAATAATATGCGCTATGTCCATCCACATTGTCACATAATGCAAGATTTCATTCTTTACTATGGTTAATATTCCATTGTATGTATATAACACATCTTCTTTATCCATTCATCTATCAGTGGCCCCTTAGGTTGCTTCCATACCTCAGCTACTGTAAACAATGCTGCAGTAAACACAGGGGTGCATATATCTTTTCAAATTAGTGTGTTTCTTCTCTTTGGGTAAATACTCAGAAGTGGAATTTCTGGATCATATGGTAGTTCTATTTTTATTTTTTTTTTTTTTTGGGGGGGGGAGGTCCACACTGTTCTCTATAGTACCAGTTTACATCTCACCAATAGTGCACAGGAGGGTTCCTTTTCTCCATATCCTCACCAACACTTATTTCTTTTTGATACAAGCCATTCTTACTGGTGTGGGATTGTGTCTTATTGTGGTTTCAACTTGCATTGCCCTGATGATTAGTGATGTTGAGCATCTTCTCAAGACATACAGTTGGCCGTCTGTATGTCTTATTTGGAAAAATGTCCATTCAGGTCCTTTGCCTATTTTTTAATTGGATTATTTGTTTTTGTGTTGAGTTGTATGAGGTCTTTATATCTTTGGAATGTCAACCCTTTATTGGATTTATCATTTGAAAATATCTCTACCATTCAGTAGGTTGTCTTTTTGTTTTGCTGATGGTTTCCTTCACTTTTTAGTTTGATGTAGTCCCAATGGTTTATTTTCATTTTTGTCTCCCTGAGAAGATATATCCCAAAAAATGTTGCTAAGGTTGATGTCCAAGAGAAATGTATGTCTTCATTAGCTTTGAGTGTAGTTTCTGTGGAGACAGAATAGGAGTTCTCTTCTCCTGTTGTCCCTCCTGACATGTGGTTCAGTGCTTGACACAGACTAGCTGCGGAACCCATATTTGTCACCAGAGACAATGAGATAAGCATCCCTTCTAGAAGGAGAATTGAGGTGATGTAACTGAAACAGTCTACCACATCATTGAACAAAAGCATATGTTTGCCCAGTAGCCCTGGAACGTTTTTCAAGAGGACATGTTTCCTTTTACCTCTTTGTGGGCTTCTTAGACCCAATTACTTTGATGCTGTATTAAAAAAGTAAAGGAGGGGCGCCTGGGTGGCTCAGTTGGGTGAGCGTCCGACTTTGGCTCTGGTCATGATCTCACGGTCTGTGAGTTCGAGCCCCGCGTCGGGCTCTGTGATGACAGCTCAGAGCCTGGAGCCTGCTTCGGATTCTGTGTCTCCCTCTCTCTCTGCCCCTCCCCCGCTCATGCTCTGTCTCTCTCTCTCTCTCTCTCTCTGTCAAAAATAAATAAACATTTAAAAAAAAAGTAAAGGAGTGAATGAAGTTCTCAAGGGTAGAGTCTGTTTGCTTTTACAAAATCATGTTTGGAGATGGATCTGTGGCTACTTCATCCTTAAATAAAGAGAAACCATCCCAGAAATCCAACTGAAGTTGGTTATTTTAAGGCCTTACTGTCTTTTTGCCTGATTCTGTTGTCTTTGACACACCTGCTATATATCTAATTAAGAAAGGTTATGCCTGATTCATAAATAGCCACCAGATTAGTATAGTGAGCTCTGGAGAGATCCGGGAGTCGGGGACACCAGGTCTTATGTTTCCACCAACAGCTGAAACCCAACTGAGCAGAACCCAACATTACAAAAACAATTGTAAAAATCAAAAGCTTAACACTGGGAAGAGTTGAAACAAGATTTGCGAGTTTCTAAGGAAGAAAAACATTGCCGCATCTTCCTACCCTGCACGCCTACTGGCAGTGACTGTTCAGTCTCTCCAGATACCTTCTGCAACTGCGGAGGCACAATTTTTCTGAGAGCTTCTCTTCCCTAGTCCCATCTTCTCTTGCCACAGGTTATCAAAAGGCCATAGAGCTTGTCTTGGGGGCAGGGCATGGAATCTGAAAATTCTTGCTTTCTTGCAGGTCTCCCCCTACCCTCGCTTTGCTAGACAATTGCAGGAGCATCAGAGGAATACACAGGCAGCCATTGGAGGAGTTTCTCTGCAGTTATCTGCCATTGACCTTAGCCTAATTTGTCATGTTTTGGTCGATAATTCCAAAGATGAAGGATGAGGTACCTATTAGATTTGATGTGCCACATTCTTCCTCTGAAGCTAGGTTTGTTTCACCAGCTAATGACTTTATTCAATTATATTAAAAACCCAAGGTTTATTTTATAAGCGTGACAACGAGTCATTATATGAGTAGTATTCCACAGGCCCTAAGCAAAACACATAAAATGTCATTTCAAGTGCCAAGTTTCTTTTCTAATTCCATTTTTTTTTTCTTACAGATTTTTGAAAGCGGCTTAAATCTAATTGGCTCCCCCAGGATCTCAGCTCCTGTTACATTGGTGCATTCCTTTTTTTGAGAGGCATCTGGAGAGACTGAACGGCCACTGCTCGTTGGCATACAGGGTAGGAGGATGCGGCAACTTTTTTTTTTCTCTGTCCTTGGAAACTTTCAAATCTTGGTTCAGTTCTTCTTGAGCGTGAATGTTTGGTTTTTGCTATTGTTTTTGTAATGCTGGGTTCTGTTTTCCTGTTGTTGAATTTCCTATGAGTGAGGTGGCAGCCACAACTGCTGCCACCCCATGGTGGCCAGCCTATGTCTTCTGTGAAGGAAACTTCAAGAGAAAAGAAAAACAAAACGCATAATAGTAGTAGGGTATGGATTTGTATAAATAATACTTACCAAACAGTGCTAATAAATCAGCCTTATGTGCGTCTGTTCTACTCAAGGTAAACACCTATTTACACAGCAGAGCTGAGTTGCTTTTAGAGGCCCACAGTCAGATGTCCCTGTAGTCGATGCAGCTGTTAAAAGAATGCCTGAATCTTTCCCTTAATCACGGTGACGTCCTATGTTTGAAACCCCACGCAGTGAAGCAAATGAAAGAGGAGATTCTACCCATCAGATAGTAGGGAAAGAGAAGGGAGAAGAGGGTAACTAGGGTTTTTTTTTTTTCTTGTTTCAAAGGGTTTCTCTTAGCCAGATACTTAAAGATTTGAGATAAAAAAAAAAAAAAAAACAACAGGAAAATATATGTGGTATCTGTTTTTAAGTATGTTATTAAAGTATGTATGTATGTAAAGTATGTATGGAAAGACTCTGGTTTTAGAGCTTCAGTCTTCCATTGTAGAGGGGAAAGCTGGGATTAAATAAATTGAACATGTAAGAGACTATTGGCCTGATTTGGGCAAACCCATGTTGAAGACATTCAGAAGCCAGAAATAAAAAGTGTGTTAAAGGCTGTGGTTAGGCTGCCTTTTGTTGCTGGATTAGAAATAGTAAGTGGAGAAATAGCAAGAAATGTGTTCCTCTTTTGGAAGACAAGTGATTTAAAATTTTTGTACTAGCAGAGTCTTATCTTGTAATATTTGATATCTCCTTCTCCTAAACATAGGCCAGGAGAGTGACCAGAATGGGCTCAAAGTTTGTTTTGATTAAGTGCCTCTTGGTTGTGTGCATGTGTGTGTGTGTGTGTGTGTGTGTGTGTGTGTGTGTATGGCCCAAGTGGGAATATCTGTTTAATTGAAATCTGATTGTCCTGTTATTGGTTAGGCAGGACCTGCCCAAGCATAGAAAAACCTAATTTCAGGCTTAGCAGGCAATGAAGTTAATAATAAAACATGTCTATTGAATTAAAAACAGTACCATTCTTGTTAATTCATTTAAAAATATTACTCCAGATTTTCCTCCCAAGATAAACATTTATGTATCTGCCAAATGGGACAAGAGCCAGCCAGTCTCCTTTTTGGTAAATGTACTCCTTTTGTTGTCCTAAGGGAGACAGCCCAGGCCTAGGGCACAAGGAGCCCAGTTTTAATTTTGTGCCCCTCTGGAGTTGTACCACCAGGGACAATGACTTTGTCATATTGGCCCTAAGCTTTTCTTATGTATAAAATAAGAGGGTTGGATGAGGTGACTTCTAAAGTCCTTAATACATATAATGTTCTGTGAAACAGAGTAAACGGTGGAAACACATGGAAATGGTAAGGAAAAGCTAAGTGAGGTAGCTCAATGCCTGAGGAAGGATTTTCTGAGCAGAGAAGGGAGAGAGTCCAGGCAAGGCTGAGCAAATGACGTCCTCCTCCTCCTCCTCCTCCTTCTCCTCCTCCTCCTCCTCCTCCTCCTCCTCCTCCTTCTTCTTCTTCTTCTTCTTCTTCTTCTTCTTCTTCTTCCTCCTCCTCCTCCTCCTCCTCCTCTCTCTCTCTCTCCAGTTCAACTCCTATCTGGCAGCTTTAAAGAACTCAGAAATGCTCCTCCATATGTACCCTTTCTTTTTCTCTCCTCTCCTCTTTATCATGTTTCTTTATGTCTTTATCCACTCCCTCCCTCACTGCCATCTTTCCATCTCTCTGAGGAGTAGATATAGTTAGCATTTGTCAGGAAGACAGGAGGACAATGATGGAACTTGTTGGAAAAGGGTTTTTTCCCCCATTTTTCCTCTTTTCATTTCCTAGGATCTGTTATAGCTTTGATTTTATTAAATAAAAAATGAAAATTTTTAACAACTGGATTGTACATTCATAATGATGACAATTATAACAATCACAGTGATGATACTGACCTTGAGTGCTCACTGTGTGCCAGGAACTGTTCTTAATGCCTTAGGCATAATGGCTTCTGTAATCCCCAGCACAACACTGTGAGGTCAGACCTGCTCTCACCAGCATTATGCTGATATAGACACTGCATCAGAAAGGTAAAGTCACTTGCCCAAGTTTCACAGCTAATTATGGAAAAGTTGGGATTCTGTCCTCAGCCATCCTTTTCCAGTGTTACTGCTCTTACGTGCTCAGCCTTGCCGCATCTCCTCTGAGGCAGAGATGATATATTCTATTCACTTTTTTGTATTCTCTTGAGAATTTGGCATGCTTAAGGAAGTATACCTTGAATTCATGTAGAATCGAATTAAAGGAACACCATCCACCTGGAAGAGAAAGTCGTCCAAGGCTTCCCCACCTCAGGCCTCTGGAGAAGCGGCGTTTGTGATGACCTCCCAACCATGTTCATGGACAAATGTTTGACTTGTTATTTGAAACCATCTACTTCCTTTCTGTGTGAAACTCATGAACTCGTTTTGTTTAGAAATTTTGGTTTTAAGGGAGAAAGTTAGCCTGTAGCTTAAGGAGGTTGAATTGAATTTATGTGTAAACAGTGAAACTGTGGTATTATTTAAGCAAATGTAGCTGATAAGTTAATATATGAACGAAGTTGTGTTTGAAGAAATAGCTTGGAACAAGGAGTCAACGAACGCACTAGATGATAGTTATTAGAAAAAAATTTTCCATTAAGGTTTTATTTGCCTGGATGCAGTTGACTTCTTTTGAAAAAATACTTGGTTTTCCACTTATGAACATTTGACACACACACAAAATCAATATGTTTACATTCCAAGGCCAATATTTCTACTCCTATATATGATGTTAATGGTGGGAGAAATGAGGAGGAGAGCTACTTCTTTCTATATTTGCTGCCATGGTACAAGGATAGTGCTTTCGTACTAGGGCTCTGGATTACAGGGATTCACTATGTCCTCTAGTGCCTCACTCATCTGGTGGTCAGATTTCTAGCAATTCTATCGTATGGAACATATATATGTGCCTAGAAGGATAGGGTCATGGGGGGGCGGCTAATGTTGGAAATAACCTTAAGGTTATTTGCCTTATTTTGCAGATAAAAAAGTACAGCCCCAAATGAGTAAGGGCCCTAGCTGTGGAGTAGAACAAAGTCTCAAATAGAAAACAGTAATTACATAGGTTGTGTAGTGTTAACTCTATTAATTCGCTGTATAACTATTTGTTGAGTACCTTATAACGTGTAAGACATTAGAGATAGAAACATGAATTCTTGGACTAGGAAGTATATGGGTCTTCCTTGTAGTTCTTACTAAACATGTGCCATGAAGCCACAGATGAAAAATATCTGAGAATGATCCTCATGAACTCTGAAGATGACAAGGACTTTGTTTTGTAAATTCCACGGTGTCTCATGCCTTCCAGGATATGAAGCTGCTGACCACAGGAAGAAATGAAAGGAATGATCACAGTGTAGGAATCTGGAATCTGACAGTATTTAATATGAGCAAATGTACTGACTTAAAAAGCCTCTGAAAAATTATAACTTTTCATTCCAATGCTGTGTCTTAAGTTTGTGTTGATAACCCTGAGTCAAAAAAAAAAAAAAAGGTTAAAATTCTTTCAACCTGTTATTTTAGCAAAGTGATAAAGGGCACAATATATTTTGGAAAGCTTTCAAATATGGGGTATTGGTGTATAAAAGGGGGAGCTTCACTTCCCTGGGACATTTACTCAAAAGGCATTAAAATTTGTTGAACACCAGCCATGCACAACTTATCTCTAGATCACGAATGGGTAAATTTGATGTTCACGGAAGGGAAAGTGGCCACCATTGTAAAGGAAGTTGATGTTTAGCCATTAGCTTTACAAGGGGGTTTTGTATATGGAAGCACTATTATGAAGGTTGGTGTGCAAGGGGTCACGCTAAATGTGGGCTAGAGGGAGGGGGGGAGAATAACAAAACTGCAGGCGGCCTTGGCAGTGTGCCAAATCCGTGACTTCATTTAACTCTCTCGCCACTTCTGCATGGTGCCCAGGGTTCTCTCCGTCTTGCTCATGAGGAAGCTTAGAATCAAGAGAGGAGTTAATTTGCTCACAGTGTCACAGTTGGCAAATAGCAGGATTTGAATTTAGATGTACATGATTGCAAAGCCCCAGGCTTGGTCAGCTGGGTCTGACTCAAGTAGCATTTCACTCTTCACCCGACATGGACTGTAGCCTGAGGGACACATGCATTCTTTCCCTTGTGTGTCCTTCTACGCCTCCATTCAACAAATATTTAAAAACCAGCTTTATGCCAGACTCTTTCAGGAGAGTCAGATACAAATTAAGAGAAAAGTTGAACTACAGGGTAATATAAGACGTGATAAAGGTACTTGACAAAAGCATGTGAGAGTGGTTGGTTTTTATTTTAGCCTATAGACTCAGTACGATTACTTTAAGATCATCCTGCTTAGACGTGGGGGATATTTTTGAAATTTTTAACATTGATGAGCCACAAACACAGAATTACATCATTTGTAGTTAGCAGATCCATCTTTTTTTTTTTTTTTTTAACTGCATGTTGGTGCTAAGTTGGTGATGTTGGCCCTGATGGAATAAACAAAGGCAGGCTTTCTTTTGCTGTACTTTCAGGGCGATAGCTTTCCCATCCAATATGCTGTACCAATATTGTAGGCACAATACTTATTATAGCACATCCCAGATTTCCAAGTAAGTGGGGTATCACATGATGATGTTTTATGGCCTCACCAATTCTGAATCAGTGAAGTCTAGATTAATGAAATTTACAGCACATAGAGTTAGAGAGTCAGAAATACACTAGCAGCATATTGTAGAAGCACAGGATCCCAAGTCAGAGGATCTGGGTTTGCGTGAAGGCTCTTTCTCTTGTGTAAGACTATAAATCGCTTTGGGCCTGGATTTATTTAAGTGCTTATGTCACATAGTGTAGCGTAAATTAAATGACACAGTAGATGTGAAAAATGCTTTGCAAAGAAAGTTACAGTGTGTGCTTGTGCAGGGTTTCGGGTGTCATGTGAGGATAATAGGACATTTAACATTGGGCTCAAGCTGTGAAGGAAGAATATAGAAAAATAAGTAGAAAGAGATGGTTTTGACCATGGAGGGTAAAGAGTATCAACATGCACCTTAGTTTTGTCTGCTCAGTTCCTCACCATTTCCTGTAACAGGTACATTACATTGGCATCCTTGCAGCTTCTGCTTCCAGCCCCTGGAGTTGCCTTTAAGATGTCTCATGGTGGTGTCAGAGGGCCACCATGTTGACTGTGCCCTTGGTTTCTCATCCGTTGCTTTTTTCCAGTCACTCACTCATAGTGGTGTGTTTGTCTGTACTCCCCAGGGCTCCATCTTGGTCATGGGCTTAGGCTCTCACTAGGAGCAGGCTCTCTGAGTCAGGTTCCTATGAATTGCTCCCAGTTTGTCCTGACTCTTGCTCTCTGTCTTTCCTGAACTCTCTTTGCAAACCTCAATTACCATCCTACCAAAAAAAAAAAAAGAAAAAAAAACCTAATGATATGAGAAGATGGTGTGTCCAAGCAATAAAAAGCATTCCATAGGGCAGAATGGACAGGAATAGATAAGGCCTGGGTGGAAGAGCTTGATGTGAATGGAACCTTGGTGAGAGCCTGCAGGGAGTTTCAGAGTGAGCCACCTGAGTGTTTATCTAACAACAGGACAAGTGTCCACTGTCCTTTTGTGTGTGCTGACAGCATATCCCTTGTATACCTTCATGAAAGCATTTGGTAAGAAAATCAGTGCCAGAGGAGAGTGATTCCCGTCTTTATATATGATTTTAGCCCCGAAAAATGATATTCTAAATCTCCAGTTTGGAGGATGGGGGCGTAACTGACCAAGCTTCTCAAACTCTTTCTTCCGAATCCCCATCTTTGGGTGTTCTCGGTCTAGTTATCGTGACTACCGCTAACTGTGGCCCTGTTGTCCATCAGTGGGGCTATGCGTGCTCTGCTGGGGTCCTTTGGAAAAACATGATTAGAGAAAAGCAGTAGAGAGGAAGTCTACAAACCAACAAGAAAACAAACAACCCACATTCAGTAGGAACAGAGAATGTATGACTCACAGGGACAAACACAGAGGCAGACACCCCCTCACTGTTTCCCTTTCAGACTTCAAAATGTTGTGAGGTGGGAGTCCTCACAGCTTCTGAGGGAGAGCCTGGCAGAGTGAAGCCTATTTTTAAAACTTGTATAGGTAGGATGCAGACTCAACAGCGTGTCCAGGCCTCCCAGTCCTGCCCCTTGTGTTTGTCTTCTTTAAATACGATCTGAATTATTTTAGTGATAATTCCACCTGGCTGAATTTCTCTCTTTTAAATGATGTTTCAAAAAACCAGACCTGTCAGCAGTTTGGGTCTATCATTTTTGTTTTCCTTTTTCCTAATATTTGTTTGGGCTTTCGGTGCTTTTTGAGAAACCTAAAGACTAAGAGAGGAATCCCAGATGAAGTATATAAGGAGGTGCTGCTCTGCCACTGAGTCATGGGCACATGTGCTTCTTCCATTGATGAGCAAGCTCCATCTGCGTCACCCTTAGGAGGGTTTCTGAAGAGCTTGTGCACAGGGGACCTTGTTGTTTGTAGTTAAAATGTCCATTTAGGGGCACCTGGGTGGCTCAATTGGTTGAGCATCTGACTTCAGCTCAGGTCATGATGAAGCGGTTCATGGGTTCCAGCCCTGCATCGGGCTCTGTGCTGATGGCTCAGAGCCTGGAGCCTGCTTCGGATTCTATGTCTCCCTCTCTCTCTCTCTCTCTCTCAAAAATGAATAATCATTAAAAAATTAAAAAATAAAATGTCCATTTAAAAAAATCTGTGTCACATTTTAGTTTAGGGTTTGATTTGTTCTATGTAAGGTTTGCTTTCGTGTTAACTGATTTTTTTTTTTTAGTTTTGTCAGTCACATTTTATAGAGTATTTAAATAGCGTCTAGACAGGATGAGCTAAAGGAAATGCAGCAGTAGCACCCCACCCTTATCCAGAATGTGTGTGCTCACATTGAGAGCAGCGCTCACAGGGCTCCTTGCACATTCTAGAGGATCCCCAGAAGAGTGTGATATATGTATGGTGTCATCTCCTGTGAGGGAACCTGGTTCCTAGCGTTAGCTCTGCCGGTCAGTTGCTGTGTGACCTTCAGCAAGACCCTTCACCTCATTTGCCCTCAACTTTCTTGCAAGTTAATGGAAATAACACCAATAATAATCTTTCTCTTTCTTCCTTGAAAGACTACTGAAATAATTGTAAATTTGCTTTGAGTTGCAAAAACCATTTACTAAGCACTATATGTATTCATGTATATCCAAATGGATATATGTGAGTGTGTGTGTGTCCATGGATCGCACATGCATACATTTGCTATTCACATTAAGGCAGGAATCAAGCAAGCAGAACTTGAGTTCTTCGGTGGACGCAGGCACTCTCGCTGCTTCCATATGTCTGCCACACGGCATGTGGCACCTTGTGTGGTCTTCGTAGGTCGTTCCCCAGGGATCTTCTGCATCTCAGTAAGTTCCGTCTCCTCCTCTTCAGCAATCGTCTTTGATTTCTCTTCCCCCCACACCCCCCATATCCAGTCTATCTGTCGCCAATCCTGTCAGCTTTTTTTTCAAATGTATCTCAAACCCACCCACCTCTCCCACCCTTGACCAGACCACCATCATCAGCCTCCGTTGACCGCCTCTCTGTAATGCATTTTCCACATGGTAGCCAGAGTGACCTTTCACAAATGTAAAACACATTAAAATGAGCCCTGCTTAAAACTAGCCAGTGGCTCCTGGTGCTTTTAGCATGAAACTCAAACTCCTAACCATGATCAACTTGGCTCACCTTCATGCCATTCCTCTCTGCCTCGTTCACCAGACTCTGGTGAAGCTGAACTTCTTCAGCACACCATACTCTTTCTTACCTTAAGGGTTTTTAAAATCAGACTTTTTGTCTGCTCAGCAAAACTGAGCAGAAGGTACAGAGAATTCTCCTGTCTCTCCTCTCTTCCCTGCCCCCTACCCCATGCGCATGGGCAGGCGCTTCCCCTGTGGACATCCCACACGGGAGTGACGCTTCTTACAGCTGATGCTCCTACACTGACACATCTTTATCACCTAGAGCCCATAGTTTACTTTAGGGTTCACTCTTAATGTTGTACATTTTATGGCTTTTGACAATGATACAGTGTCATATATCTGCCATCATATAGTATCGCACAGAACAGTTTCACTGTGTAAAAATCCTCTGTACTCTGCCTATTCATCCCTCCCTCTCCTCAACCCCTGGCAACCACTGATCTTTGGACAGTCTCCACCATAGTTTTGCCTTTTCCAGATGTCATACAGTTGGAATTAGACAGTATGTAGCCTTTTCAGATTATCTTCTTTCACTTACTAGCATGCATTTCAGCTTTCTCTCTGTCTTTTCATGACCTTAAGGATTTGCTGTAGCTTTTTGCTCTGCGTGGCTTTTCCTGTCCACCCTATTTAACTAGCCTCTCTTATCATACTGCCCTGTTGTATGCTCTTCATAGCACTTATTCCCTTCTAACATGTTCTTTCTGTTTACTGCCCGTCTCTCCAGCTACATCTTAAGCTCTGTGACAGTGGAGGTCTTGTCTGCCTTATTCCTGACTCTATCCCCAGTACCTAGACTAGTCCTTCATCCACAGTAGGTGTTCAGTAAATGTGATGAATTACCTGGATATTAAGAACCTTTAGCTTTATTCTTCTCTTCCACCCGGTTTTCAAGGTGACAAACTCTTTCATTTACACTGCTTCGGGTTTTGTTTGGAAGAAGAGGCAGACATTCGTGTTAAGTCACTGAGTCTGAGAATTATTTCTTGTTCACCTTTGGCTTCTGAAGCTTTCTTGGTTGTCTGCTGAATTTAATGGGTCTCCAGGCGAGTAGCAGTTGGTAGCCTTGGTGGGAATCAGTCACATCGCAAGAGAGAACAGAGGCAGTAGAAAATGATTAAGGGAAAAGAGCAGAAAAGTATGATTTAACATTTATTGAGTCACACATTGTAGTCAAAGCTGTGTATAACATAAAAGCAAATTAGGAGACGAGTCAGATATAAAATGAGTGAGCACACACAAGCACACAAATACTGCAGAGAGGAGGGTATTTCTTCAGATGCCTTCTCTCATTTACCAAACTGTAGTCTTATCAAAATATATAGGCTAGTTCAGGAGGGAAATAATGCATCCAGTGCTTGTGGCCCAGTCATGCCCTATGGGGCACAGACAGGCCTGCAATTTCATTACTGCTTTTTAAAGAAACTTTCTCTAAGGCTAACAGACTTTCTGGGGAGGCCAAAGCAAGTGAAGCTGAGTTTAATGTTCTCATTAAAATGTTAAAGAGGCTTTATTCATGAGCGACTAAAGCTGTAATTGCTTTATCCTCGTAAACTATGAATATGTGGTGATCTCTTACAGAGGCATCCACCCAGTCCCCTCTGTCTGGAAGGTCTGTTTAATGGAGGGCTTGGCTGGATCAAGGAAGGGACTGAGAAGATTTCCCGGATTATATCCCTCAGGGACCTAGTGGAAGTGGTGGCAAGGGATACTCCTTCACTGATCTATTTTCATTCTGTAGCTCTTTTTTTTTTTTTTTTAATTTTTTTTAAATGTTTATTCATGTCTGAGACAGAGAGAGACTGAGCATGAGTGGGGGAGGGGCAGAGAGAGAGGGGGACACAGAATCCGAAGGAGGCTCCAGGCTCTGAGCTGTCAGCACAGAGCCCCACGCGGGGCTCGAACTCACAGACTGCGAGATCATGACCTGAGCCGAAGTCAGATGCTTAACCAATTGAGCCACCCAGGCGCCCCTATAGCTCTTGTTTTGTATGCACTATTTGACTACTGGATCTGAAGTTCAGATCTGGAAATGACAGACGAACGCATATATAGGCACATGCACACAAATGTTGTGGAAGGGAGTGTTTTTTTATTGTTCCCATAAGCACTAGCTTATTGAGATGAGAATAGAAGAAATCCAAAAATGTTGAGGTATTAGTGAAATTGAACGGAGAATTTATGTTGAAAAGGTGTCATGTGAATCACAGGGGAGAAGGCACTCAGAACTGGCTTCAGGAGGTATCAGATCCCTTTGCCATTCTTAATGCCCCAGTGCAAAAACATAGCTGTAGAACTTTAGGTAGTGAGTACAGATGGCAAATACAGCTATTTTTTTCTTTCTGGAAATGCTTGTCATACTGTATGGATATGACTGAAAAAGTAAAGCTGGGATTCTTGCACAGCTAGGAAACCATATTGTTGGAAAGCTCAAAATGAAATTTAGGAGGTAAAAAAGAGTTAAAACACACTGTCTATTCTTCAATTCCCTATTAGAAAACCCTATTTGTTGAATGGTAACAAATTGGGGTCTCATGATATGCAGATGTAGTAAGGTAAGTAATATCTAGGGAGTGTTTAAAATTTTTTTTCCCACTGATGGGTCAGGTAGATGTTTTACTCTGGGTCAGATTTAAATTAAAATACATGTGTCCTAGAGCTGTCAACGTTTTTTTCTTCAAGGGGTCAAATCGTTCTCTTCAGATGAGAGTGCAGGGCATTTGTTAAAAGCCATTCAAGTCTGAGGGAGCAGTGGAGTTGAAATCACAGGGGGTTCTTCCTATGTGATAGGTTAGATAGGTTTCTGAGCAGTTCTTTTCTGGAGGGGTGATCATCTCAGCCTGATGATGTTAATGGTGTTAATGTTAAAAAGAACCTCTTACAGTTTTTGAACATAAAGAAAGTGAATTCCAACTTCTGGAATGCTGTTGATTGTGTGTAATGAAATACATTTTTAAAAACCTATTAAGAGATTCAGAACAAGATGTAACAAATTGCCACTGTGGGCCGAGCCAGCTCTGCCTCTCGCTCCTGCTTGATTGATGGGGCGTGACTTACAGTCTCTGTTTTGGGGAATCACTAATGTGGTCCCTGCGTTCTGAGGTGAATCCAGGGAGATGGGGACTCTGTAGGTTCTGTTTAGGCATAGTTCAGCTTGTCATGTCTCCTTTTCCCCTTATCCAAAGTAGGATCACAATCTACAGTGAACCCATTCTGGAGCTTTCTTGGCTTGCCTAGAAGATCTTAGGGGGATTGTGCCCAGGTCTTCACTCCCTAGTGTCACACAAAAACTGCTGAAGAAGTGTAATGGTATGATGAGACCATCAGAAATAAAAAAAAAAAAAAAAAAGTGTGTATCATGGGAACAAATGAAAGGATTGACTAATTTCTCCCCAGCTAACTGTATTTTTTTTTTGAGAACTTTTGTCTGTTTTTTAGAGTTTTTATTTCTGCTCATTTGCTATTAGAAAGTTGGTTGTCACATTGGGCTATTCTGTGTCCCCATCCAACCAGCCCCTCTTCCTTTTTACTAGATCTTGGAGGTGAGTTACATCCAAGATCCTATGTTGACCATAGGATTAGATGACAATGCCAAAAACCTCAGGGAATTTTCCAAAATGCTTTAGTGTATGACAGTGTTTTCCTCCAGCTACTTAGTTCTGTTGTGTCTTAGGCTTATATTGATTGGTCAGTTGGTTGTTTGATTAATTGACTCATTCATCCATCAAATATTTTGAGAGCGTATACTATATGTGAGGGGCATATGCTACATCTAGGGAATGGGATAAAAGACTGGGATTTGTCTATAAAGTTTTGCTGATAGTTCACAGGGGTCGAAAATAGAGTGCAATGCCCAAAGAAAACTAAATTGCTTTTCTGCAAATCAAAGAGTATGTGTGCAATTGCCATATCAACAGCCTACTCTGTGGCATTCTCTGTAAGTGCGTTTCATGTGGGAAGTGGTACCAGACATTTTCTATATTACAACAATCTTCATATATTTATTAAGCTGTAACTTGTAAGGCTTCCCGATGGGGTGTTAAATGAGCCTTGTTGCGTGCTGCATTGTGTCTTTGTCAAGAAGCACTCAGTTAACTCTGACCTGTGTCATTCATCTTCCTTGGGCTGGTAATGAGGCACATTTCAGTCATTCCAGGAGGCTTTAGGGCATCTGCACAAGGAGAAGACTAATGAAAAGGTTGGATTTATGGGGGATTGGAAGGAATGCACTTAAGGAAAACCAGGATAGAATGAAACCCTTTTGCCTAATGTGTTTGGTATCTTTATACCCATTCAGCACAGCAGTAGAATAATCCTGAATTGTTCTACATTTTAAAACGTAAGAAAATGCTAGATTACTATGTTTTTAAAGTGTTTTTTTCTTCTCAACTGTTCACCTGGCATGTTAGGAGAATCTGGAAACTCTAAGTATAGCAGTGGAACAGTAGAGGCAGCCAACAATTCTGTCATTTCTAAGGTGTATGCTTGGGAGAATTGGCCACAGACTGATAACAGAGATTGACTCTAGGAGAGGAAAGAGAGAGGAGGGAAATAGAAGTGTGGGGATATTAGTGGAGCAAAGGGAAGAGAGATCAAGGGAAGAGAGAAGAAAGATGTTCTGTTGTCCTTGCTCCTGCCCCTTATCTCCTTCTCACAAAATACGGGTGTGAAAAAGCCGGCAGATTGAAAGGAAAAAGATGAGAGTTGAATTAGAGACCAGTGGGCTCCTAGAGGTACTAAGGGAGAAGGAAAATGAATGAGAGAAATCACAAGAATAAGTGAGAGGGAAGGGGACAGGATAAGAACTATATAAATGCAGGGAGAAGAGACAGGCAAAGAGAGGGGTGTGCACACGGTGGTCACACTGAGACCCTCGATTGCTGCCAGCAGTGCACCTGCCAAATAGCCAGTGTCCCTCACCTAAGACATTTTACTGACTTTTGTATTCAGTTTAATGCAATTCTCTTTATGGTCCCCAAATTGCTGGTTGCGGTTTTGTTGACACTCTCTGTGATCAAATGGCAAATGTGGAGGCACTGTTCTGTTATCCCTGCCCCCTTGCAGTGTTCCGCAGACTTCCGCGTTAGTGCTTCTTGTATTTGATGTTTGCCATTCCTCCTTGTCTACAGGTAGGAGAGTTGAAAGGGAAAAAATATTCCTAAGGCTGCCACATTTATAGCTCATGCATACAAATATTCAAAGCAGTTGAACAAAAGCTATAAAACCAGAGTCAATTTTTTTTTTAAGTAAGGTAGTTGACTCTTTCATTGCTGGTACAGGGACTTGCCCTAACCTAACACCACACTCGCTATGCCTACAGGTGGGCTGCTTCTTGAAAAAATGTTCATCTTTGTTTGTTTGTTTGTTTTTCAAAGCTCAGCACAGGAAGCTGCTTTGATATTCCAGATCTGGGTCAGGTGCTTTCCAAGTGTGTACCAGTGCCCAACTCCGTACCCTGCTTTCCTGTGCTGACCTTTCCCTGTTAGACCTATAACTCTGTGTTGTAATCCTCTATCCTTCTACTAGACTTTGGGCTCTTTGCACAATGTTAGTTATTGTGAATTACCTAAGTAGATATCCACTTACTGGTTATAGAATGAATGCATGGCCTATGATGCTGGTCTTTTGAGTATAAAGCAAAATCCTTCTAGAATTATGCTATGCTTTTAGGTATCAGTTTACAATCAGCCTACGTGTTCTGGAAAAGAAAAGGTGATTTAGGCAGCAGGAGGGGGTTTCTGGGGAGTTTAGTAAGTCCCCAGATTCTCGCAACTATAGTAAAGGGATTGTGATTTCATTAACTCCTGGCCACCGGAGGACAGTCTTGAAGTTTCAGGCAACTTCCTTCTTGTGATTCTAGTAATCATAGGCCAGATGTACTTCAGAACCATGCTTCTCAGACTTTAATGTGCATGGGAATCAGCTGAGGTTCTTGTTAAAATGCAGATTTTATTCCAGTAGGTTTCAAGTGGGTTCTCAGGGACAGCATTTCAGGCTCTTGGGTGATGCTGAGGTTGCTGCTCTATGGATCTGAGTTGAGTAAGAGGACTTCAAAATACTTTCTAGAAAATAAAGTTGGGATTTATTCTATGAAAAGATCTAGATGCATTTTTATAGTTTTTACAACAACAGATTTTCTTAGAGACAACTTAAAAGTATTTGTTATTTTATCTTAGAAATTTGTAAGAGGTCTTTCCCACACTTAAAAAATAGTAATCTTATACTGATCAGCCACCCAAACTGGTTTTGAATGATAGTTCCCTTAACTAACATACAGCTTTATTCATTTAGGCTTTCTTAGATTTGGGAGGCCCTGGCTCTAGCATTGGCCCTGATGCAGCTACTTTGGCAACAAGGACTACTTTCAGAGCAGAAATATTCTCCGGAAGATTGACAGTTCATAGGCTGTGTTTCTGTTAAGACCTTCACATTTATTGATCGTTACCAGGTTAGCACCATGCAGAGACCTTCTCCAAGGGCAGTCAGTTGGAATGGCTAGAAATGCAAAAGGGCAGTGTTCAGCTTGAACTTTGCAAGTGAAACCTTGCATCTGCTTACATGTGTTCAAACAGCTCTCTGAATTTGATGTTTAGAGTTTCTTCTAACAAGGTGGCCTTTATTTTACAGGTCCTTTGCAGCCAGCATGATATCATATCTATAAGACATGGAGGAGAGAGAGCTCACCATGCTCAGGTAAAGGGACGGTGTGGCCAGGGAGCAACAAGTAAGACTAAGGACAGGTTGTTTGTCACTGTAGGAGAGGTGATTCAGCTTAATTATACCATTGACGTCATTCTCTTACGTGTGTTTTACTCACGTCTGCCTGGGGTGCAGAGGGCCTGTTCTGGGTGAGCTCAGTGAACTAACATGAATTGGGGGAACATCTACAAAGTACCTACAACAGGGCCTCTGTAAACAGCCTGTGGGGAAACAGGACTAGTCACGGGAAATCTCCTTCCATTTTTTACAGAGTCAACATAGAATTATTGTTCATCTTACTAGAATTATTCATCAACATAGAATTATTGTTCATCATACTATTGTTCGTCTTTATTACCCTATCAGAAGGCTTTCATCTTTTCAACATGTATGTAAATATGTGAATATTGAAACTCTTCTAATTAAAGTCTTATCTCTGTCCCCTTATCTGGAGTTGCTGTTCTAAATATCCTTTGCATCTTCCTTTTAAATAAATGCATGTCTCACAACTTTGATTTGCCCAAATAGGACACCAAGATTAATTTTCCATTAACCTTTATTGCTTCTGTTTCTTTCTAATCATCTTTTTAGAGGATTAAAGAGTTCCCATTGGGTCAGCCTTTATATAGGATATAAATCATCTTTTTCTTTGACGGCCTTTATGGAACTGCTGTGGAGGGTGGTGATCTTTGGTCTGGTGACTGCACTTGCCCCTGTAACTGAGTCAAAGCATCTGTAGAAAGACCCACATGGAGAGTTCTGTTGACTGGCAATTTTTTCATTGGCCTCCCTTCTTTTGTGACCCAAGTTATATTAGTTACCTCTGGTGGAAACTAACAAAAATAACAATAAACTATGTGGCCTAAACAACACACACTTACACTCTTACAGTTCTGGAGGCCAGAAGTGTGAAATCAAGGTCTCGGTGAGGTTGGTTTCTTCTAAGAGCTGTGAGGGAGAATGTCTTCCATGCCTGTCTCCTAGCTTCTGGTAACCTCAAGTGTATCTGGTGTATAGATGGCCATCCTTCTCCCTGTGTGTTCACATTGCCTTCCTTCTACATGTGTCTATCCCTTGTTCAAATTTCCCCTTTTTAGAAGGATACCTTTCATACTGGATGAGGGACTGCCTTAATGACTTCATCATAACCTGACCATCTTCAGAGGCTCCACTTCTAAATCAGGTCACATTTATGTGCATGAGAGATAAGGACTTCAATAGCATTTTGGAGTACACATTTCAAAACCCATCACACTGTCAAAGGGATGGAGACTGCATTCGTTTTGGCATCCCTTCAAGAAGCTAGCACACTGCCTGTTGCTTAATATTGGTTGGATGAGTGAAGGACAAAGACCATAAAGGCCCTGGTCAAATTTAAGTTAAGAAATAAAGCGCAAGGATCAGAGGTGGATGGGCATTATGCTGACCCTTGGCCTCAGTGCGTGCTTGCTTTCAGGACATTCCAAGTTAAGCAACATCACGGATGTGCTGAGGTTTTTCCTTTAAAAGTGATAGCAAATACAGTTCTTACAAAATAGAGCCCTCGGTGTAAGCAACCCATGCTTTGTCATTTCAGGCCGAACTCCCAATTTACATGCTGCCTCTGTCAGCACGTGGAGATATCCTTCCCACTAATTCAATACCATTTAAATCATACTTGGGCTCTTCTTCCTTTCCAGTCGTGTTGCCTTGCGCTTATTAAACGTAACGTCGTGTTCCCTAGCGCTAATCCATAAAGGCTATGCTAAGACACATCTGCTCTTGTGTCAGCTGCCCCCTGTATGCTTCCTTAGCTCACAATGATTAAAAGTTATCTTTTGAGTGTTTGGATTTGAGTGTGGATCAAATATGAGGATCCTGGTCTCCAGGTATCACTTAAATGACCCATTCTTTAGAGCTGTTTCTTTAGAAAGCCCCTTTTTCCTGTAAGGGAAGAGCTTTCTGGCCATGTCTACCTTACTTCCAGGAAGGGATTGCTTTTTATACCCGAAGGAAGCCTCCTGCGGAGAGAAGCCAAAGGCCAGTGAGGGATTTCCACCTGGGGGTGAAGTAAGCATGTGTAGGAGCCTGAGAATTGATGTCAGCCCCTGGGGTAGTGTTACTTGTTGGCAGGCCAAGGTCTAGGAATGACTGAGTGCCTCAGGCCCTGGCCTTCCCTGAGGACTGCACAGCAGGTGGGCTGGAATAATTTACTTACAATCTTCTCAATCCTTTGGATGCTTTGATGTTCCTGGGGGTGGGGCCGCAGTCTGAGTGGTAGCATTGGCCTAGACAGCATGGATTTATAAGTTGATGACAGGCAGTAGAAAACAAAAAGGAAAATAAACATTCATTTTACCATTTTTCACACCGGCATTAGTCCGAAGAAAATTGGTAAATCAAATGACAAATATTTATGGAGTGTGTGATCTGTGCAGGCATGGTTCTACCAGATGCTGTATACGGATGTATAACTTCATCCTGGCGCCTGCACTGCTTACCTGGCTTTTCCATTTTGTTCAGGAGCCTACTACCTTTGATTAGAGGCCTTCTATCACTTACCATGAGAGTGTCTACAGGGCTTCGTTGAAATGAAGACAACTGGCAGGCTCAGTTGGTAGAGCGTGCGACTCTTGATCTTGCAGTCCTGAGTTTGAGCCCCACGTTGGGCGTAGAGCTCACTAAAAAATGAAAACAACCAATTTATATTGTTACACAGCGATCGATTCAGAGTGATGATGGAGTCGCCCGCCCTTTTGATGTGGAAATGGTGGGATTCAGAGCAAATGGTCAAGAAAGAATTCTTGAGATGTCTTTGGTGCAAAAAGTGGTTGGCCCACGGGCAAAGAGAGCTAGCTGTACTGGGGGTGTGAGGAGTGGCTGATTATATACTTGGAAGTTGGGAGGGGGTTAGGGATAGCGTAAGTCTCTAAGGACATTTGGGAGCAAAGTTTCCAGGACCTTGAGGGGGCTAGCTATTGTTAGGAAAAGGTAATTTATTACTGTCTAATAAAACATAGTCATGAGACCCTTCAGATGCATATCAGGGGGCCATACTCTTGGAGGATGATTGCTAACATATATCTTGGGGGGTAGAGATAAAGGAACTTTCGAAAGGAATTTTTACATGTTAAAGAAGACTTATAGGATCCTGGAGGTTGCGATTATGTTTAAGCTAAATTTGCCTTTTGCCCTTAGCAAAGTATTAATAGCAAGGCAGTTGAGGTCCTAGAGGAAGGTCACTCTGCCTGTCTCAAGGACTTGTCAATGTAAGTTGTAAGGAAATTTCACTTTTTTTTCTTTTGCCTCTGTTCCCCACATCACTTTGGCAATTACGTGTAGAGTTCAGTGAGCAATTGCATTTTGGTCATTAAACTGTCCTTAAATATCTTGCTGTGTACTCTAAAGTATGCACTACTACAGTTAGAACATTCTAATAAATCCTATTTTAATAGTTAGGTCATTTTATGTGTGCCTAATACTTCTCTACTATTAAAGAGAAAATAAATGAGAAATAAAACCTTAAGTGCGTTGAAAACTAAAAATGAATTTATTGTTGCTGAGTCTTTTCCTCACTTCCATTTTGCGTTCTCCACTTTCACTAATCTTAGATTTTTGAAAATTCACATGTAATAGTTTTATGGAATTGGTAAAAATATATTCATTGTTAAACTCTGATTTTCAGAAAAGGGAAAATAATTTTCACGTCCTTTTAGTTGATAATTAACGTGGTAGTTTTTTTTTATACCTCTGAGATTAGAGTGTTATTTATGATACATGGGAAATATTCTAATTAAAGAAATTATACTTTGAATCAAGACTATCAAACTTCCACAGAAAATGTTTGCACATGAGTAATTTAAAATAGGAATCTTACTGTTTGTTCTGTCTGGGTTCTTCTCTGCCTCTCTCTCTCCTGATGGTTCCTTCTTTGTTTCTTTTAAACCCATGAGTTTATGTTCAGTGTTTTTAAGCTGATAAAGTGTAAGCAATGAAGAAGGGCATTGTGCTCCTGGCAGAGAACTCGGAAGCTTGGTGTCCTCCTCCTTATTTTGCTCACCCTACATTTAGTCATCACTAAGCTCTGTCAGGTTTCTAGAATTCTTTCATATTTTTACTTTCCTTTTCCTTTACGTCTATGGACATCCCTTTCCAGGCTTTTCTTTCATTTTGTTTGTTTCTTTCATTTTGTTCATACAGCCATTCATTCATTCATTCATTCGTTGTCCTTTGTATGTGTGCCAAAAATTGCTCTGGCGATAGCATCAAGGGTATTATAATTAGGAGATTATCCTGCAAAAGTTGTTGCTCTGATGGGGCTCCATGGTAAGTATAACTTACACATGGGAAGAGGAGCAACCGATTTGGCTTGGGCCAGTCCAGAAATACTCTAGAGAGAAATCGGCCTTCGGGTGGAGATTGGAACGAGTAGAACATTGCCAGATGGACTAGTGTGGTGGAGAGAAAGCGTTTCAAAGGAGACAGAGGGCGGGTGGCTTCACACAGAGCTGTGCTGGGCGGAGTGTGTGCTCCGTGCCATTTGGGTGTAGATGGAGCATGAGGTGGGACAGAGGATGCGAGGCTAGACAGGGAGGCAGGAATCACACCTAGAAGGTCCCCTTAACATGTTGCTGAGCCTGCCTTCCTGTCTCATGTGTACAAGTTGCAGTTGCCTTCAGTTCATTGTGCACATGGTGATGAGGCTGACCTCGTGTGAAGAAGTGCTTATCTCCTGCCCAGCTCCTGCCTGGTCTCCTTGCTTCCCAAGGGAAGCCCAGCCTTCCTAACTGGTCATTTGAGGATCTCAGCCATTTCTCTCTTTTATTTACTCTGAAAATCCTTGGCCCCAGCTAGATTTGCTGCCTTGCTTTGCACACAGTTTGTCCCTTTTTCTTCCAAGCTTCCCTTTTCAAAATCCACCCATACTCCACAATCCCACTCAAATTCATATCCTTTGTATGAAAATTTTCTCCACTCATATGCAATTTTAACCCCTCTGAACTCCAGGGGAACTTTTGAGGGACTCTTCACATCACAATTTCATATGCTTCTTTATATCCCCCATGTTACTTACAATACTTTCAGAGAACCATTGCGTGGTGCAGGGAAGGGCCACCTGCCTATTACATACCCTGTCTACGCCAAAAGAGCAACTTCTTGCATAGAGCAGGCATCGCATTGATGTTTGTTAAAAGAGTAGAGAGAAACAGAATTCCTTTAATTTGTAAGGCTCTTACAGAGGTGGAACTGAGGGATTGATTAATTGTCATATGAAAGAGGCAGTGGTTAATGTAATGTCCAGATGAAACTCTTGCAGGGCAGAATAATTGTTGGTGGAAGGCAGAAGGATTCCATTCAACAAAAAGCAGAATATGTATAGAAAAGAAACACATTCTGGAGACTAGGGCTTAGACACAGGAAGAAGAAACTTAGAAAGCCATTAAGCCATATGTGAGTGGTCTTGACAGTGAATGACAAATGACCTAACAGGTAAAAGCACCTATATTGCATTAAGATGCTCTGCATCTTTATATGAGATGGCCTCTGGAAGACCTGATTCAATTTAAGACTCCTCAGTTGCAGATCTGGAGACAATCACAAATTCAGAAATATATTTATGAATGTCTGTTGCCACTGAGCTCAAAAGACCATAATCCTATTACTTGTGATTTTGAAAAGGGTAAACATGAATAACTGAAAGGAGATATTGATTAAAGAAGTAATATGAACAGGAATAATGGAATTAAAGTAATTGAGGCAATATTGGGCCTAATGGACCTTGTTCTCTTAATGCCTTTCTTCTGCTCTTTGTATTGAGTTGGCCCTAAAGTCGATTGGACCATGTGCACAGAAAGAGAAGGACGTAATGGAAGAGTTAGTATTGGTGTCTATAAAAAAATCAATCTGTTGTTCTTACAGAAGAACATCAGTCAGTCTGCGAAATCGATTAATTGGATTTTTTTTACATTTGGCTTATGAGATAATGAGACACATGACGGGAAAAGACTACATGCCTTGCACATAGTAGATACTCAGTAAATGTTTCTTGAATTGAAAACCAACGGGTACCATGGATTTAGTTTACAAATAACTTCAGCGTAAGCCCTTTTGTCAGTAGTAATTCAGTCCGTCGTTCCTTTGGCTTGACTATCCGTGGTACTGTAAATTTGGATTCCTCAGTTTCCTAGGATCTCTGAAGTGAGTTCTCTCACATTTCTACTGCCAAGCCGTCCAGGCCAGCTTCATTTAATCGGGGATCTCTGCATGTCTTAGGGTCCAAGTTATTTTCTGTGGCTAGACTTTCTGCCCCATCGTGCCCTGGCAGTTTACGTTGTTTCACACATCGTTTTGATGAAGTTACTCCCTGTTCAGTGTCTCCGAGTTCATTCCTCACTCAGACTTCAGCACCTCTCATCCACACTTGCCTTCCCACCACCTCCTACCCGGATCCGACGGGGAGGACAGTTTTGTTTTCGTTTTCGAACATGGGCAGTATTCTCCTTGGAGTCCTTCCTCTCATAGCTATATACATCCAATTAAGAGTCAGTTCTGCCTCAGGCAATAGTTATATTCCTTCAAACTGTGGATTACCAAAACCTGTTATGAACACAATGATTTCAGTGGGATAAATGGCGTTAGAGACTACAGACTTGCAGGTGCACGGCCACAAGGTTATTTTACCTACAGTTATTTCAGTAATAATGGTGTTTTCAATCTGTGTAAGTCTGTAACTTCAAAACCAGTAGGTCACTGAAAAAAAGTACAATGTTTTACTATATCTCTTTTTACAAGTATGCAGTGCACTAAACCGGTACTTAAAAAAAAATTGTTTCAAATCTTTATGAGCCACTATGGTGACAAACAGAGAAAAAAAGACTTAAAGCCGCTGTATTGTAAGCAGAAGAGCTTCTTTTTTCCCTTATGCCAGCAGCCTTAGTCTGCAAAAATAAATCTCATTGTTCAATCAATTGATCACTTTATATTTCATACACATTATGCAAACTCCACAGAAGAAATGTTTTTAACGTTTATTTTTCAAAGCTGTGTCTTAGCCCTTTTTCCTCCATTGGGCGTGACACTTGCTGGCAGTTTTTTTCCCTCTGAATACTCTCTTTTTGGCTAATTATCGATTCCAGGATCTCTTTAGAAGTTCACGTTTTTGAGAATTCTTACAGGTGTTCTGAAATAGGGGCATACTTTTATGCCCAATACATACAGTGCCCAATACATTGTTAGAACAGTGAGAAGCATTAGTTTATAAGAGCAGGCAATTATCAAATTCAGTTCCACCTACACCCCAGTTGCTATTTTTCCTACCTCCTGTTCCTCCTGAACATCAAACCTTACTGTCTTAACGGTGAAGAAAAATTGAGTAATGCCCGTTTCAGCGTGAAAAAATGAGGAGTGGCTGACAGTTTTCAGGTTAAAGATGAGTACATGTTTTAGTTTCTGGCCCTTCCTGAAACTCCATTAAAATGACTTTTAAGGGATTTTTTTTTTTAAGGCACACACCCATAAGAACAAAGAAATGAGGTTAACAGCCACAGCATTTGGGAATCTGGGATACAGATGGATGAATGTTAGCATATAGAGCAGGCCTGAGAAAGCGGAATTTTAATCTGGCAGGGGAGAAAGGAAGAAGAAGCCCAGTTTACACCAATGAAACCTGCAAAAGCTCAGGAATTTTGAGCAACAAGAACCCTCTGAAAATGGGAGTGAAGAAAGGGTTAACCTTAGGAGTGTTCGGCTGAAAGTTTAGATCTGCTCTCAAACTGTATACATGTAGATAACTGTCCCTCTTCCCCTCCAACAGAGCAATGGAGATTTTTTTTTAACGTAGAAATGATAAAATAGGGTTCTGGGTTAGCAGATATCAGGGAAAGTTAAAAGTAGTATTATATAGTCTTGAAATCAGGGAAATTGCATTGACTTACCAAATCCTGACAACCAGAGCAGCTACCCTCTTATGCCCCTTAGCCTGAGAGCAGACAGGATGATACCCTACCTGAAGGAGGCTCCAAGAGACTTCCTTGGTGTTGTGACCTGAAAATAAAACTCAAGGATACTGATATCAAGCGTTCCCCTGAAGAAGAGGCCTAACTAGAACAATCCTAAAATAAATCCCAAATCAACAATCCATCCTCTCCAACCTTACTGTTGGCTTTCTAGTTCCCCACTTCTAAATATCAGCACACAGCCAAGGATCGTCAGATATTTAAGAAAAGTATTATAAGAGATAGAAACTAAAACGTGCAAACATTAAAAAAAGCATCTTGGAGAAAACAGAACCTTTTCAGGAAGAAGAAATCTTAAAAAAGAAATCATCTGTATCTACAGAGAGATAAAGTGTGGTATTGAAGCCACGAAAGAGAATAGAATTTATAAGGGTTAGAAGACCAAGGTAAGCAAATTCTAGGATGTGGAGTAATAAGAATAGAAAATAATACAAAAAGATAGAAAATGTATAGGATTGCTTCATGAAGTCCAGTGGCTAAAAATAGTAACCCAAGATTGAGAGATTATAGAAAACAGAGGACAGAAAACCATCAAAGAAATAATTTAACAAAATTTCCCACAACCAGGGCACCTGGGTGGCTCAGAAGGTTAAGCATCTGACTTGATTTCGGCTCAAATCACGATCCCATGGTAGTGAGGTCGAGTCCCACATTGGGTTTGTGCTCAGCATGGAGCCTACTTAAGACTCTCTCTCCCTCTCCTTCTGCTCCTCCCCAACGTGCATTCTCTGTCTCTCTCACAATTTTTTTTCCTCACAATCAAAGATAGAAGTTTCCAAGTAAAATATTACCAATACATTCTCGTGAAACTTTACAAAATTTTGGTACTCTCTAATAAATGACAGGGTAAGCCCATAAAAACACCCAGGATCCCAGAGACAGGACCAACGCAAGAGCCAGGAGTGTGGCAGGACTAGTGATCCTCTCATGTAATTTTGGGATAGGTAGAGGGGTTCAGGAGAGACTTCTTCAAGATGGAGAAACTGATAAGACACCCGCTGTGTGTGTGTGGAGAGGAGAGTTGGAAGTCTAGGGGAGGGGTTGGGGAGAACCTCATGATAAGTATATAGGAAACTAACCCAAATTAAATGTAACAGTGATTAACTCCAGGAAAGACAAAAATTAAGTAGAAAAGGAAATGTTATCACAGCATATTACACAACTCAATTACTAATAGTGTCTCCATGGCAATAATGATATGAAAATTGATATTCAAGCTAATCAAAATTGTGGTAGAAATCTGAGAGGATGGGAACATGGGGCATGTATATGTGTGTGAAAGAACACTTACCCTTATCTTCCTCCCTGGTAAACCGACGGGTAGTGCCTAAAATGGGAAAACCAAGAAGTGGTATCATAAGCATGTTATTTAAATCCGTTGTCAATTTTGCCTCATTATAGCACACACAGAAACTGATTACTTAATAATGCCGCAAGCTCAGGACATCCATTTGGAGAACACTGCATGGATAAGAAACTTCCAAATAGAACCTTTTCACATTTTCTAATGAGAAACCCGAGCTTGCTTTCATGACCATTACTTTTTAAATATTGCTTTTATTATATGCCTGGGAAAGCTAAATGCACTTCTTCATCAAGATTTCAATGATTCTCTAAATTCTTGTTAGTCACTATCAAATACTGTACAAGTAATGATTTAGAAAATTTCAAACCACTTCACCACTATTGTGAATTTTACGAAAGTTCAAAATTTTTAAAAGTCAATAGCTTCAATCCTTTTTTTTTTAACTACAGAAGTGCAACACTCTGACATTCCCCATCTGAAGAGAGCAAAAATGATGAAGCTCTACGTGGTAAAATATGTGTTTATTGTTACAGTAGGCATCCCATAGGTAGCTTGGTTGCCAATGAAAGTGCACATTAGCCCCACATGGAAAGAAGCAGCTGAAACCCTTTAGGAGAGAATTTGGGGAGCTTCCAGCTGTAGCTTTGCCTACCAGGTCCCCTTCCCAAACTCTTCCCAAACTCTCAAATACCCACCAGCATCTTCAAGGGCCACTCACGTCTCCACGAAGGGGAGGGGTGCCTCTTGCAGCAGCCTGTTGAAGCGGGGATCCACGGACGTGTTTAATGTCTCTCTCAGTTGAGCAGGGAGCACTGTGCCTTTGGACTCTGGCAAAGCTGATGGCCAGTGGTCATCTGTCCCCGGGTGCCAGTTACCCAGACCCCACCTGGTGCCCTGGGGCTGAGGTATGTCAGTACCTCGTGACAAACATGGAACCCGCTCGTAGCAGAGCAGAATGTCAAAACCTGCTACCGGTTGGAAAGCACTGACTTCCAGATGTGGAAGCAGAGTCCACAATAATTACTTAGAGAGCTGAAGGCACCTAGGAGGTGCTTACAGTTGAAACTGTTATGAATAAATTGGTACAAATACAAACTACCTTAAAAAGAAAAATCTCTCATGTGTTCCTATTAGAACTTCCAGATCTTTTGTCTTTTTTTTTTTTTTTTTTTGAAGGAGAGAGAGACAGAGCATGAGTGGGGGAGGAGCAGAGAGAGAGGGAGACACAGAATTCGAAGCAGGCTCCAGGCTCTAAGCTGTCAGCACAGAGCCCAATGCGGGGCCCGAACTCACAAACTATTAGATCATAACCCGAGCTGAAGTCGGACACCCAACTGACTGAGCCACCCAGGTGCCCCCAGACCTTTTGTCTTATCGAGGCACTGAGGAGAACTGCTTTCAACTCTGTTTTCTTGAGATGAGATGATGAAATGTATACAGCTGTGGAATATGGTATGCTTTTAAACTCAGAAGCTACTCTGTTTGCGGGGTGTCTGTATGCTGTGTGTATAGACCATTTTGTCTATACCATTAAGATAAGGGAAAAAACAGTACATCTGAAGACAGCAAACTTCATGTTTTTAATAAAAGAAAAAAAAAGAAGTTGAAATTAATGGGGAATATAGCTTGTGTTTTGAATCTGCAGTTAATTGTTTTCCTGCTGTCCCTTTAACATGCTCCTGGGGAAGTTAGAACAAATGTTTTAGGGGAAGAGTTAGGAAATGGACAGCCACTCTGTCACTAAATTAGCTGGAAAAGAAGAAAGGCACTTGAGAATACATAGTGGAGAGCTCCCCTTCCTAATGCAGAGGGGACGGAGAGTGTGGTCCATTTGGTGCCCTCCATATTCAAGGCTGAAATTGGAAACAATGGCCCTTTAATTCGCTGCTCAGTTAATGGGCCTGCTGATTTACTCTCATTTTTTAGACATCTAATATGTCCTTAAAACCCTCTCAAGGGTTTTATACTTTTAGCCTGAGGTCTCTGTGCTTCATTTTTCCTTTTGTTCTTCAGACACTCTCATTGCCTCTCTCTGTTTCATCTTCTGAGAGGTTCAGAATAATGCATGGTGTGAGCTGAATAATTGGGATGAAGCTTGTGACATGTCTTGATGATGTTAAGCCACTCAAAATCCTAGGAAATAGTCCCAGCTTGCATTAGCAGTAGATTAATTCAGGTGAACTTTAGAGTCTTAATTTTTTAGAAATTTACATTTTTACCAGTGATGATTGAAAAACATTGGCATTCTTTCTGCCCACATTACTGATTACAATTGCAAATACTTGCAAAAAGTGCTAGAATGACTTCTCACTGTTCCATAAGGAGCAGAGTGTTATTTTACCCATTTAATGGCTATTAAATATTTTAAAAAACAATTTTCCAAAAATATATCCATACCCATATGTAACATTGCATAAATCACAATGGGAAATGTATTCTGATATGCATGCCTAATAATACTTGTGTAGGTAGGTTTATATGTTTAAGAGAGTTTGCCAAGAGGAAAGCTTACATTGGGGGGAGGTTTCTCATTTGAGACTTCATTATGAGAGTGGTAAAAATAGGGGTGCTTTTGGATGAAGTCAAGAGAGTGATTACTCAGGTAGCTGGCAACTTTTTGCCCCAGGATTTCCTGAGTGTGAGCTAGATGTGAGTCCAGGCCTTATGATCTGAATCAAGTGTTGGAAAACCATGGTGAACTAGTTATTTAGTATGTGGGATTAAGGAAACCCAACAGCTCGTGAATTTGCCCCATGAAAAATGAGCAGAGGAATCTATTCTGAGTGGAGATTCAAAGGAGAGCAGGAACATGTCACAGGGAGGCATATTGGGAGAGAAGGGTTGGCCCTACTTTCTGGAGAGCAGAGGCTGTAGCAGACAGGTCTAAGGCAAGGGAGCAGGGAACAGCTGGGAAGGAGGAGAATTGGGGAAAGAAAGGAGTCAGCTGGTGGACTTTTAAATCTGGGATTGAAATTTAATTTCAAAAGAAACATTTGGAACACTTGGCGACAAGTGACACGATCAAAATGACATTTGGGGAACATGACTCTTGCTGTGGGTTGTGAAATAACTCAGAAGAGGAGTATGAAGGCTGGTGCATGATGAGAAGGTCCCCAGCTGAGGAAGGGAAAAGGGGAAGGGATTGGACTTGGTGACAAGATCCATAGAGAAGACACAAGGGAAAGAGAAGTTATAATTTTCAGTCAAGCCTGGGCTGCTGCCTTGAAGAACTCCTCCCATCCTTGTGGGTCCAAAAGAAAAAAAAAAAGGGTAGGGTATCTGGAAGAAATGTCCAAATGCCTTCTTGAACGTGTCAGTTCTCTTCCGAGCTTGCAAGTCATGGAACAGTGGAAATGAAACGGATTGCAAAAGATAGGAATTTGTTAAGTTGATCAGTTCTCATTTGGATGTGCTCCGACCCTTCCCCTCATTCCACCAGCTCCCAGGAGATCCTAGAGGCAGCAGTAAATAAAGGAGCGTGATGAGGGTTAGCGGTCAGAGAAGGGAATGAACACAGCCCTGCGGATCTTTGTGCACACACAGTAATTGGATGTGGCTGTGTGGATAAGCATTCCATGTCACAGAGAGGAGAAGGGAAGAGCAGAGGCTTGGAGGCAAACACTGTGAGCGGCTTTGTGGGAAGGCCAAGGGAGAAAAGAAGCCAGAGAAAGATTGGCCAGGGTGGCAGGAAACCCATGAAATTGTTTGATCTAAACTTGAAATAGATATTTGCTTCATTAGAGCCGACAGTATGAATCGGGTTCTTAGGTCATAAATTAAGGGACAGCTTCCTCCCCCAAGACAGAGCATCCACAGAGAATTCCCAATAAAAATATAGCAAGGCAAGCCTCCAAACTGACATAGCTGAGCAGATGTTCAACTGCCAGAGAGATTTTCATGAGCCCCTACTCTTTTACAAATACAATTCACCTTTATTCTTATACTGAACCATGAAAATTCTTTAAATGGATGTCAGGAAATTTTCAAGAAATTCCTGCACTCCAGAGTGGTGGAGCTATTTAAAAGGAGGGGTGAAGGTGGTCAAAAGGTACAAATTTCCATGTATAAAATTAACAAGTCCTGGGGAGGTAATGTATATAATGGTGAGCGTAGGGGCGCCTGGGTGGCTCAGTTGGTTGAGCGTCCGGCTTCGGCTCAGGTCATGATCTCACAGTTTGTGGGTTCGAGCCCCGCATCGGGCTCTGTGCTGACAGCTCAGAGCCTGGAGCCTGCTTCGAATTCTGTGTCTCCCTCTCTCTCTGCTCCTCCCCTGCTCATGCTCTGTCTCTCTCTCTCTCCTTCAAAAATAAATAAAAACATTAAAAAAAAAAAAGAATAGTGAGTGTAGTTGACAATACTGTATTGTATATTTGAAACTTGCTAAGCAAGGAGATCTTAAAAGTTCTCTTCTCAAGAAAAAAAAATTATAATTAACTAGGCTTATTATGGTGATCATTTCACGATATATACCTATATTGAATGATTTATGTCATTTACTTGAAACTCATATGTCAATTATATCTCAAAAAATGTTTAAAGAGAATACATTAACTTTTCCATTGCAGTGAAGATCAACCAACACTCACCTGCCCACCAGGTTGGCTTATAATACTGTATACTTTGTTAGCTCTAAACTGGAAATCCTTTTGAATCTTCTATCAGTTGGGCTTTTCCAGAGAAACAGAATCAATAGATACGCATGCATACATGTGTGTGTTTGTAGTACAGTATGTATGAAGAGATTTACTTTAAGAAATTGACTCGTGTAATTGTGGGAGCTGGCAAGTCTAAAACTCATAGGGCAGGACAACAGGCAGGAGTTGCTGTCGTAGCCTTGAGTTATAGGACAGGTTGACAAGCTGGAAACTTAGAATCTCTGCTATGGTCTTCAGGTAGAATTCCTTCTGGAACCTTAGTTTTTGCTCCTGAAGCCTTCACCTGGTTAGATGAGGCCCACTCATATTATGCAGGGTAATCTCCTTTCCCTAGAGTTGATTGATGGGTAATATTAATCCCAGCTACAAAATACCTTGATAGCAACATCTGTACTTGTGTTGGACCACATAACTGGGCACCATAGCCTACCAAGTGGATGCATAAAATGTTACCATGACAAATTCCTTATTTTTACTATAGTGAAAGAGCAGAATCAGCTGTATTTTGCCCCACTTCTTCAATTTGAAATCTTTACACTGGAGAAAGATCCCCTTAGTGATTCAGTGGTGGCCGTTTTAGTGGTGCCTCTGTCTGTGGAACTATTTTAAAACTTTTGTTTGAAAAGCTGGGCAACATCCGAGCGCCTCTATTCTGTCCTACATGATGCCAGATGATCCTGTCGGCTCTGCCTGGTGAGTGGGGTGGGCATAGTGCTACAGGTTATTGACTTCTCAAGCTCTGCGATGAAACTGCTCTGCTGACTGCGTGACAATCACATGGGACTTGGGGAGTTAATATTTCCTTGGAAGAATTTTAATGTTAGAATTTACTGTCTTTTGCACATATAAATTTAAAGCCTTAATGTTATGCTCTTCTGGTTATTTGCATTTAATATGCATGCAAATTCACAATGTATACTATATGCCGAGGATATAATTTATAAATCGGTACTTTCCCTGGTTGTTAGCAATTTTGGCCGCTTTAAAAATTAATACTTTGAAGAAATATATGTTTTCAAATGTATATGTAGTACCTTTAGTTTCCAGGGGAAAATATGCAGTGCATTCTCTACTGAAAAGGTAGATCTCTGCTGTAAAGTTCTCTGTGTTGAAAGAAATTACGCATAATGCTAAAGGTTAGGATATTTTTATTTATTTATCTTTCCCGTGAATGGGCTCGGATTAGGTGTTGCAGATGTTTGTTTCCATTAACGGTGTTGAAAAACATGTGTTTATGAAGCATGATTGCAACCTGCGGCATTCTGGTACAATTGGGGGCGAGTCATTCCAGTTGATAAACACCCCTGACATAACAGCGCACCACACTGTACTTTTAAGTGGAAGATCAGTTCTGCGCTTCATATAACCAAGAGTGGGAGAGTCCCAGAGAGAGGCTCTAGCTTCCCTGGCTGCCATTTAGGCTTGTTGTCTTGGCAACCTGAACACAGCCATCGGTCCTTTCCTCAGGCGGGGAACTCCAGTCATCCTCAGCTCTGCCGTGACCTTTTCTTCTCCCCTTCCCATCTGTTGCTGGGCTCTGCCGGGCAGCTCCCAGGCAGCTTCAGATTTTCTCTGCCTTGCACACCTCCAGGCCGCTACCGGCTTCTGTTCTTTCCTCTTCGGACGACTGAAACCTCATTCCGGGCCCTCTGGCTTATCAGCTCCCTCCTGACCTCGTCTCCCCGCCTCAACCAAGGCTTCAGAAACCTTGTGAGGAAAGTCGTCTTTCCGCGTGGACCTCTTGGTGGCTCAGCATTCCTTGCAGGGAGCAGACGTCCGTTGTCCACTTCAGCGGGCCGCCTCCACGTGCCGTTTAAAAGTTTTTTTCTTTGAGCTGCACATCTGCGTGGAATGTGAAGTCACCCCCCTCCTATACCTTACCAACGCTGCGGCCCACCTGACCGGTGTCATCTTCATCGCTCTCAAAAGCAGCCCTCCTTAGGTGATAACGAACAAAGAGCCTCTGGCTGACAAGTTTTGTTGGGACCACCCCCTCCCCCACTGTAAATATTATCACTAAGCTCTGTGTCAGCGTCCTACCAGTTGCTGCGCGAAATGAGCTAGGTTCATCTGGTCTGTGGGCAGGTACTCAAGACCCAAGTCAGGGCCTCCGTGTGTTAGTGGGCAGCCTGGCAAAAGACGTGAGTTGGGGTGAGACTCCATCTTGGCTCTGCTCACCAACATGTGTATCCTTGGACGCGACTAGATCTGCCAGGTGAAAGGGTGACTCCCACCCCCCCAGTCCTCCCCAACACAGGCATCTTCAGCTAGCCAAATTGTACAGAGACACAAGGGGTACCATCTTCTAACCCGTATGGGGGCTAAAAGGGCACCATTGACTGATTTGCAGTTGGGCACCCTATAAGCTCGTAGAGGCCTCGACCTATGATACATATGGGAAAATCAAGAAGAAATAAAGTGAAGTTTCCTATTAAGAGGGGAAGACATTAAAAGGAAGACCAAATCTCTCGTCTCTTCTTTACAGACCATAAACAGTGGGGATCTCGGTTTTGCTTTTGAGTTATGCGACGCCGTTTGATAAATTGATAAATCTTCACCAGGTGAAGATAATGTTGTGATAATGACATCCCGACCAAATATTCGACAGTGCCTTCTCTTTCCCCTCCTCCCTCGCTCCTCTTGTCTCCTCTCCTTTTCTCCCTCCCTCATCCCCTCTCCCTTCCCCTCCCCACCTCTTCTTCCTTTTTTGAGAATGAACGTAGCAGCCAATAATTGCGCGAAACATCCTGGGTGTCTCAGAGATGCATCTTTACCGACTGGATTGTATCATGGGTAACTCACCACAAGCTCCCATGTGCTGTGGGCAGAATGGCCTCCTAACTGTTACAGAATGTTTAAGGACCTGGAAGCCATGTGCTTGATTTACATTGACAGCAGGAGCCCTGAGCATAAGAACTTGGGCCTGGCTCGCTTTGGGAGTTCAGGCATGTACTAATCTCTCCGGTGGCTTAGGATTCCTCCGAAGAGGCTGGGTCGAGGGAAGTGACGGGATCTCCGAGAGAAAGCCATGAGTGAAGAAATCTGCCAGAGTGGAACAGACTGAGCGACAGGGTCTGGATGTTTGAGGGAGCAGTAGTTCCAGGAACGTTCTCTGACCTAACTACCTTCCACTCAACCCCCCTTACCAAGACCAGTCCCCTCCTCACACACACAAAAGCAAGTACATTAGGGCACCAATGAAGGCTGTGGCATAAAGTGGGGGTTGGGAAACTCTACTCCTCGGGACAAATCCAGGCTGTGGCCTGTTTTTTTGTAAGGCCTGAGGGCTAAGACTTGTTTTCAAATTTTTAAAACACTGTAAAGAAAGCAAAAGATAATGTGCTACAAGGACAATATTTAGGCCTTTGAAGGCTAAAGTATTTATTATCTGGCCCTTTACAGGTGAAGCTTGCTGACCCCTTCAAGGAACTGATTGGCAAAATGGCTCTTTTTTGAAATAGCAAGGCCCAAGAGTGGAATTGGTTTCCTTGATGGCTGGACCTTGAGGCTGGTGTTCTAGAGGAAGTTATCTGTCCAGAGAATGTTGTCTGTAGTGTCAGTTGTGACATGTGGATGGCAAAGTGACAGGTCAGTGGAGCAGAGGAAAAGCGAAGGAGAAGAGGAGGGCTCTCGAACGGCAGGCCTTAGGTCTGTTTGTGCGGTAGACATCTGCTCCCACCGCCACCAGCACATCCCAGAGGGAGTAACTGAGGAGAGGAACCCTAGGTGGAGCGTAGAGAACTGAAACTTAGGCTTAAGTCCACATATTTATAGCACCATCAGCAAGGAGGCCCCTGGGGGACTTTGGTTTCTACTTATGTTCTGTAATTCACAAGGCATGTCTCATTTTGTAATCATGAGAACCCTCTGAAGCAGACAAGAAGGGTGTCGCTTTTGACCTCAATCTATAGAGAAGAAAGCACTGCTGCTTGGTCAGAGATGTGTCCCGTTCAAGGTCATATGTTTATTATATGATGGAGCTGGAAATCAAAGCCAGATATTCTGGTCCTAAAACCTGGGCACCATTCTCCGGGTCAGTGAATCATCACTATGAGGTATCTCTCTGCACCCCACTCCCATGATACAAAAGCCTTCTCACTCAATATTAAGTCACTTTGCACGTTCATTAACCTATAAAACAACAGAAATGGTTGGAATACCTCTGGAACTGGAATCATTTGGCGTACCTCAGCTTTGCTGTCTTCTCAGTGGGAAAGGTAAACGTGGGAGAAGCTTGTAGCGGGGGTGTCTGAAGTAGTCTGCACCAGTCTGAGTTGTTTATGCATGCCCGGGGACTCTGGGTTGAGACAGATTACTTGGCCATTCTGGTTTGACCTTCCTAAAGAACCCACGAAAGGAATAATTGCGAGAAATAATTAATGACACTCTGACAACCTCAACCAAAATTGGAGCTTTTTTCACTGGTTTATGATAGATGCCAGAGCAAGGCATTGTGTAATAGACACATTGAAGGACTTGTTCTGTGTATGTATGTTTTAGGCATCAAAAGCCATCATTCCTCCATGATAGGACAGGAGAGAGAATTTTATACATTTACCCACCACCTACATACTTTGATATTTTGTCATAATGAGGCGTGCAGGGGAGCCAGCTGTGGTCTGGCCGGCTGTGGCTCTCCATCTCGGACCCAACCTGAGCGATGGATGAAGTCCTGGGGCCAGAGTCCCTGACACAGACAGCCACCAGCCCCAGGGAAATCCATCACAAAACAGCCGTCGCCAGGAGTCTAACCACCTCCGGATTCTCGTAAGGAGAGCACCGAGTACCCTCCTGGAGAACGATACCCCGAGACTCTGGGATAATGCTGCCTTTACACTGCTCATAAAATATGTTAAAAAATAAAGCCTTAAAAGTCATGCTCGTCAAGAGTGAGGACAGGAAAATGAGCGTAGCAATTCGCACAGTGCACTTTTCCTTGGAGCAAGAAGTCCTGTCAATTTTTCAAAGTGGGTATTTCATGTCTCACAGTATCCTCGAGAAGGCCGGGTCAGCCATAGGTTACTGGCTCAGGAGCTGACTTGGATCTTTGTCTTGCTGGCTTCTTGCACTTTTTCTTTTTTTTCTTTCTTTCTTTTTTTTTTTTTTTTTTTTTTTTTTTTTTTTTTTAGCTAAATTGTCATTTCTTAACCTTCCTCCTGCCCACTCTGGGATTTCCTTTCCCCTCAGCTCTGCCTCCTGTGTTCTCTGTCTCATCATCCTATTTTATTTCTTTCACAGCACTAATCACTGTTTGAAATTATTTTATTTATTGACCTGTGTAGCGTCTCTGTCTCTTACCCCTGGGACATCAGCTCCAAGAGAACAGAAGCCAGCCATGACTCCCCGGTTTACTGTTGTTTTCTGTAGCACATAGAACGGTGCCTGGCCTATGGGAGGTGCTCCATAAATTCATTTAGTGAATCAATAGATGAATTAGGGGGTAAATATGGGCTGTTCTGTTGCTTAATCCCACAGGATAGTGCCCATAAACTGGGTAGCAGTCTTTTCCTGATAGAAAAATCCAAAGGGATTATATTAGTTTTCTTATTGTTGTACTAACAGGTTATCATAAACTTACTGACTTAAGTGTGCAGATTTATTATCATGAAATTCTGGAAGTCAGAAGTCCAACATAAGGGGGATGGGGCTAACGTCAAGGTCAGCAAGGCTGCATTTCTTCCTGGAGGCTCCAGAGAAAAATTGTTGTTGTTGTTTTTGTTTTGTTTTGTTTTGTTTTGTTTTGCATTTTTCAGTTTCTAGAAGTCATGTACATTCCTTGGTTTGGGACCCCTTTCCATCCTCAAAGCCAGCCATGGAGTTGAGTCTTTGTCATCCTGCCATCTCTCCGATTCTCTACAGATAGGGGCTGAGGACTCACATGATTAAATTGAGCTTACTTAAATTGAGCTTAATCTGGGAAAACCTCTTATCCCAATGTGCCTAATGTGAATCACCCCTGTAAAGTCCCCTTTGCCATACAAACTAACATATTCAGGTTCCAGGGAACAAACTGTGGGCATGTGGACCTCTTGCGGAGGGAGGAGGTGTCCTTGTTCTGCCTACCACGTGGATTCACTCACAGAAGAGGCAGAGGGATGGTCTCATTTCTCTCTGAGAATATGTATCGTGAACCCAAGAGTTCCCGACTCATTTATTCATTCAACAAATACTTGTGGAGCTTGTCACATTTTCCTTGTCACTTTTGTTTCTGGTGGTAGAGTGGGCCAGGCTAGGCTGCTGTTTTGTCGGGTGGGGCAAGGACACCCTGGAGAAGTTCACGTGAAGGTAGAACCAGGCCTGACAGTCGGAGATTGGGTTGCTAACCAGAATGGGGTAGGTGTGTCCAAAGGGGACTCAGAGCAGCAGTAGTGATGACAGTGGTAACAGATAACGCTGGTGACAGATAACATTTATTGTGTACAGGCCTGTTTGGAGTAATTTACTTCATTTATGTAATCCTTACCACAATTCTGTGAGCGAGGTACTGTTGTTATCCCCATTTTACAGATGATGAAACTAAGGCACAAATAGGTCAAGTAAGTTGTCTAAAACCACGCAACTAATAAGCGACTGAGCCAGGATTCCAAATTCCGGGCCATCTAGCTTCTAGAGCCTGCTCCCTAACCACCGTCCTCTCCTGCCTGTCATGGAGCCAATCAAAGAGGGGCGGAAGGAGCCCATGAGAGGCCGAAGTTGGGTGCTGGGGATCAGAGCCCCAGTCGTTGCACAGACGTGCGCGCTTGGTTGTTATTTGCACCTCATGTTTTCTGCCTTGGAAACATAGGAAAGACCCCACTGTGTGTCAGGCATGGCCACTTGTGGCGGGGACATGTGAAGATGGATCTGTGCTCAGGAGGATGCAGAAGCTAGCAGCTAGCTCACAGGCATTCCCCGTAAGGGGCCGGGGAGGGAGACATTGGCTACTCTGCAGCTTGCTGAACCATCTGCTGAGCTTCTGGGTCTCATGAAGTACGGGGACCGGAATGGTACAGAGGAGCAAGTCAAGAAGCCCTGAGTTTGTGTGTCCACTTTATCGGTCACCAGATCTAGGTCTGGGTCAACTCATTGAGCCTCTGTGAAGAAAAAAATACAGTCTTTTTTTTTTGCCTACATCTCTAGAGTGAGAGAAAGATCAAATTATTACTGTGAAGTACTCTGTAAATATTGGTTGTTAATGTCCACGTGCCTGAGCAACAAGGTGAGGAAAAGAAGTATGTCTGAGTGCCCCCAAATGGTGTCTGGTTTTTGTTGTCCTGGGGGCAAATCAGAGAGTGCGAGCAAGAGAGGACATCTTCCCGTGGCCTCTGTGAGAGAGTCTGATTGATGGCAGGGATTTACAGGTCACCCTACGAAAGCGTGCCATCGATCAGGGAGCGAGAAGGGTGTCTTGTCTTTACTGTACAGACCCACGGTCCTGATGGCTCTGATGACCCAAAGGTGGTCACCGGAAGGGAAAGCCTTCTCTGCTTGCGTCCACCCACCCCCTTCATGTTAGTAGCTACAGTGTGGCCAGACGGCCCCAAGAATTTCTCGCATGAAAGTGGAATTTTTTAGTAGGTTTGATGTAACTGAGCACAAACGACAGCTGTGAGTTCCAGACTTCAGAGGGAGGTGCAAAAATTTACCTTGGAGTTAGTGAGCCTCTTAAAATACGTATTCAAATAATCAGTAATACACAACTGTCAAGAGTTGCAAAGGCTTTTAGATTTACCCTGCTCGTAAGCTAATAGGTTAGGCTGCAACAGTTTTACACCTGCTGGCAGAAGACATGAAACTCCCAGGTCAGACACAAAGGATTTTATTCCTCATGGTGCAGCTTCCTGTTACCATTGGTTTCCTTTGTCCCCCAGCCCCAAGGGGACAGTGCAGAGCAGGCCTAGGTGGGTCTGTGTCTGTGTCACAGCCGAGGAACACAGAGTTTGGGAAATCACCAATCTTATAAAGAGCTACTGGCATGCTTGCTCAGCCTTTATTATCCTGGTCAGGAAACAAATCTGTCCTGTCCTGGAGGGAGACACTATCTTCGTCTTTCGTCTTTTCCTTGTGATGTTTGCTTCACAAACATCCTTGAAAAGATAGTCTGGAATAAAAGCTGTCATAAGACGGGTAGCAAAGCCTCCCATTAGAAACGAATACGTAATCTGCTGAATTCCTAATAGCGACCTATGGAAAGTATTTGTCTTTAAATATACAGTATTGTATCAGTGAGTGGGTATAGTCTGAATTTTGTTTAAGAAAAGAATCCATTTCTAATTCTTTTCACTTAGTGAGTTCTACTCAATATTTTAGGATAGTGATCCAGCCATACTTGTTGCTTAAATAATTGCCGTGGAGTTCAGAACTTCTAATGAATTGGTAATTAAATGATATTTTAATTAAAAGTTGTTTACATGGAGTGTGCAGAGGGCGTATGGTTGATTGTCTCTTTGACCAACTTTGGTTACAGGAGCAACAAAAGTAAGAATTTTATGTTTTGACCGTGGATGATACTGATAGGAATTTATGCAAAGATTTTTGCTTAGAGTAACACGTGCTTTTTCTGTGATTTTAGTGATAAGTTTTCTAGGCAAATTCTTATTGGGAGAATTATCATTTGTACAAGTTGCTTCATATTTGATTTTTTTAAATTCCCCAAATGTATTCAATTTCATACATGGTCATGCTTAAAAATTGTAGGCCTATCATTGCCTACTTAGTATGTAGTCAGGGATAAATTGAGCCCCAATGATTTGGATAATCCAGGAGATCATTAAACTTTGAATATTTTTAGGTTTAAACTTGATAAAAGGACCCACATGGTACTGAAAGTGTCAGGAAATCCAAGGACCCACATTCTGCCTGGGAGTTGGCATAGTGCTATGAACATGGCTTTAAATGCAGCTGGATCTGGATTGAACTCCAGCTCTCGCTAATTCCTAATTCTGTAATTTACGTAAAATGCCTGCGCCTCAATTTCCTCATCTGAAAATTGTGCATAGTGACTGCTGCTTTGTGGGCTGGTTGTGCAGCCTAAATGAGATGAGTTATTCAAAGCTGATATATTTCTTTAATAATGTAAAGGGAATGTTGGAAGTCAGTTCAGGACCATTACAAAGTTTTTTTTTGATTACTTTCAGCTTGGGTGAAGCTTTAAATTCATAGTTAAATTCCTTCTCCAAAGTACTCATTTACTGTCTATTATTTTTCTAGTTATCTAGGAGCATTGGGGAATTAAAATCATGCTTTAAAAATCATCCCATGGATATCAAAAGCTCATCAGTTGCTAGATGCTAATGGGAAAGTCAAGAATCTGCTCCAACTTATTATTGCAGGCATACACAGAACTACCTAGGGAAAAGCAAGGGTTGGCTTAAATTCCCAGAATAAGATGCTTTGCAGATTTCAAAATATGTCACTCACTATAAAATTAATTCAATTATTTACCAGCCACACACATACTAATCAGGTTTGAAAGTACGAAAGACCACAGGGAAGAATGGACAGTTACCTTTCTATTACCCATGCTAGTGTTACGAAATAAGGACAGCTCACGTGTGCGCAGTGCCCTCAGTTTTGTGGGAAATCGGGAGCTGAATATTTAAAAAACTAATTACAATTAATTAAGATGACTACAAGAGCTGTGACAGTTTGGGGTTCTATTTTTATCAATTTAATCAATCTCTCCCATGAAAAGTAGGAGAGATATTTTGGATTTGACAAACAACTTAAGAGCTTTGCAGCGGGGACGGAATGAGAAAGCGCAATGAGCAGAGAGTGTTAAGTAAAGTTCTTTACGTTTTAAAACAAGCAGCTACTACCTTCAGAATATAAAGGCGGCCAAGACTGAAGCGATAAGGAGAAAGAGAGGAGAAAGTTGGTGTATCACCAGATGGGATGATGGAAGATAAATGATAAATGATTACACCTGCCTCCTCCCAGTGTGTAAATTACTCACAGCTACCGTGCAGAAAAAAGCACTATGATGACAACAGCTTTAATACCAAATGTGTGTGTGTGTACCATGGTCCCCCCTCATCTGCAGGGGCTACATTCCAAGACGCCAGTGGATGCCTAAAACCTCAGAGGGTACCAAATCCTACACACGTATATAACGTTTTTCCCATTCATACATACCTGTGATAGTGTTTAGTTTATGAATGAGGCGCAATAAGAGATTAACAACAATAATAAAATAGAACAATCACAACAATCTACTGTAATACATGGTATATGAATATGGTTTCTCTCAAAGTATTTTACGATATTAGACTCCCCCTTTTTTTCTTGGGATGCTGTGAGACGGTGAATGCCTACGTGATGAGATGAAGTGAGGTGAGTGGCGTTCGCACCGTGATGCAGCGTTAGGCTACTAATGACCTTCTGATGATACGTCAGAGGGAGGACCTTCTGCTTCAGTTACCACAAGTAACTGAAACCATAGAAAGCAGAAAGGCAGGTGGGGGGAATTGTCGTATTTAGCCAGCGTGTCTTCAGGTTATGCATAAAATGTTAAGGGTTTTACTTAGTAGAGATGGGGTTAAATATTTACTTCTGGCTAATTAACATATTACCATATGCCTAAACTTTTGAAATGGTAGCTGTTCTAAAGGTGACAAATGGACAATTTGCAAGATATATCAAAACTAGCCTCAACCGGATGTTAATTAATGGAAGTAAATGGATGATGACACTATTTCTATTTAGTCCAACTCCTATGAAACAAACACCTACCATGGGCGGAGAGCTGCGCTGGCTCTGTAGAAACTAAGCTGTTCATGATCATCAGCGTCTCTCCCCAGAATGTAGGCACCTGCAGGCCTTGGCATCCCATGTGAGACGGGGTTTCTGAATCTAACCCTTGCCCTCAGGAGCAGGAAAATGTGCACATTGGTGAGACAGGACACGTGCACACATTTAAATCCATTTGGGTCAACAGTTTTTCTTTGTCTACAAATAAATGGTTTGAGTTCATTTTTAAAGGTATGTTTTCCCTACATAATTATAACTGTTTTACTTTGAAACACAGTGCAATTGGAGTATTTCTTCCTTTCCATATTCTACTTATATTTTTTATTTGCCTTGGACTGTGCATGATCATGGACACAAATATCCTGCACCTTTTAGTACAAACGCAGCGGTAGCATAAATGGAGACGTAGAATGCCAGCTCAAGTGGAGGAAGTTCAGACTCTGGGCTCTATTAGACAGGAAAATGGATATTCCAATAAATAGGGTTGTTGAGGCTACAGCAAGTTATCTGCACAAAGCTGCAGGGTCAGCATTTTTTAGATGGTATCAGGGATGAGTAGTTAATTAAGTAAAGGCATCCAATCCCAGTGGAGTCTTGGGGAAATGAGGTCGATACTTTCTTCTCCTTGAACATGGGGCCAAATTGGTCTTTTGATTCTATTGTAGTCATCTCTTGGGTGCTTCTGCCCTAAGATCTGCTTCTATTCCTTTGAAAATCTTTTTTGTTGAGATGACCTTAGTGTTAGTGACACCCATAGGCTAGATTTAATTGCTTTTCTAAAAATACCATCTTTTCCCCCCAATAATTCCTTCAGTTCACAATTAATTAAAGCATAATGTGTTGGAAACTTTCTTGTTTAAAGTCTACCTATTCTTTACCTTATTGACTTATTTATTTACCACAAATGGCCAATTCTAAATGGGTAGTATTTCTTTCAGCTTCCAGCTCCTAGCTTTTCTTCTGATATTGATTAAATTTTGAGGTATTTAAAGCAAACAGACCTATAGAGGTAGATAAAACTCTGTGTGTGTGTGTGTGTGTGTGTGTGTGTGTGTCTGTGTGTGTGTGTAGGCGTGTTGTTATCCCTTTCTAAAAAAACTATAAGTAGAGGCAAGAACTTTTGAAATTGGAGGCTGAATTGCATAGTGATTATTAGCATATGTAAATTTGGACAAGTTTGTAAGTAATTCTCTAATCTTTTTTGTTTACTCATCTGTAAAATTAGGAGAATAGTATCTAAATGGTCTAGTTGTGTATTAAAAATTTAAAAGCATTTAAAATTTTAAAATAGTGCCTAGTACACAGTAAGTGCTCAACAATAAATATTATCATTGTGATCATTATAATTCTGGTCATTTTTATCTTGATTATTTGTATTTTAGGGATTTGTCAACTTTTTAATTTGTGATACTTAAAAGGCACATGAGACTTCTTGTAAAAAATGTTCTATTACTGATAGTGTCTTTAATTTTGATTGAATTGATTTAAATCACACAATGGTCACAGGGACTCAAGGGCCTTGAGGGCGGGACTATGTTAAGTCTTTATGTACATCATCTCTGGAATAGCACTGTATTCACAGCAGGTGCTCAACAAATTTGGACAATGATCTGGGTCTGGATTTAGTTCTTGTTTCTTACTAGCTTGGGGGTTACTGGGTTCACCTTCCTGGACTCAGGATCTCTGAGGTCCGAAAGCCAGATCTGGAGACAGAAAGACTTGAGATATGAATTCCAGTTCTGCTGAGATCAAGTCCAAGGTACCTGGGGTTTCCTGATCAAACATCCCACCAAGTCTCTATTCTTTCAATATTTGTTCAACAGTATTTAATGGAGGCACAGGGGAATGATTTTCAGTAATAAAAATACAATATATTAACAGATTCGCTGATTTGTTTATTTTCTCTGGCCCAGGCAGGATCAATGATCTGCAGGTAAAAATATTGAAAGGTTTTCTGTTTTAGTTTTTCTTGATTTTACTTTAGACTGAGCATGTGTGTGTTTTCTAGAGCAAATAAGTAATAGGGAGGCATATTAAATGATTTACATTTTAGATAATAAAATATCTCACTTGCTTCAGTCAAAGAACACCACTCGTGCTGATTTGATCTCAGAATTTTAGCAGGCAGTGAGGGTGGGTTACTCCAAGATACACTGACAATTCGGGGCAAGTTTTCTTTGGTGGGTGGGTGAGTGGGTGGAAACAAACTTTTTTCCTACTTGAGAGTGCTGTGATTTTTTTTTTTAAAGATTTATTTATCCATAATGAGAGAGAAAAAGCAGGGGAGGGGCAGAGAGAGAGGGAGAGAAGGAGAATCCCAAGCAAGCTCTGTGCTAACAGCGAGGAGCCCCACAATATTGGGCTCATCCCAGGAGCCATGAGAGCATGACCTGAGCAGAGAGCAGGAGTTGGATGTTTAACCAACTAAGCCACACAGGAGCCCTGGAGAGTGCTGTTTTTATATTTTGCTAGTTACATGGATTGCCTGATGAAATTTGAGTTGTTCGGTGCCTATTACTCCAGTAACATTTTAGCATTCCAAAGAAGTTGGCTCCTAGGGAATTGGCTTCCTGCCCTGAGGCTGATTTGCCTCTGGCCCTGCCACTTACCAACTGCTTGGTTTAGCAGCAATTGTTTTCACCTCTCTGAGCCTGGGTACCATCATCCTTAAAGGGCAACGACAGTGAGAATGGAGGAAAAGAAGGCACACCAGCCAAGTTTCTTCTCTATGTTAAGCACAAGCTTTCCTAGACCGCCTATACCCTTGCTTTCTCCCCTTTAGCCAGGACGGAATCACGTGACCACTGCTTGTGGAAGGGTGCTGGAGAAGCAATTATTGCACTTCTCCGCTTATTTTAGCGGCTGTCACTGCCCCACATTTTCCTCTTTTTCAAGGAAAAAGGTGGGGGGCGGGTGTTGACTGGTGGTATTAGGCCATCATCAAACTGCTTCTGGGGATTTCTCTGCGTTAGAAGTACTGTGATGTTAAGCATCTAGCAGAACCTTGAGGTAGAAAAACATGGGGGAGATCGTGTATTTTCTCATGTACAGGAGTTTACAGATTGCTAGGCACAATACAGTTTTTAAAATTTAGAGAAGAACATACGCTCAATGTAGATATCATTTGAAGATGTATCTCATTTCCAAAAACATTAAAATGTGAAAAAAGCATGCATCATGGAATTGAGGAGCTGTGGAGGTAGATGGGATTAGGATGAACCTGAAAATTTAATTCATTTTCCTTAGAAATATGACATTTTTAAGTAGTGAATAACATAATGCATGGATTCAACTATTCAGAGATAAAAACGGATACTCTTTGTAGAGAGTATATATGCCGCTTTGAGTGTAATAATTTTTGGAAAGTATTTTAAGAAGAATTTTGCAAGACTGCCAAAATATGTTATAATTTTATGTTTATATATTTTATAATTATATCAAAAATAACAATAAAAAATTTTTCCTTATTCAAAACAGCATTGAAGAATTTCTAAGTCGCTTATAGATGTAAAGGGCATTTTAAAAAACATAAAAACAAAAACCATGCTGGATTAGATTCCTAATCTGCCATAGGATATATTATGGGAGGGTACTGTTATTAACCACAGTGGTCAACGCTTGCTCCTAACTCAGACTGTCTGGATCAACGCAGTTTGTTTTTGGTTTAATTAAGAGATCAGCGAATGAGTATGAAAGGAAGGAATCAAGTATTGGTGATCTAAGACTAATACCAATCTATCTTCAATGTAACTCTTTTTAAGAAAATATTGGCTTATAGGGACGCCTAGGTGTCTCCGTTGGTTTAGCATCCAACTCTTGATTTTGGCTCAGGTCATGATCTCATGGCTCATGGATTCGAGCACTGCTTCGTGCTGAGAATGCCGAGCCCGCTTGGGATTCTCTCTCTACCCTACTGTCTCTCCCTCCCCAAGATAAAATAAATAAACTTAAAAGAAAAATAAAGAAAATATTGGGTTCTTAACAATTGTATACAATAGCCAGTTTGTTCTCTGTAACTAATTTTACCTAATTTCTCAAACCTTTTCCCTTTGTGCAAGAGTTTGTGTATGACAGTTTTTGTGGTGAATGTGTTGATTTTCATGCCAACCCTGTGCTGTCTGTAGTTCTAAAGAGGTACCAATATTCCTAAATAAAGCTAAAAATCCAAATGTGTAGATAGTTGTATTCTGAACTGGAAGCCTTAATGAGTTAATAATGCAATGCTAGCCATCAGTGGTTTTAAAATCCAATATTCAGATCTGTTGCACATAAAATACATAGCGTTCTTTATTCTTTAGTTTTTTTGATGGTTTGAATGTATATGGCCTGTATACCCCCCACCCCCCCACGTAGTTTTCACATATAAAATATGTGAAAGCATATTTTTTCATATAAAAATGTATTTTAACAGATTGTGAAACTTGGAGCATAAAATATGTAACTTTTAGATTCAGCTAAGCAATAATGCTGGGAGACATATGGGTCAAAACAAATAGCCATTTGCACAACACAGATTTAAACTTCTTTGGTTAGGTTGGCAAAGAGGTTTATTAGGTTAGAAATCAGTTCCTCCAGTTACAGTCTTTGCTAAAAGGCGGTGGATTTGAAGAAACTTTCTCTGAATTAGGGGGTCAAATATTACAGTTTTCTGAAAAAAGACCCCAGACACTTAAGATGATAGTGTGAGTTAATTGTTTCCCTGGGTGAGGTCTCACTGTGAGAACACAACGCACCACTTTGGCTGATACGCTGTTTCCAATAAATATGGAAATTATGGCTTCCAGTGCTGTGGCCTGGTATGAAATCTCATGGGAAATAACTTGAAACTATGTGACAGGTTTAAAACTAATTCCTACCCCCCTCTCTGAAGTAACCCACCTATATTTACAAGATGTACCATTATATCGTGGCCATCCAGAAAGATGAGCAAATGCAGTGCTGTTTTGTAGAATGAAACCGTGGGGATAAAAATCTCCTAGTCCATATATATCCTTGTTAGTGCATGGCTTGAATCAAGTAGGCTCTGATTTCGTGGCCTGTGCTTCTGTAAATCCAAGAGTTGCTCTTTGACCCTTCTTCCTGTTCTTTCTTGGGCTTTCTCTAATGACTCTCAGCAGAGAATTATGATTGGGGTTTTTCCCTTTGCCAGATGAGGATGGTTTTGTCATGATGGGTTTCAAACTACACCCGCATCCTCAACCTCGTGAGATCCTGGCTGGACAAAGGTGAAATGTGCCTGCCATTTTCAGATCTATTTCTTGAGGGACCATTAGAGAGACTTATTATGCTGTAAATAGAGGGGGAGGCTGTTATCAAGAGTGGGGAGAAACAGGACATGAAGAGTGTCTTTGGACATCTATGTAGATAAAGCAGAGACCCTCAGTGAGTATTCGTTAGTGCTGTTCTTAAATGACTCGAATTCAAATGTGGCAACTGCCCACTAAAGTCAGAAGAACCTAATCTATACATGCTCTGAAACTGCCTCCTGCTTTCTTGGGGTCTGAGACTAGGAAGGGCTATGGGTGGGCCTGGCCCCTCCTGCATGTTTGTGGCCAGTGGAGCTTCAGGGGCAAAGGCTTGGCTTGTGGATGTGCTGTTGATTTTCTTTTTCTCCTTTAGGGACCGGTATATCTGAGCATCCTCCTTAACTTTCTGTGTCACCTGTGGTAGATTGTTCTCTTTAAATCGGGCTACCACAGTTGAAAGAGACATAAGAGATTAACCCTGCTTTTTGTTCATTTCTAACCAAAGGGAGAGGGACTTTGTGAAGATTTAGTAGATTAATAAAAATGAATACTTGTGTGCAATATCTTGAGCTCTTGGGAAGTTGGTTCTGAATAAATTTAAGGTCTGAGTGTCGTGCCGATGTTGGGATTCCATGAACAATGAGGGGCTATGAGATGAGTACACTGGGCTTTATGAAGTAGTGTTAGAACAGCTTATGCTGTTCTCCACAAAATTAGATCCATATAATAGGTCCCCCTCTCGCGCCCCTTGCTTTCCAGTCTTCCCCCTCTGGTGCCACGACCGTGGTGAAATAATGACTGAGTTAGGCCTGGGAAATTCTTCATGTAGCCATTCAGGGCACTGCTGGCCTGGGAGAGGCTCCTGAATGTCAAGTCTTCCCTTGCATTTCAAGTAGCATTGACCCGAGGGCAGTCTTCCCTGGAGACCTGGGGGAAACCCACACTAGGAAACTTGGGTCTGGCAGAGAAGTCTTTCTGATTGGGTTGCACTGGCCACCTATTGTGGGGGCCTATTGCTGCAATTCATAGGGGGATGGGATGCTTTGTGCTGCCCATCTGTCATACCCAGACAACCCCCATATTCTGCATGCATCTAAGACCAACCTCTCTCCTTTCTGCCCCCATATGAGAGCCAGCACGGTTTAGTTGCTCAGCAATACCATAGTTGTGCCTGGCCAGCCAAGGGGAGACAGGACTGATGGCCCCAAACTGTGGGGCAAAGCCAGTCCTGATATACCAGCTGTTGTCCCAGGGACAGCTGACCGGGGCACCGAAGAGTGAGAGAAAATTGCACGTCGCGAGGATTAACACGATTTATTTCATTATTAGTCTCACAGGGTTGTGGTGTGCTTGTTACTAAGTCTACTTTTCAAAGGACTTCAGCGAAGGAAGCTGGAATGTTCCGAACATCCATTTTGGAGTGTGATTATTTCCTTTCAATTTGTTGAGTAAGTAGGAATGTCACAATGTAGGCTAATTTTTACCAAGAGAATATTTGTAATAGGCGCCTCATACTAAACATTCATTGGCTTCAATGAGAGTTTCTGAGGTGGCCATGGAGACTGTTGGGAGGAGAAAACTGAAGTCCTGGAGGGTTAAGTGATGATGCTCAGAGTTAGACAGTGCATTACACTGGGGCCTGGACGGACTGCAGCAGCCTGGTAGCCTGAGCCGCTGGCCTGTCTGCTCTTCCGTAGTCTTCTTTCCACAATTCCACGAAGCAGTTGTCAGTCACAGACTTTAAACGCAAAATTTCTCCTTTGAGAAGATTCTATCATTTGAAATGGGATGTGATGTTATGCTACTATTAACAAAAGAAACTTTTATAGTGTTTGCTCTGTGTCACTCCGACTTGCATGACCCTGGGTATGGTTCCCAGTTCCCAGGATTCAGTGTCAGCTCATTAGATATTAACCCTCCTGATGCCTCTTGGTAACAGCAAATCATCTGTGCCTGACTTCCTAAATTTCAGGCAGCTTGCATGTGTTCCAGGTCAGAACTCTCTTCTTAGTCAATCATTTGGTCCCCTTCATAGGAATGAACCCCTACTTAACTCCACCGGCTGCCCTGGTGGCTATGCTAGGGCTATGCTAGCCCACAGTGCAGACCGGTGACAGTGCCTTTCAGCATCCCCATCGACAGATAAGTGTCTGCTGACCATTGCTGGGGGAGGGGGGCTTCCAAGGACTACCCACTGTCCTGGGTCCTGAACCCCCTAGTTTCCTTTTTGCCCCGAATGGAGGTCAGAGTGAACGGTAGGTTTTGCCTACACCAGCGCGCGTGCGCACACACACACACACACACGCGCGCACACACACACTGGTTCCCACTGTAAGTCTAGTGCAAAGTTCCCTCCTTTGCTGCCTTATCTTGCTCTGAGTAGCTGACAAGATCAAACAAAACCCTGAGACATATCAGATTTCACTGATACTGGATAATTTTAAACACCCACTTCTCACATGTAGAAATTTTAGGAAGTATATGAACAGAACATGTATTTCTACATTTAAAGTAAAAAGTGGAAAATACCCTTCTGGCACATTTATCTCCGTCAAACCTCAGACCAAAACAAAACAAAACATATATTCCATCTTTTTATATTATCGTTTTTCCTATGTTTTTTTCTTACTGGGGACATCACTGTAAGCCAGGTTGTTAATTCAGTTGCGACTTTGTTTTTTTTTATAGTGGCCATTTGTTCAAACAAAGAAATGCTTATCGGTGGAAATGATAACTGTGATAAATTGCCTCAGCTTTCATGCTTACCTACTATTTTCTGGTGGCACTAAATTCCAGTTTTAAGTCCGGAAAAAATTAAGCTGAATGTCTTTTCCAGGAGAGATTCCATTTCCTACGGATAATTTATAGAGGTTTTTTTTTTTCTCTTGCACCCCCTCTTGGATTCTGTCCTTTTCACCACTTTGCAGGTATTAATCCCCTATTTATGCCCCACTGTCTACCTTTATTTCCACTCAGATTTCAGCCTCTTTGTGCCCCTTAATTCTTCCACACATTCCTTTTTCTCCCCTTGCTTCTGATCTTGAGAGCAGCTACCACAATCCTTCTCCTGTTCTTCCGTACCCACAGGCAATAAATGTGTATTTGGTCCTTGCAAGAATTAATACCCCAGAGAGCCACCAAGCTTGATTAGTAAGTGGCAGATACACTCACCCTAGTGCAGAAAAGTGCTCTTGTGCTTGTGTTTGTATACATACACCTTCTGTATGTATGGCCTCTTTTGTCCTCTAGGGTTGTTATGCTGTGTTTTGGGCTTTACTTTTATTTACAAAATAACATGTTTATAGTATCATCTGGCTGATAGGCCCTGAAGTAGCCTCTCCCAACTTTCCGTTTATTTATTTACTTTTTAATTTTTTAATGTTTATTTTTGAGAGACAGAGAGACAACGAGAACGCGAGTGGGGGAGGGGCAGAGAGGGAGGGAGACACAGAATCTGAAGCAGGCTCCAGGCTCTGAGCTGTCAGCACAGAGCCCGACATGGGGCTCGAACTCATGGACCACAAGATCATGACCTGAGCTGAAGTCGGACGTTTAACCAGCTGAGCCACCCAGGCGCCCCCATCAACTTTCCATTGAAGTACCCATGGTGACACAGAAAAATATAAAAACAAAATACCAGTGGGAAAAAAAGACTGATAGCCTTTTGCAGGTTTCCTAGAGGAATTTCCACTGATTATAAGGCTGAGGGAGCTGCATTGAGAATAAAAACCATTGGCCAGTATTGGGTCTGTCTCCTGTAGGTCATGGCTTTCTCACATGTAAAAAATAACCAAAACACATCTTCTCGTCTACATGAATTTTTTCCTATCTTCGTAGACTACACTTCCTTGTTTAGCGATGGTGCTGTAGGGGAACAGTAAAATCCATCCCCGGTGGTAAAGTCCCCTCCCTGCTCTAACACAAGACCATGTAGGTGAAGGCAGAAAGAGCTCATCTAGCATTGAGTGCCTGGATTGTGGCTTTCTGGGTACTATTTGTTTGATGGGGCTTTGGGGTAGAGAACTATGCAATGATAGGGTGAAAAAAATCTCACCTCAGTTACTTAGGGTAGTCTGCAATGAATGCTAATTAAATACCCAAGGTGTCCAGACCAACTTGTACCAGAGCAGAGGAACCATAGAGGGTTCAGAAAGTACCACCCAAGGGGCATCGCCAACCTGGAGTTACATGTATTTGTCTGTTGGCCAACTCCAAGTAGGGTTAACTTTCTCCCAGTTCAAGAGTGAACAAACACAAAGACTACCCAAAAGGTTAGGTGATATTAATAAAAGGAGAAGGTAATATTAATAATGAATATGTGTTACTTTAAATTTTTTTTCTGTAAAATACACAAGTTGTACATGAACAGAAGCATGCAATAGATACCTAAAATAATATAGAAATACTTAGGTTAAAAATTACAATCTCTTGGGGAGCCTTGGCAGCTCAGTTGGTTCAAGTGTTGGACTCTTGACTTCAGCTCAGGTCATGATCTCATGGTTGTGAGATCGAGGGCTGGCAGTGCAGAGCCTGCCTGGAATTCTATCTGCCCCTTCCCCGCTCGTGTGCACCAGTACTCTCTATCCCTCTCTCAAAATAAATAAAGAAACATTAAAAAAAATTATAATCCCTTTTTACTCCCTAACCTCACCTACCTCCCTAGAAGTAAATATGATTGCTCTTTTAGTGTCTGTCTGACTAAATACTCTTTACACATATACATACTACCCATCTACCTACACACACAAAGACAGAGATTTTAAAATATAAGTAGCTTTATGTTGGTCATATTGCTCTGAAACTTATTTTTTTATTTAATAATATATCTCAGAGATTTTGTTCCATATCATTACATATAGGTATACTTCGTTCTTTTTAATAGCTATGCAACATTCCATTGTATGCATACTCCATAGTTGACTTTACCATTCACCTATCATAACTGGACTTTTATGTGGATTCCATTAGGGGATTATTGCAAGTGATGGCACAATGACCTGCCTTGTATATTTGTGTACACATGTGTAAGACTGTCTATGGGACAAGTTCCTAGAAGGGGAATTGTTGGATCGAGGAGTATGCACATATTGCATTTTGATAGACACAAATTTCCTCTAAAAAGCTACCAATTTCCTTTTTCATTGATGGTCTATGAAAATGCTCATTTTTCCCATATTTACACTAGCACTGGACATTATCAGACTTCAAAATCTGTATCTACTCATTATGCTATGGCTAGTAGTAAACGCGAATGCCTTTTTATGTGTATACCAGTATAGACATCTTTAATAATCACAAAATTTAAATCTTATGTTTAAAATATAAGCAGGTTTTCTTTTGAAACTTGAATTATTGATCCTAAAATTCATTGAGAAGAATAAATGGGTGAACTAGTTAAAATTTTGAGGGGAAAAAAATCAATGGCACCAGAGGACAGAATATTCAGGGTACTTAATTCTCTTGCAGGAAACAGTCTAAGAATCCACAAACAGTACAGTGGCACCCTACAAGGTCTGTAAAATACCCTATATATGAAATAATTTAGTATATGATAAAAATGGCAGCTAAATCAATGATAAATCAAACGATTTCTCAAAAATATCTTATTGTTCAAAATCATAATAAAATAGTAAAATCACAATAAAACTAGAAGAATAAAATATACCTTAATATACATGTGATTTTGGACTCGGGAATGTATACTAACTATAAGAAAGAAAAAAATGCTAAAGTAAGAGATACATTAACATACTAAATTTAAACATCTCTGAATGGTTAAAAAAAAAAGGGGGGTGGGGGGGAAGAAATGCACCAGGTACAAAATCAAATGGCCCTGAAAAGTGGGAAAAATATTTGGAACAAATATGACAGACATAGGGTTAATAGCATCAATATTTAAAGGTATTTCTCAAATCTATAAGAAAAAAAAATCCCTAACTCCTCAATAGAAAAAATGAGCAAAGAGCATGAATAAATAAAATGTAAATCGTTCCCTGCTAGGGCTGCTCCAAGAAGAGCAAACAACTGGTGGAAATTGGGTGTTTCGAAGTTAGTTGACAGATGAGAGTTCCTTTTGTGTAAAGATAGTGGTATTTGTGTTGGCAGCAATAGAAAACATTCTTACTTTAAGGAATGAAATATTATAAAGTAGCATATGACAAGCCACATTTTTACAATTAAATAACTCACACGATTTATTAAGGAAAAGAAAGCAGCTTCGAAAGTGCCTCATTGAAAGCACAACGTGATCAGAGATACACCAGTATAGTCACATAGTGTGGTGAAACTATAGAGTTCCTAAATTTTATCTCCCCTCCCCCCAAAAAAAGAAAATAAATAATAAAAGCCTACTTATGTATAGTTACTGTGTTCCCAATTTTGTTTTAAAGATGCTATTTCCTTATAGCATGGGAACTCTTTCCTTTCTCCTGAAATAAATTAGTAGATAGGACTTCCGGCAGAAAATGTCGCACCTTTCTGCTGATTCACACTGTCATCTGATCCTTATTACTCCAGTGGTGGAAAGAGGCAGGACTGCAAACACGAGAAAGCACACATTTATGACTCAGTTTCCCTGGTTCCTAGCAGCTTTCCTAAGGAGCAGAGCAGGCAAATCTTTTTGCAAGCAGGAGGAGCCCCAGGCTTGCCTGGTCACACTGCTGCACAGGAAATAAGTACTTGAAAGGGAACCCCAACAGTGTCTTGCTATAAGGATGCAGAATCTGCAGTCTCTTCTCAGTGCTGTGGCCAGGAGCGAACAGCTAGTTCTTGACCCACAGCAGTGTTTCCTGCTCTAGGAGGGAAGTTTGTGCTGCAGCAGCCACAGTCCAATAATCCAAATTCTAGCAGTCTATCCTCAGAAAAGAAAATAAATCAAAGATTTATGTAAAATAATATACCTTGCAGCGTTATTAAAAACAGCAAAAATGTAGAAGCTTACCCTCACATAGAAGAATGTTTAAATAAATTATGATACCGTCATGAAGGTAGAATATTATTACGGCCATTAAAGACTCATGTTTTTAAAGACCATTTAACCAAATGGGAAAACACATTATTATGTTAAGTGAATAAAGCAGGGTTCACATGGTATTTATAGTATGAGCGAACCCATTTTATAAAAAGAAGAAAAAAGTGCATAGGAAGAAACTAGAGTGGAATATTCCAAAGAAAACTTAACAGTCATAGCTAAATAGTATTATGTGGAGTTACATTTTTATGCATTTCTTTTTTCTGCTCAGAATACTTTACCGTGAGCAAATATTTTATCAGAAGTTTGTGTATGTACACATACACCTACCTTCGTATACTACATTGAGGTACATAAAGAGTTAATCTTTTTATTTTGTGTTTGTGTGTTTCTTTGTAGAGAAAAACAGGAGCTTCAGCTTTTGAATTTAAAAAAAAAAGCAAAATGCATTTGGCGGACAATGTATTAATGGCAATAAGCTTTAACTGAGTGAAGGTGTTTTAATTGTATTCCTGTTTTAAATGATAAGGCTTCCACACGGTATTGCTGCCTTCTTCATCTTGGAATATACTGTTCATACTAGTGTTGAAAGTAGCGTTTAAGGACTTACAAGACACAAAAGTCTGGAAAACAGAGAGGTGGTATAATCAAGTGTAAGGGCTAAACGAGTGACACTGGATACTCCTCCAACAAAACTGCCGTTGTCCGTCCCCAGTTTTCTTACTGGTACCTTTTGCCTCTGAAAATAAGGTATTTATAAAAGGTATACACTCGAGGCATCTCTGAAAGACAGCAGTTTGCGTACACATACTCTTAAAATGCTGATAAAAATGGACAATGAGAAGCATACATAGAGGGTGGGAGAGAACGGAGAGACAAAAGAATTATCCCAATAAAATACCACAAGCGTCAAGGAAGTTTTGTCAAATATAGCCTGATTTCAAATAAATTAAAATGAGATACGAGAAATTGGAATAAAATATCCCTCCTCACGACTCTGTGCGGTGTTTTCTTTTTTTCTGTAGGTGGAATAGGCTTAGAAAGGTTCACTAACAGTCTTCAAGTCAGGTGAACGGTGCTGAGTAGGAGGCAGGCAAATGAAAGAAGGAGAACATCTGTGGAAAGCTTACTTCTGAATGGCAGTCCCTATGTCCTTTCCACCCATAAAGAAGAATTTCCTACCAGAAATGCTTAAGTTGTCTCTAAAATGGCAGGCGTGAAACCCCTATAACCTGGACAAATTAGATGTGAGGGCAAAGACAGATAGATGACAGAGCAATTTCTACCATGAAGACCAATAGCAGAAAACAAGACTAACTCTATGGAAATGTAAACCGGTACATCTATAGAAGGCAATTAGATAATCACCAATGATAATCTAAACTAAAAATGTAGACTTCTGGGTATTGGAGTAGAAGTACTTTCTCCTGTTCCTCTCATTAAGTTCAACTGAAAACCATGGACGTTATACATAGAATAAACACAAGGTTCTGAAAGGTGGAGACAAGAAGAAAGACTGGTTGAGGACATCAGGACCAGAGGAATGATCCAGTGGGGAGTTCTCTAAATTTTCTTCTGGCTTCATGTATCCAAGACTGAGTAATTCAGAGGCCAGCAACACGGGATGCCAATGGCTACAAACAAAAAAAGAAATCCCAAGGAAGTCTACTCTTTTTATCCAGAAAGATAGGAAAGGAATAGCCGGTAAAATAGAACACTTTTACTCAGTAACCTCTTTACTCCACCAAACATTATAGAAAAACAAAACAAGACAAAACAAAAAAACTAGCCCCACCACCACCCATGCCAGGAAAAGCAGAGTGGGGAACCTAGACTTTTATCCACTACAGGCTATAACAATACTCCTAATGAAGTGCAGTCAGAAACCAAAAAAGGAGCCAGGACTTTCAGCTCCACTGGCCAGTAATAAGTTGCTCCTTTTTCCCATTGCAGTGTCAGTGGCGATCACTTGGGGAATCTAGACTTCCATCTCCACCTGGAAAAAAAGTTAGGCATCCCTCCTTCTTCCTGCTTGGATTGTGACAGAAGAGGCCTTGCAGAGACTCACCGTTGCCCAGTGGTAATGAAGCTACTAACCCCAGCTCAGTGTCTTAGGAGACCTTATTCAGAGACAGAACCCATAACTGTAACCAGCAGTAATGAGAAACTCCCATTTGAGTGTCAATGGAACAGTACTGAGGTATCATCCTCCTTTCCCCTCTGAGATCAGTGTCAGAGAAGGCCATTTAAAATAGAAGGTTTATATAAGATCCAGATATTAGCAGACCTGTGCTCGCTTCGGCAGCACATATACCAGATATTAGCAGACCTTCCGCCAGCAAAGTAGCTTGAGAACGTTCTCTGAACAGAAGGGAAACAAAACAAAAACAAAAAAAGGGGGGGGGGGGACTTTGGGAAATCAAGACAAGAAAACATGGTAAGCAAAAGTATGGGTAAATACATTAGACTTTCCTTCTTGTGAGGTTTCTAAATTATAGTAGGTGGTTGAAATGAAAATTATAAAGTGGTTTGATAGAGCTTCTAAAGAAACTTAGTAGAAGTATTTAATACAACTATATTTTAAATAGAGAAGGAAAAGGGACATAAAAGGTAGGTAAGTTTCCTATACTTCACTTGAACTGGTAAAAAGATGCCACCAATAGACAAATTATGTATATATGTAATACCCAGAGCAGCCACTGAAAAATTATACTAAAGAGATATATTTCGGGGCACCTGGGTGGCTCAGTCTGTTAAGCATCCGAGTTCGGCTCAGGTCATGATCTCACAGCTCGAGAGTTTGAGCCCCACAGCTCTGTGCTGACAGCTCAGAGCCTGGAGCCTGCCTTGGATTCTGTGTCCTCCTCTCTCTCTGCCCCTCCCTGGCTTGTGCACCCCCCCTCAAAAATAAACATTAAAAACTTTTTAAAAAATAAAGAGATACATTCCAAAACACTAGATACATCAAAATGGAATTCTGCAATGTCATCTAATCCACTTGAAACACAAGAAAAAACAAATGAAAAATAGAAAAAAACAGAAAATAAAAAATAAGATGGCAGACTTAAGCCTTCACCCATCGATAATTACATTAATGCAGATAATCTAAAAACATCAAATGAGAGACATAAATTGTCAGGGTGGACTACAAAAAACACGAACCAACTATATGCTCTCTATAAGGAACTCATTTCAAATGTAACAATATAGGCAGGTTGAAAGTAACAAGTATAGGAACATATATAAAATCATACAATTATAGGATCACCTGGCTGGCTCAGTTGGTGGAGCATGTGACTCTTGATCTCAGGGTTGTGAGTTCAAGCCCCATATTGGGTGTAGAGATTGTTTAAAAATAAAATCTTAAAAAATATAAATTCACATGATTACATATATATTATGCAAACATTAATCAAAGGAATTCACGATTATATCATTAGATAATATAGACAAAGAAATTGCCAGAGACAGAGCTGGACATTATATAGAGATAAAAGGATCAATACAGATAAAAGGATCAATCCGCCAAGAAAACATGGCAATCCTAACTGTAAAACACCAAAGAACAGTCCTACAAAAAATATGTGAAGTAAAAACTGATAGGACTGAAGGGAGAAATGGACAAATCCATAATTATAGGTGAACACTTCAACGCCCCTTTCTCCACAACTGACAAGACAATTACACATAAAATTAGTGAGGATATGGAATAATTCATAGCACCATCAACCAACAGGATCTAATTAACATTCATAAAACATTCCACTAAGCAACACAAAATATACATTCTTTTCACAGGCCCATGAACATATACCAAGAAAGGCCACATACTGCATCATAAAACAATCTTAAAATTTTAATAGATTTGATACCCTATAGAGTATATTCTCTGACTCCAACCAATAAAATTAAACTAGAAGTCAATAATAGAAAGATAATATGATCCAATGCTTTGAAATTAAACACGTTTCTAGATAACCCATGAGTCGAAGAAGAAATGTCAAGGGAAATTTAAAAAAAATACATTGAACTAAATGAACTTGAAAATACAACATAACAAAATTTGTGGGCAGTAGCCAAGGCAGTTGTGAGAGGGAAATGTATAGAACTAATTTCATATTATTAAACATGAGGAAATGTCTTAAACCAATAATCTAAGTTCCCACCTCAAGAGCCTAGAAAAAGAATAGCAAAGTAAGCCCAAAGCAAACAGAAGAAAGAAAATAAAAAAAATAAAATCAGATGTCAATTAAATTGAAAACAGAAGAACAGAGAAAATCAGTGGAACGAAGGACTGGTTCTTCGAAAAGATCAATAAAATTGACAAACCTCTAGCAAGACTGAGAAAAGAGAAAAATGCCAATTACCAATATCCAGAATCAAACAGCAGGTATCACTGCAGATCCTGCAGACATCGAAAAGAATAAAGGTAATATGAACAATTTTACCCACATGAATTTGACAACTTAGATGGAATAAATCAATTCCTTGAAAAGCACAGACTATTACAACTCACCCGATACAGTGTAGATAATTTGAATATCCCTGTAACTATTAGGGAAATGGGATTCATGATTTAAAATCTTCCCCAAGTGAATATCCAGGTCCAGTTGGTTTCTTGGATATTTCTATTTCATACTTAAAAAATAATTAATACCAATCCTGCACAGTCTTTTCCAGAAAATAGAAGGAAAGTCTTCTCAATTCATTACATCAAGTTAGTATTACCCTAATACTAAAAGCAGACAAAAACAATACAAAAAAGAAAAAGACATACCAATATCTCTTAAAGAGATGCAAAAATACTTAACAAGTTAGTAGCAAATAAAATTCATCAATATATAAAAAGAACTATAAAGCATGACTGAGGGGGATGTGTTCCATGGATGAAAGGCTGGTTCAGTATTTGAAAATCAACCTATGTGATCCACTGTATGAACAGGTTAGAGAAGAGGAGACCCATGACCATATCAATTGATACAGAAAAAGCATTTGACAAAGTTCAACACCTATTCACAAGAAACTTTCATAAAAAATCAGGACTAGGAGAGATTTATTCAATTTGATATATGGTAATCTCCAAAAAATGCTATAGATATCATAGTTAAAGGTGAAGGATTTAATGCTTTCTTTTTAAGGTTGGGAGCAAGGCAAGAATATCTGCTTTTAGCTCTCTTATGTAACAGTGTAAGGCAAGAAAAGGGGAAAAAGGCACTGATACTGGGAAGGAAGGAAAGAATATAAATGTCTTTATGTGTAGATGGTATGATTGTGTACATAGAAAATATCGAAGAATTTGTTAAAAAATAAAATAAATCCCAGAACTAATAAGTCAAGTTCAGCAAGGTCACAGAATATAAGCTCAATATAAAAATATCAGAACATATTAACACAGATATTTAAAAATATGATAATTGCTCAAAAAAGGAATAATTAGTTATAAATCTAACAAAACATGTACAAGATTTGTATGCTGAAAACTGCACAGTACACATGAAAGAAGAAAAGGTCTAAATAAAGGGAAAGACATGTCATGTTCATGGAGTGGAAGATACCTATTCTCCCGAAGGAGATATATGAAAGTTTTGATAGTAATTCCTATCAAAATCCCAAGGAAGACATATGTGGATATTGATAATATTATTCTAATTTTTATACGGAAAAGCAAAGGACTAGAATAGTTGAAGAATTTTGAAAACTGAGGGTACATAGAGGGAGGTGGGTGGGAGATGGGCTAGATGGGTGATGGGAGCTAAGGGGAGCACTTGTGATGAGTACTAGGTGTTGTGTGCAAGTGATGAATCAGTGAATTCTACTTCTGAAACCAATATTGCACTGTTTATTAACTAAACTAAAATATTAAAAATAAAAATAAAAAAATGAATCTGGAAGAAAGCAAAATGGGAGGAATCAGTCTACCCAATTCTTATGGCCGCTATAATCAAGACTGTAGTATTGGTGGAGGGATAGATGGATTGGTGGAAGAGGACAGAGAACCCAGATGAAGATCCACACAAATGTGCACAACTGATTTTTGACAGAGGTTCAAATGCGTTTCAATGGAGACAGACGCCCTTTTAACAAATCGTGCTGGAGCAATTGGACATTTATAGGGAAAAGATGGGCCTCAATTTCAGTCTCATGCATTATGTAAAAATTAACTCAAAATGGGTCATGGACTTCAAACTATAAAAGTGTTAGAATAAAACAGAAAATTTGGAGGATTTAGGAATAGACAAAGAGTTCTTAGACTTGGCAACAAAAACATGATTCATAGAAAGATCAATCAAATGGACTTAATTATTAGCTTTTTTTTTTTTTTTTTACTTTGAAAGAGTGTTGAGAGATGAAAATAGAAGCTACAGACCGGGGAAATATTTGCAAACCACTTAGAAAAGTCTAGTCCCATAGAATATATAAAGAACTCTAAGAAATCAATAACAAAAAAAAGAATCCAATTAGAAAATGGGAAAAATACATGAAGAGACATTTTACCAAAGAGTGTACGTAGATGGTCAATAAGTATGTGAAAAGATGTTGGACATCGTTAGTCATTTTGGAAATGCAAATTAGAATCTCGATGACACCTTACTATAAACCTATCAGAATAGCTAAAATAAAAACTAATGGCAACATCGGATGCTGCCAAAGATGCAGGGAAACTGAACCACTTACACATTGCTGGTAGGAATGTAAAATGGCACAGCCACTTTGGGAAAACAATCTGGCAATTTCTTAAACAACGAAGCCTGCAACTGCCGTTCAAACCGTGAAATGACTTACTGGCCATTTATCCCAGAAAAATGAAGATTTATGATCACAAAAACCTGTACATAAATGTTTATAGCATGTTTATCTTTAATAGCCAAAAACTTGGAAGCAGCCCAAATGTCCTTCAGTGTATAGTTAAACAAACTATAATACATCCATACCATGGAATAGTACTCAGCAATAAAAAGAAATGAACTGTCGATACAGGCAACAACCTTGATGAATCCCCAGGGCATTATGCTGAGTGAAAAATGCCAATCCCAACAAGTTACATTCTGCACGGTTCCATTTATGTAACATTCTTTAAATGACAAGATTACAGGAATGGAGAATAGACTGGTGGGTTCCCAGGGGTTAAGAAGGGGATAGGGGAAAGAGATAAGTGGGTATGGCTACACAAGGGCAGCATGAAGGATTCTTGCGATGGAAATATTCGGTATGTCAGCTGTATCAGAGTCAATATCTTGGTTGTAATAATGTACTGTAGTTTTGTAAAATGGTACCACTTGGGGGAAACTAGGTGAATGACACAGGGTATATCTGTGTTATTTCTTACAACAGCATATATCTGTAATTATTTCAAAAGAAATAATTTTTTTAATGTTTATTTATTTTGAGAAAGAGAGCAGGGGAGGGGCAGAGAGAGAGAGAGAGAGAGAGAGGTAGAGAATCACAAGCAGGCTCCGTGCTGTCATTGCAGAGCCCAACAAGGGACAAACCATGAGATCTCACAAACCATGAGATCATGACCTGAGCTGAAATCAAGAGTCAGATGTTTAACCAACTGAGACACCCAGGCACCCTGCAAAGTGTGTAGTTTAAAAAATACATATATACTTCAATCCTGAATTGTACTTCTGAGATTTACCCACAGATACTCATTTCAGGTTTACCGATAATAGCAAAAGATGACACACAGTGTTTCAGTTCATCAGGAGGTATAGGTTTTAAATAAATTCATATAACGCAGATATTACAAAGGATGAGATAGCACGGATGAATTGATTTATATGAAAATGCAAACTCTAGAACTGTGCTTTGGTATGCTATTTTAAAGACGTGTTAATATACCCAGGAGTGTATATTTACTTTTTTTATAGGCACAGATTACTTTTGGAATGGTAGACAAATGACTCAAAGCCATGGTCGAACTTGAGAAGAGTAGCTATGTGTCTGGTGGGCAGGTGTGAAAGAAGCCTTATTTACTATCTTTATACGCTCTGTTTTTCCTCTTGAATTTTATACTTTGTACTTATATGACCAATTGAAGAATATATTAGCATGTTTTAAAAACATAAGAGAACATCCAGAAAGAGACTCAAGTATATATTTGGGAATTTAGTATATAATAAAGGAAGCATTTTATGACAGCAGGGGGAAAAGATGGGTTATTTCATAAAAGCTCTTGGGAAAATTGCCTACCCATTGAGGGAAGGTGAACAGACATACAACTACTTAACTCTTTACATCCAAGTAAATTCCAAGTGAAGTGAAGATACAAACAATGAAAAAAGTATTAGAGGAAAATGTAGGTAAACATTTCATAATCCTATGGTAGGAAAAGTTTTAAAAAATCTTTTTTAATGTTTATTCATTCTTGAGAGAGAGAGAGAGAGCATGAGTGGATGAGGGGCAGAGAGAAAGAGGGAGACACAGAACTTGAAGCAGGATCCAGGCTCTGAGCTGTCAGCACAGAGCCCAACATGGGGCTCGAACCCATGCACCACAAAATCATGACCTGAGCCGAAGTCGGAGGCTCAACCGACTGAGCCACCCAGGCACCCCAAGGAAAAGATTTTTAAAGGATAGCACCAATAATGTAATAACAAAAGAAAAAGATTGATGGGTTTAATATATATGTTAAATACATGTAAGTTTACTTAAAAGTTTACTTTTTTATATGACCAAAACAGCAGCGCCCAAATACATAAACTACACTAAATGATATAGTGCGTCTCAACAAGAGAATGGCAAATTGTGGTATATTTGCATAATTAATTATTACCCACCAACAAAAGTGAGTGAACTGTAGATAAAATGAGCAGCATGGATAAATTTTGTGCATCTAATATTGAGCTAAAGAAGCAATTTACAAAACCAATTCATGGTGTTAAATGTCAGGATGGTGGTTTCTTTTCAAGAGAAAGGGTGGAGTAATGAATGACTGGCAGGGACATGAGGCAGCTTTCATGCCGCTAATATTCCATACCTTGGTTGGGAGTACAAGGGCGTGTTTGCTTTGTGATAGCTCATTAAGTTGTACACTATTCTGTATGCATATTTTATTTTTTAAAGTTTATTTTTGAGAGAGAGAGAGAGAGAGAGAGAGAGAGAGAGAGAGCGAGCAGGGGGAAGGTCAGAGAAAGAAGGAGAGAGAGAATCCCAAGCAGGCTCTGCACCATCAGCACAGAGCCTGATGTGGGGCTTGAACTCACTCACCGTGAGATCACAACTGGCGCTGAAATCAACAGTTGGATGCTTAGCTAACAGAGCCACCCAGGTGCCCCCATATTTTACTTTAATAAAGCAGTTTTAAAAACAAAAACACATTTTTTGACTTTCTTGGCAGATACTTTTTTTCTTAGTGAAGTCTTTTGATGTTGCTGTAAATGATAAAACTTTTCAGAAAGCAAACTGGTAATATGTTTCAAAATAGTATTTAACAGTTTCTGTTAAAGGTATTTATCCTAAGGATGGAATGAGAAAAATGTAAGAGGAAACATCTATAGCCATTTCTACAATAGCTTTATTTATAAAAATGAAACATCAGAAACAAAGTTCCCAACATTGAGAGATCATTTAACTGATAATGACACATAAGAAATACATTGTAGCCAAATATAAAAGGCAAGGCTGTTTTTCTTTCTCTGGAAAACTATATGAGGAGTTTGGTGGACGAAATAGCAATTTTCAGAACTCTTCAACTCATGTAAACACAAATACACACAAATATACACACTCAAAATCACATTAAAAAATATCTATATCTAAATAGTTTGAGACACTAAAGTGTTAGCAGAATTTATCTCATTTTTTCTGTGTATTTTTTAAAACTTTTTTGTTTTACCTTTTGTATTTTCTAAAACACACAAAGAAGCACAAGTAGATATGACTTTGTAATACTTGAAGAAAATAATAAAGTGGAAGTAAACAAAAATGCCCAGAAAGTATTTTTGTGTATTTCTTTTAGTTATTCCCCTTCCCCCAGCAGTATTCAGGTTTTTTAGTTAATTTGGGAGAAAAAGAAGAGCGGAAGAGAAATATGAATAAACCATGTATTTGTTTAGTTTAATGGTGTTACATGATAACTTTGAAAGATATGAATCTTTTTATTACAAAGAACTTCTCTTACCTATGAGCAGAATTATTTCCAGGTCCTCCTTCAATAGTTATTTTCATTTGTAGACTATATGATTGTGATATAATTTGAGGTATTTTCTAGTATATTGAAAGAAACTAAAAAGTGGTATATTCCAAAGTTAAAAATGGTTTTCATAATTAATTAGGCCAGGGATGGTTCCGGGTTTTAGGAGGTTCAAAGTTATATAGTTTTTGAGTCTGCCTTTAAGAAAAAGAACAAAGACTTTAATAGCATGTTAGTTGCTGGTTCCTGTAAGGGCATGTGGAAATGGAGGGTTCTAGCACTTAGATTCCTTTTACTTCATGTAAAATTCACCTGTTTATGCCCTGTTTCCCTTTTGGGGGGAATTATTTCTCAGTATTATTGAATTATGATAACACACCTATTTGTTACTAATACGATTTAACTATGCCTTATGAAAAGATTCATTAAAATACAAAGAAAAAGAGTATGTATTTAAGTCTCATTGTGGAAGGTTATTAAACTTACTGATGATGCTTTAAGGCCCTATCGGTAAAATAATTGGATTTATTTATTCCTCTTATTTCAAAGAAAGTAAGTAATGCATCCCACAAATAAATATTTGATTAATAGTATTTATTTCCTTATTCTAGAAGTAGCCTCGCACTTACGGAAACGATACCCCCTCCGTGAATTCTAAAATCTGGCTCCAAATATATTCAGATTTTACACCAGAGCTTCTCAAACTGTAACGTCCATTCGACATTCAGTTCATGCAGGGATCTTGTTAAATGCAGGCTCTGATTCAGTAGTTCTGGAGTAGGGTCTAGCATCCTGCTAGTTTAGCACGCTCCATGTGATGGCTCCACTGCTGTTCTGCAGACCATACTTGGCAAATGTATAACGAGGCTCCACACCTGCTATCCTGTCCCCAGCATCCCCTCCTCAGAAGCTGCCCTCCACATGTAAGGTGCAGGGGAATGCGCCAGTCTAGTGGTTCCTAGGTACAGCTCATGGATACGTAGCCATGAATCTAAATGTAGGACCTGGATTGCTTGAAGCAAGTGACACAACTGAGGACAGTGAGCGAGTGGAGGAATAAGAGCCAGAAAGTGAGCACAGGTGCCGAGGAAGAAACCACACTGCTTTGAGGAAGTGTTTATGAGTACGTGAGACAGGCAGACAGCTTCCATTTCCAGCCTGCCTTCAGAAGCACGGGTGAAGCAGTAAGTGCGATGTTCCTGCAGGAATTTAAGAACCTACAAAAAGAGACGACTCAGAATTGTTCCACCCTGGTCACGCGCACGTGGTTTCTTCCGTTTCAGGGTTTAGGGCATGCTGTGCGTAGCGACAGCCGTTCCAGCCGGCAGCCCGCGCCACCTGTGACCTGTGGCCTCTTCTGGGAACTGTCCTCAGGAGCTGACCGTGTCCAGTGTTTCCCAGGTTCCTCGCACCAAGGTAAAGAGTCTTTCCGTAGTGATTTTGACATTGCACTCGCTGTGCTGTGAAGCTAAGTGCAAATGCTCGGCGGGGCAGTGCGCGGGCATAGGGCTCTGAACAGGCTGCTTTCCGGTGAACACTACTCCCGTGATCATAGAGATAGGGCTTGTTGCCCTCGGGGTAAACTAAGAAAAGCATAAGGTGCCCTGTTGCTCCTGCTTTTGATATTTTTGCATCCCTAGGAGAGAGCTGATCCATGTATATGTTTATGTCTGTTGGTTACATGTATATAAAACGTCAAAAGTTTCTTCGAGTTGGACTACTGTAGATACCTCATAGAAGTGGAATCATGGAGTATTTGTCTTCCTGTGAGTGGTTCATTTCACTCAGCATTATGTCCTCGGGTTTTATCCGTGTCGTAGCATGATTCAGGATTTCCTTTTCTATGGCTTGGTAACATTCCCTGGTATGTATACACCACATTTTCTCCGTTCATTCATCTGTGGCTAGAAGTATCGTTGTTTTTGCCTTTTGGCTATTGTGAGTAATGCTGCTGTGAATACGGGTGTGCAGATGTCTCTCTGAGATCCTGATTTCAGTTGTTCTGGATGCATACCGAGAAATGGAATTGTTTGGTCTCAAATGGTAGTTCTATTTTTAATCTTTTGTGGAACCTCCACCATGTTTTTTTCAGAAGATGCACCATTTTACAATCATTTATAGTAACACTCACTATCTTCTGTTTGTTTGGTTTTGTAATGGCCCTCCTAACAGGTGGGGGGCGATACACCTTAAATATAATACTCTCATACTCTCATACTAGTAACTTACAAGAGTATGAGTGTAATCCATTGGGTTACATCTGTGTTTTCACTTCTAACATTTTCTACTACTGCTTTTTTTTTTTAATTAATGTTTATTTATTTTTGAGAGAAAGAGAGTGGGGGAGAGAGAGAGCAGGGAAGGGGCAGAAAGGGAGACACAGAATCTGAAGCAGGCTCCAGGCTCTGAGCTCTCAGCACAGAGCCTGAGGCGGGGCTTGAACTTTTGAACCACGAGATCATGACCTGAGCTGATGTCGGATGCTCGACCAACTGAGCCACCCAGGCACCACTAACATTTTCTGCTACTGTTAACTGGTTTGCTCACTGTGAAATTTACTTCATTTGCCCTTCTGGCTGTAATACACACCACTTTACTCAAAATGAGCCTGCATGGGACATCAGTTGATTCTCTGTGTTTCACAGAAATCAACTTGGAGTAGTTGAAATGGGTTTTCTTCATCTTGCCTTCCCATGGTCACCCTTGGCCAACTCTCCCTATGAAACAAGTTACCAAGAATTCTTTAATAACAGAGCACTAACCCTCATTGATGGCTCTTGACAGTGATTGACTGGACAGGAATGACTTAAACAATGGCAGAATTGGCAAAAAAGAAAAGCAAGCATCCCCTCCGAATGTGACGTCAGAATCTTGGGGATCATTTAGGGAATCTGTTTACGAGGCCAGTGCGTGAGGCTGAGAAGCAAGATGACTGTGCTGGAATTCATGAAGAAGAACGAGGTACCCCCCAGGGGCAAGCCCAGGCCTCTGGCCAAAGCTCCCAACTGCTGAGAGGTTTACTTGTTTTGTGCACTGTACAAAGAAATTGGTGAAGTCACACTGTGTGGTTGCTGGCACTGCTGTGCAAAGTGACTTCACACAAGTAGCATTGCTAAGCATGCATTAGAAATGATGATTTGAGATTGAACTGGCTCTGTGGAAATAACCTGAATTACATGCTGCAACACTGTTTTGCCCAAGGGGCTAAAATCACTGACTTAAGATGTTTAAAATGTCAGAAACGTATATTCTTAATAAGCTTGGAAAGTCTGCCATACTTCAGGGAGTATCATAGGTCTTCATCATCATCTAAGTAGACCTTTGAGACCACATGGGTTGTGACTTGATTTCTTTCATTATGAGTAAATCCAAAATGACTGATGCATTCCGACATCCGGACAGGGCTGAACCAGATGTGTGACTGAGTCATAGTTGCAAGTTCCTTGCTTCAAATCCTTCAGTGTACGTTTAGCATCGTGCATTTAAACACTTAGACTGAAGGAATACTCTTCTTAAGTATGGTAATTCTTGATGCCTCGCTGATGGATTGGTGGATGCACATGCATGTCTGGGTGGACAGAGCTGGGTTAAGGAATGGCAGCTTCCCCGGGCACCACCGTATGCCAGTGGAGTATCCTTAGTATAAATGGCAAATATGGCACCTGCTAACTCAGGTTTCCACATGTAACACTTAGGCGATTGATAATACGACATTTGTTCCAGCTCCCTCACAGGGGTGGGCACGAGATACCAATAAGAATTGTTGCCACTGTTGAACTATCCCTGATGAATATTTTCCTAACAATAACAAAAAATTCTTGGCACTGAGGAATTTCTCTATTGAATATTTTGCATAGTGTTACGGCAAGCCACACCACTACCCTGATTTAGAATCGCTTGAATTTGGCAGTTCATACTTGAAATTCTTAAACCGAGTAGTAGTTTATATAGGTCCGTTTACTGGAAATGAGTGGTTTCTTTTTTTAAATGTATTTATTTTATTGACATATGATTGACATACAACATTACATGAGTTTCAGGAATACAACTTAGTGATTCGATATGTATATATATATTGGAAAACAATTACCATAATAAGTCTGGTTATCATCCATTACCATACACGTTACAAACTTTTTTTCTTGTGGTGAAAACTTTTAAGAAATACTCTCTTAGCTACTTCCAAATATATATTACAGTATTATTAATTACAGTCACAATACTGTACATTTATTTTGAATCTCTATTTCTGAGGATTTTGTTTGGTAAATCATAAAAGAAAACTGAACAGAAAAAAGGACCACAGAAAACTGGAAAATGTTTTGACAAAAAAAAAAAAAAAAAAAGACAGTGTGAAAGTAAACAAACAAAAGAACTTTGAAATCCATTTTTTAACTTTGTAACTGTATCTGTGTAAGTTATCACTTCCCCGGGGGAGTATAAGTAACTAATTCTGTCCAGTAATGAGATACCAAATAGTTGTGAAATGAAAGAGGTTGAAGCATGTGAAAGTGATATGTTCATTCACGTACATGAACTAATAACTCTGTTAACTCACCATAAATAGATACACACTTTTGTTAATACAAAATAACTTTCCTCCAGTTCCACTTAATAAATGTTTGGTAAAAACTTAAAAAATAACAGTTTGAATCGTTACTGAATCTTTAGCTTTTCTGGGGGCGCTCACATGATTCAGTCTCTGTTAAATTGCTCACCACACACACACACACACACACACACACACACACACACACACACAGTTGATATACAGCACAAGAAAAGTACTCACATGCATGTGAGGTAGGTCCCAGTTTGAGAAAGCTAGAATCCATTTATCACCTGCAAATTTCACCAAAAAAAATTACATAAATGTCAAGAGCACATTGCCTTTATAATATCACATGGGAGAAATATCTGGACTCTGTCCTGATGGCCAGGGCAGATGGTTGATATCATGTGCTAAGAATGGGCACTATGCAGTTCTCAGCATTTGGAGCTCTGCCATGTAAATTTGAAGTGGGTCAAAGTGAAATGCTGGGATTTTCATATACTTATCAGAGGGTGTAAAATTTCAAAACTAGGGGCGTCATAGAAAGTTAATTCCTGAGGAAACAATCCTATTAGTAAAGATATGTTTGAGCCAGAGACTCTAATTTTTCTGGCTCTACCCTGGATGAAGAGGAGATAGGAAAAATCTTACAGAAATGAAGTCCCTAAGAGTGTGATGGAGTAATGTTTTTCTGTGTTTGTAATGGTCATTTTTAGTATTTAGTATTTTTAGTATACATTAATCCATAAGAATGCAATAGCTATCACTTTTTAATGCTATTATGTGTGTTAGCTTTAATGGGAGCCTGCAAAGAGATGAAAATAAAAGGATTCCATGATGTGGTTTATGTTATAAATAAGAGCTTTTTTTTTTTTTCAGATGCAAGTATAGAGTTATACGGGTGGAAATAATCATGCTTTGTGATTGCTTTGCCTTTTAGATGTGAACCTTAGGCTCTCATGTCCTCTAGAGGTTTGTCATCATTAGATGAGAAGCAGCAGCATTGGAAGGGTGGTGATGCTGCTTCTAGAAAGTGAATTGCACAGCCACACTAACATAACTAAAACCCAGTGTGCATTCATTATAATGGAAATGCAAACTATTTATAAAAATATAAATAACACAGAAGTGACTCTTTTATTAAATTAGAACCACTGGGTGGAGGAAATTTATGAAAATAATAAGGCCCTTTTAGGCTGTCAAACTGTTCAGCCACAAATGAGTTATTGCAAGCATAGTGAGTGTCTTACTCAAGGGTTAAAGAAAAAAAGAAAACTTTGTTCACAGATGTGCACAAATACACAGCGAGGGATGGTGACCACGTGCTTTGCTGAGCCCTAAGAGGAGCAGTATCTGTATCAACCTGATCATATGAAAGACAAAGAGACTGGGCACAGCGAAAGATCAAAGACTGGCCCATGAATGGGAACTAGGTGCTTGCATTTCCTGAGTGCCCGCTCTGTGACAGCACTCTGCTGGGCACACAGTGCCCGTTGTAGGTTGAGAAGAACCGAGAGTGTTGCATAGCCGAGTACCGGGCACAGATTAGAAGGGGTGGTTGCAAACCTTGTGGAAATTCCAGGGATAAAGGGAGGTGGGGAACCGACAGTAGGGACAGAGAAGAGGCCCGACAAGAAGAAATAACGAGCCAGTTTTGAAGACTCTGCGGATGCTCGGTTGTAGGCCACCTGTGCCTCAGTGGCTGCTAAAGGCAGTTTGATACTTGCCCAAAGCACATTTGCCATAACAGCAGGACTTTAGTTCACACATAGATGGGAAAAACAGGAAAAGATAAGGAAGTCGATTGACATCAGGGGTATTTCTGTCTATGTGTCTGTTGTTCTGTCCATCCGTCTACCTGTCCATCCACCCATCTGTACATCTACCCAATTCAAGAAGGCAGAAGGCAAGTTCTTGGTTAACTTCTGTGATCAGTAGCCCTTAGTTTCTATGCCTCATTGTTTTCTAACTACCACTGTGCCTGTCATGTGGCCCAGGACAATGGCTGATGTTCATAATGATGACCCTAAGTCACCAAAGAAATATTCTGTATGCCCTTTTAAAGAAGGTAGATACAAGTAAAATGTATTCTAGAAAGATTTCGATTCTTTTCATTTGACTGATGATTCCTGGAGGTAAGAAATAATCTCTTTTTCATCTTTCTATCCTTCGACACCTAGCACAATGTTTTTCACATAGAAGGTAAAATATTTGTGACACTGAATAGAATAGAAATAATTTAAGTTTTGTAGGAAAAAAAATTGCATTATTTAAAATCCAGTATTCCTATTATCAGGGTACTCAACCAGAAATGGTATATCATTCTAACCATACTCCTACCCATTCTCAACCCTCAAAATAAGATGATGTTTTCATGTACTGAATTAAGGACTCAGTTATAGAAGTGTCTTTGGTAATGAAAAGGATATGTTTCTATGAAGTTTTTCAGGAACATTGAACAGAGGAAGATATTGTAATGGTGGGGTCGCACGAAGGAGTTATTCTCTACCTTTCTGCATCAGAGGTGCCAGGCAGAGGCTCTCCTAGTCTTGCCTTTGCCTACGGGGTTCTCAGCTCAGTGACTTAGAAGCTGCTGGCCTTAAACCCATGCAGTACCCTAAGCTCAAGGTGGGATTTAGCCAGATCAAAGTTAGGGATGAGGACTGCAGATCTTTTATAAGACGCCTCTACCTGAATTTCTACCCAAGCCTAACATGCATCCTTGAAGAGACCAGATTATCCTTCATGAGAATCTACGTCACATGGTAGAAAGAGCAGTAGGGTTTTTGTTTGTTTGTTTGTTTGTTTGTTTGCTTATTATGGGGGAGCAGAGAGAGAGAGGGACAGAGGATTTGAAGCAAGCTCTGGACTGACAGGAGAGAGCCCAATGTGGGGCTCAAACTCGTGAACTGTGAGATTGTGACTGAGCTGAGTCAGACGCTTAACCAACCGAGCCCTGCGGGTGCCCCAAGAGCAGTAGGTTTTTGAGTCCGTGAACTAGGATGTCAGTGACCACATTTGCTCTCGCTGGTGGCAAGCACAAAGTTATGATCTTCCCTACAGAATTATTGGTCAGATCATATGAAAGAGTATGTTTGGTGGGTTTGAGGGATTTTAAAGCGCTATACACACATTAGTCCCCTCTGTGACCAGAGGATATATTAACTTATTACCAGCAATATTGGTAAGGAAGGTCATAAAGAACATTTTACTAATAAGTTATATATAGTTACAGATTAGTTATTTAGAATATATTGATAACTCCAAGATAAGGAAAAAGAGGTTTTTTTTTTTTTTTTTTTTTTTTGTAAGAGGGGAACTTTGCACAGTTGGTCCAATACCTTGACTTTATTATCCTTGTTACAAACTGTCCCATAGTCACAACAGAAATCTGCCTGCCTCCCTGGCATTCAGGAAGCTCACCAACACTCGAGTATTTACACCTAAACCTAACTAAGATCCTACTAACACTTTTAAGTGGGTTAGCACAGTGTTCCCTTTCTAATAGCAGTGTTTTTACTTACCGCAGAGCTATCCTTGGTGTAAGAGAGAGAAAAGCATTTTTCTTCTATAGCTCCTTGTCAGCTTGGGGTTTCTATCAGAATTCCTATTGAACTACTCCTAGAACCCTAAACAAACAAAACAGTTTCACATTCTTTTTTTTAAATTTTTTTTTCAACGTTTATTTATTTTTGGGACAGAGAGAGACAGAGCATGAACGGGCGAGGGGCAGAGAGAGAGGGAGACACAGAATTGGAAACAGGCTCCAGGCTCTGAGCCATCAGCCCAGAGCCCGACGCGGGGCTCGAACTCATTGCGAGATCGTGACCTGGCTGAAGTTGGACGCTTAACCAACTGTGCCACCCAGGCGCCCAACAGTTTCACATTCTAAATAGTGTGTTTTAAAGGGGCTCAAGCCTTTTCCTACAATTTTATACATAGCACACCATGTCACCTGCAGCTTAACAACTTGTTTGAACAAGTTACAATAAAAATGAAAAACAGCTGCATCATGCTTTTTTGCAATTTACTGTTTGCCTTTTGTCCGTTGGAAGTCTTTCCAGAGATGAAGGTTCCCTGGCAATGCCTGTGTCTTCTGCTCATGAACCGTGCAGGTGGAGTGGATGAAGCAGGCTCAGGGACACGGCCAGGCTTTTTTCACCCACAAATGTGTTTTTAGCAGTTCTGAAAATAGTGTTTTGGGGTTTTGGTGCTCTTTCAATCTGCTTGAGTATAGGAGATACAGTAAAATATTAATTCATTCAACAAATTTTTAGCTCCTGCAACGTGCCGAGCACTACAGGTCATGTGGGGAAAACACTGAGCAAAATAGACAAAATCTCTGCTTCATGAAGTTTTTTTTCTTTTTTTTTGGGGGGGGGGGCATATATTTTTAAGAAGAGAACGCTATGCTAGTCATTTGGCTCCCAGGGGGAAGGATGGCCTAATTATCAGTGTCTAATTTGAGACTATCTGGAGCTAGGAAGAGCTGGGAGAGGTAGCCAATATACAGAATAAATAAATAGACTATGTAACATGCCAGATGTGATATGTACTTCAGAGGATAATAAAGCAGGGAAGGGACAATAGAGAATGTTAGGGGAGGGCTGCGATCATAAATACGGTGATCAGACGGAACCTTGCGGAGATCGGAGCACTTGGGTCGGGGCCAGAGGAAGTGAGGGAGAAAACGTGCGAATACCTTGAAAGCGGGTTCCAGGCAGAGGGAAATGAGGTCATGAAGTGAGAAGGCAACCGGCCACGTTGGAAGGGGAAGCACTGAGGCCCATGCGTCCAGACAAGAGTGAGCAGGGCTAGTGAGGGGGCAGGAGATGAAGTGATCGGGACCCACCCTGAGTCAGGCCTGTGGCGCACCGTAAGGATTTGCTCTTTCTCTGACGCCACGTGAGACCCGAGTGGGTCTCGACTCGAAAGGTGATGCGGTGTGACTGCACAGTGTAGCAAGACCCAGGCAGCTGCTGTCTCGAGAATAAATGGAATAAGGGCCAGACACTGGGAGATTCTTTAGGAGCTCGTGTAATAGCCCAGGTGAGGGATGGTTGTGGTTTAGACCAGGGTGGTTAGATGCAGTCACATCCTGGAGTTAACTGTGTGCTAGTAACAACATGATTTGCTGGCTGATGGGATGTATCGTGTGACGGGAAGAGGTGAGTCAAAGAGGACTCCCAACGCTCCCGGTACAGAAGTCCGTCAGACCCGAGGTTTTGTGCTTTGTTTCGAGGTCAGACTCAGATTCTGTTTCTGCCTGTGTTCCTCCCTAGCTATTTGTTTTCCTTTGGGTAAGGCCAAGTCTTGCCCATGGATGATAAGCCCCCTGAAGGTAGGGATACGATCTAAGACTTCATACCATTATATTCCTAGTGCGTAACACAGAGCCTGCCACATAATACTCTGTAAATATTTGTTGACTGAATGTTGTACCCTTCTCTATAGTCTGGTTTCCAAAACTGTGAAGTCTAAATAATAACACTAAGTTTAACAGATTTTTTTTTAAGTTTATTTATTTTGAGAGAGAGAGAGAGTGTGCGTGTGAACATGTGAGAGCTAGCCAAGCAAGCGGGGAAAGGACAGGGAGAGAGGGAGGGAAAGAGGGAGAGAGAGAATTCCAAGCAAGCTTTGTGGTCAGCTTGGAGTCCACTGCAGGGCCTGAACTCACAAACCCATGAGGCCGAAAACAAGAGCCGGATGCTTCACTGACTGAGCCACCCAGGCGCCCCCAATTTACAGGTAGTGTTGAAGAATAAATGAAAAATGCTGTGTCCAAGGTGCATTATACAGTCAATGTACAGGAAGCATTAATACATGGAAGCTATAATTATTATTGTCCATATTCTATACCATTTAAAATGCCGATAAAAATTTTGAACATCCAGAAGGAAGTCTTCCTTCTTCATAGGAGAAAGAAGGGTGGTGGCAAATTTTCACCATTTTCATTAAGACTTTTTCACTAGGAGCGATATCTTAATGCAGAAATAGAAGACTTCCATGCATAAAAGCCATAAAATCCGAATTATTTTAACCGCATTGCGCAAATAGAAGGGATTTGTCTTATCCCTAGTATTAAAGTCATGCAGAAGCAAGAGAAGCATCCCCTAGGAGCTTACCTTCTGCGCATAAATAGTACTTACCATGTTGACTGGTGTTTTACAATGGTGCCTACTCTAGGCGACTGCAGTCGTGTCAAAAGTAGATGAGCAGAGACTGAACAGTTTGAGAGACCATGCACTTCAGTTGTCATGGTAGCCAAGGGCTCCCAAACAGATCCTGTTCCCCTGCCCAGATGTTTAATGTTTGTGATAGCATGCCCTAAATGGTGACAGAGCCAGATGTGAATGTATAATGTCATTTATTTTTATTTATTTATTTTTGTCCTTAACAGTTTAGAAAATCTTTTTAAAGCTCAGAGGTTGAATTTAGCTGAGAGTATGCAAGTGAGGATTCAGTAGAACATCTGTGTTTCTGAAGTCTGTGTTTCCAAGTTGTATATACCCCAATTGCCTTTCCAGATGAACTGATTAATTCCACGCATTCTGAAAAAGAATTCATAGAGCCCATTAATAAGGGCGTATCTGGTGATTGAGACTATGGAGCTTAAAACTGTCAACAGGAATCTTTTATTTTCCTGTCTCACGGCTTGGGTATCCATTCAGGCTACGGTAAAGAAGAAAACAGACGCTAATTTGCAAGTAGCTCCCGAAGTTGATTGTTTTAAGAAAAGACCTTGGCTGGAGCGCCTGGGTGGCTCAGTTGGTTGAGCTTCCAACTTCAGCATAAGTCATGATCTCGTGGTCTGTGGGTTCGAGCCCCGCATCGGGCTCTGTGCTGACAGCTCCGAGCCTGGAGCCTGCTTCGGATTCTGTGTCTCCCTCTTTCTCTGCCCCTCCCCTGCTCATGCTCTGTCTCTGTCTCTGTCTCTCTCTCTCTCTCTCTCTCTCTCTCAAATAAGTAAACATTATAAAAAATTAAAAAAAAAAGGAAAGATCTTTGCCTTGATGATAGCTCTTCAATAAGTGAAATTTTATATGCATATTTTGTAAATATATTTGATTTTCACTAGAGTTGTATTTTTATTTTAGACAAGAAAGCTAATGTTAGCCTATATTTTCCTATGAAAATACCTCTGATGAAGGTAAAAAGGTGTAGCCTGCCCTTGCCATTGACCCAATGACCCTATAAAGGAATGTTAACTGAGGGCCATAATACACGTTAAAAAGAGCAGTTAGCTCTTCTCGAGAAAGAAAAATTCTAACGTCCAATTAATCTGTGTGAAGAACAATGAACATAAAAGTCTAATACATGGAAGAAATAAAATATTTATCGCAGTTATATATATATATTTTTTCTGGTGACCGGAGGGCAAAAGAAAAGGAGGGAGAGTAAGTTGTTGTTGTTGTTGCTGTTGTTGTTGTTGTTGTTGTTGTTGTTGTTGTTGTTGTTTCAGTAAGGGAATCAGAGTCAGATAATCAAGGAGAAACTGAAGAGGAGAAAACTGTAAATAATGTCCTACTGGGCACTACTCTGTAAGATTCCGTTCTTCTCAGACCTTTGCTCATTTGGGCCCCAGTGTTACAAGTCACTCAATAACAACATAAATCCTGTCCCCTAAGTCCCATTCTGACCTGGGAATGCTCCTCTCCCCTGTCTGCAGCACCACTTTTCCCCCAGCTGTGGGTCCAGCCCCAAGAGGGTGGGGTGTCTCAGAGGCATCTGAGGTCCACGTCCCCCACCTATCTGCTCTCCACCCACCTTCCTGATGGATCACCCGAGCTCTTCTTCCGTCCACAGCTCCTTTTGAGACAACTGCCTCAAAAGGAAGTGCCCCTGAGGTAAATCTTTTTTTTACCTGCCTTTTGGATCTGCACAGAGTTCACCCTGATGATCTCCCTAAGCGAGAGTTGTCCTTTTAGGACAGTGCAGATTAACAGGAACTTTCTGCAATAGCAGAAACGTTCTGTGTTTGTGCTGCCCAGCGTGGTAGCTGAGAGCCTCTTGGGGCTACTTAGATTTAAATTAAATAAGATGAAACAAAAATAAACATTCAGTTCTTCAGTGACACTACCCACGTTTCGAGTGCTCCATAGCCACATGTGGCTAATGGCCACCACATTGGAGAGTAGCTTTAGAGTTTTAGAGGCAATCCTGGGTCTGGTAGGAATGGGCCGATGCTGGTACCCCACCGTGCTCAGCCCCAGAGAACTCTGGTCTCAGAGGAAAGCCATGGTGCATGCAGACCTACGGCAGCTGCCCATCCCCGCAGCGGTTTCTTTTGAAGGGAAACGGGCACCTCCGTGAACACCACATGTGCGCCATTTCCCAATGAGTAGTGCTTTAATCTTCAGTATGAGATTTGGAGTCAGGCCTGAGTTTGAATGTTGGCTCTACTAATAGACAGGTGTGGGACCATGGGCAGTCATCTAAATCCTCCCAACACTTGTTTCTTGATCTGTAAAATGGACATACTAACCCCCTACTGCCCAAGGTCATGATGAAAATGCAGTGAGATAGGAAACGGAGGGCAGGACAGTACCTGGCATATCCTAACTGCCTACTATATAAGCCAAAGATAAGATGCTGTGGGTCCTGTGTCAACCTCAGCCCCCTCTTCCTACAACTTAAACAAAAAAACTAATTAGCCTTTTGAACGAAAGTACTAAATAAACAAAAGGAGGATTCAGGAATTGTTGCTACATTGCCTATCTTTTTCAAACACTTGATGAGTAGTGTGTGTGTGTGTGTGTGTGTGTGTGTGTGTGTACACAGCTTAATCTATATTCATACTGTTAACACCGGACAGGTGCAGTCTAGCTTCTTCTCACATGAGAAGAAGTACATGACCTCTGTCTGTGGACCCAGGCCAGCTGCCGTTTTCACCACTGCCATTCCCACTCGCAGACAGTCAAGGAACTGTGCCACACTTCCGGATACTGCATTCCAGGTTGCAAAGAGAGGAGAGATGTCTGAAGGAGCGGATTATGTAGTGCATCTTGGGAGAATTTCTTCTGCCCTCTTTCTCTGCAATGCCACACGCTTTCATCCACCCAAGCACAAATGGGGCATGGTGTGGATGGGGCTCTGTGATAGCGAATAGGTCACGTCAAGGCACAACCACTGGCCGACCTTGTAGAGGACAGGACGACTGGACACCAGTCCAAAAACCCAAGTGGATTCGCCCAGCTGAAATGCCAGTTTCAGTGTACTTTTCAACTTGCTCAGCTTCCTCTGTGCAAAATAGGTCATTGATTTGACAATAGGAGGAGGAAGAGTTAAGAAAACTAATATTTACTCAGCATCCTTGCTATGAATTGGGTTTTAAATAGTCCAAGACCTCCTCCTGAGAGAAGGCTGATGAATTGTTTCAGTCGGGGTCGGCAGCAGAATTACAAATCCAAGTGGGTCCTCGTGGGTGAGGTGCCCCCCCGACGCCGATTCCTGCTGAGTGGGGAACACTCTCTGTAGCAGCTCCTCCTTTCTCTTCACCTCCCAGGTGAACTTTGCAGGGCTTCTTGTCCTGTTTTATTTCAAGGCTTTCTTTACAGGCAGGGAACCAGGAGAGCAAAGATGGGGAATTTGCAGCTACCCCAGATATGGAAGGGGCCTCCTCCTGCAATCTCAGACTCCCACTCTCCCCACTCACCCAATCCCTGAAGAATTTTCAGACCCCATCAGGAGGTAAGGCTAAGGAATCATTTCTTCATTTTGGTCCCTCGCCCTGGATGTGTGTACTCCTGAGCATGTGTTTTGGGCAAAACAGTAGAATCTCCTTGTTGCCAATGAAATAAGTCCACAAAAGCTACAGGAAGATAAATAAACTTCCTGGAAGTCGCTCTAGGACATAGTCTCTATCAGACCCTAGATTGTTACTCTCCTCTAAAATAACTATTAGCAAAAATTTTATACTAGCAGTTCTTGGAATTAGTTGGCTTTTATTCTGTTAATGTATGAAACTCTAGCTAAATATTGTTACTGAATAACTATTATGATAGCTACCGATGTTTTTTGAAAACTTTGATGATACAGAATATTAAATAAAACTTCAGCAGTTTCTGAAATTGTTTTTGTATGATTACCTGGCAAAAAAATCATTACTAGCAACTTCTACTGAAGATCGATTTTCAGAATGCTAAATAACCGTTGGCTTCATCAGATCCAAATTTGACTTTAGGAGAGTTTATGATAAACATTAGTGTTTCTAGGACCTGTGCACCTCTGTGCACCACAGAGGAGGCTAGCACTCTGGCAGATATCAATGCATAAGTTGACTTAGTTGAATCATGTAGGCTGTCTTTGGCAAAAGTCTTATTAATTTCTTCCTTTTTTTCCCCTTCCTTCCTTCTTTCCTTCCTTCCTTCCTTCCTTCCTTCCTTCCTTCCTTCCTTCCTTCCTTCCTCCCTCCCTCCCTCCCTCCCTTCCTCCCTTCCTCCCTCCCTCCCTTCCTTCCTCCCTTCCATAATATATTTCATTTAGATTGTATTTGCAGAAAAATCTATAACAATAAGTTTTGCATTTTGATAATCCAACCAAACTAATTTTGATTAATATAAATCACATACTAATTGATATTGATATCCTAGTAAATACAAAAGTTAATCAAGCATAAATCAAATGACCTTGTTCTTAATGTTTTTTTCCCCCTAGTATTTCTTTTTCCATTCTGTGTCTGTTTTTATTTTAAAAAGTACAACGATAGTTTTATTTTAAAGCATCTATGAATAAGACCACATGAATGTTCCCATAAATTGATCACACATTTTTTTTTTTACCCATCCCCAATGCTCAAGATTTTAAATTACTGCATGTACTGAGTTATGTTTTAAAGACCGAGTGTTTCTGGAAAACATTGATTAGCTGACCTCCAGTAACAAAAGTCTTGAATTCAGAAGTCACTATGTTTATTATTATTTTTTTTGATGCTTATTTATTTCTCTTTGAGAGAGAAAGAGAGAGCACAGCAGGGGAGGGGCTGAGTGAGAGGGAGACAGAGAATCCAAAGCAGGCTCCAGGCTCTGAGCTGTCAGCACAGAGCCCGACGCGGGGCTCAAACTTACTAACTGCCAGATCATGACCTGAGCTGAAGTCAGATGCTTAACCGACTGAGCCAGCCACCCAGGTGGCCCCCAGAAGTCACTATGTTTAAATAGGAATCAAATTACAAGAAGTTGGACTGGTACACTTTCTTGAAGTCCCTGTACATTTTATACCCAGTTGAAAAGATGTTCAAGTCACATTTTTTGCCACCAAGATAAATGACTACAAACTTACCGGCCATACACCATAAAAAATGTATACGAGAGTGTTGTGGTAATTAGGAGTAATTAGCCGTCTCGAAGCAGCTCCAAGAAGCTGTTTGAAGTGGTCTGAAGGCCAATCCTGTAGTCCCCTCCACTGGGAGCCAGGTGTAGGGGCGGCTGCTGAGGGAAGGTGCCTCTGGGCAGATGGGCAGGTGATGGGGAAGGCTTCAAAGCCTAAGCTGGTCTTTTGACTTCAAAGATTCCCTTGGAACAGTTACCTCAAACTTTTATTAGCACAAACCATGATTATCACATAATCCTTTGGCAAGATTCGTGGGTGGAACCTGTTAGATGTGCCTTTAAGGTTGAGAGGAGACACAGGTGGGAGGGAACGAGAGACGCATCTCCTCAGGACCCCGGATTTGGTCAGAGTTTGCTCACTCCCTTCCCCAGTGCTCTTTTTAGAATTTTAATGAAATATTTCATACATACAATAAAAAATACATAACATATATTTACATTATGAAAAAAGAATGAAACAGTATTTGTGTGTGTGCCACTCAGCTGAAGAAATGGAATATCAGCAAGAAATCGAACACCTCCTATGTCCCCTTCACCACTCTTCCTCTCGCCTCTCTCTCCCATCAAAACACTCTTTTGTGATGACAATGTTCTGTCTTAGGGTTTTGCTACACATGCATGCATCTGTACACAACAGATTATGTTACATAAGTTTATATTGAGTCATACTCTATTTTGTTTTTCTTTAACTCATTATTTTTCTGAGATGTATCCACGTTGATTAGCGTAGCTACAATTCATTAATTTTCACTGCTGTGAAATAGTCTGTTGTATGACTATTCCAAAAGTTTTTGATCTTTTGATGGACTTCATTTGAGTTCCTCATAGTTGGATTTTCTTTCTTTGCTTCTTTTTTCCTTTTTTTTTTTTTTTTTTTTTGCTTTTACAAACAATGATGCTGCTAAGACCTTTGACCTTTCTCAAGTCAGATTCATATGTGTAAGTGTTCCTCTGGGAAATAGACTTAATCGATTGAAATGATTAGTCAGTGGCTATGTGCATCTTCAAATGTAATGCCAAATTGTTCTCTAAAGTGGTTATACAAATTTAAATTCCCAGTAGTTGTCAGTGCTCTGCATTCTTGTCAGCATCTGGAAACTACAGGTTTTCTAATCCCTTCCACCTCGCCAATCTTGGGTATTAACTGGTATCTCATGGTTTGCATTTATATTTCTCTAGTTACTATTTGAGCATCTGTTCTTACGTTTAATGGTAATTTGTGTTTCTTCCTCTTTGAAATGTCTGCTTGAATTTGTGTTTCTTCCTCCTCAACTGTCTGTTTCCGACATTTGCCTGTTTCTCTGTTGGGTTATCTTTTGATCAAGAGGCATTCTCTTTATATCCCAAACTAACGATCTTTGTGGGTTTTACCTTCACCAAGTTTGTGTGTTAATCCTTCACTTTCTTTATGGTACCTTTGGATAAAGAAACTTTTGATTATGATGTATTTCTTGTCATTTTCTGTCGTCCGTGTCTCATAACCTCACTTCCACATGTTCCGTGTTCTTTGCCACATTGCACTATAATCTGGCTTGGTCCCTCAAGTCTGTCTTCTGGGTTTTTCCTTCTGGTTGTGTTCTCATTTGTGGCGTCAAGTATCCCTGAGTTTTTAATGTAAAAAATTTTCTTTTTAATCTCCAAAAACCGTCTATTTTTATGTCTGATGGAATGTCTTTTGATAGTATTATTTTTTTTTTTGCTCCTGAGAAATGTTTTCTTTTTTATGTCTTTAGACATTTGGAGCATAACTCTTTCACGTTCCATGTGAGATAATGCTAACATTTGAGACCATTGAGGTTTTAAACCTCTGATTTAACGGTGCTTCTGACTGGTGCCTGTGCTGGCTTGGGTCCTTATCTTCATTTTGTAATAGTTGATTATGAGCTCATATTTGGCGGAACTTAATCTGTGGGAACTATGAAGAATGATATTAAGTGCTATGGAATGAATTATGTGCCCCCCATTCATGTGTTTAAGTTCTAACTCCCAATGTGACTGTACCTGGAGATAGGATCTTTAGGAGGTAGTTAAGACTCCTTGGTATTAAAGGTAGGACCCTAACCAGATAGGACTGTAGCCTTATAAAAAGAGGAAGGAGAGATCTCTGTCTCTCTCCTCACCATGTGATGACACAATGAAATGGCAGCTGTCTGCAAGCCAGGAAGAGACTCCTCACCAGAACCTGACCATCCTGACATCCTGATCTCAGATTTCCAGATTCTAGACCTGTGAGAACATGAATTTTCATTGTTGAAGCCACCCAGTCTGTGGTACTTTTGTTATGGAGCCTGAGATGACTAAAGCATTAATGATGCTGGTTTTTCTCCAGAACAGACTTGCCTGTTCTTCAGCTGGGCATCAGAGAGTGCTTTAGGACAGCTTTTATTTAGTTATTTGGCCTGCGGTTTTTCCGACAGCTGAAGTAGTCTAAATTTGAACACCACACCCATGTGAGATCTAGTCTCTTGGTATAGATTTTAAGGGAAGACTATTATTTATTATATTCATGATTACATTTTTTATCCCGGGAACAGGCAGGACAGGTAGACTTTCTATCTGTTTCCTCTGAGACAGGTTGTTAGCTTCCAGTGCTCACACACACTGAGAGCGAGGTTTCTTCAAGTACAAGTTGAATTTAGGAGTCTCTGGGTTAATAGCCCTCTTTTTCTCCCATTAATATATAAACTCTGGGTGCCTGGTTAGTCAGTTGTCCTCAGGAAGGCTTTAGCTTCAGGGTTTTCTTACCATTATGATTTTAGTTTGTGGGTCCCAGTTTTTGTTAGCTTCCCTTGTTTTCTAGAGAACTCTGCCGTGTGTTTATATGTAAGCTAGTTATAATTTATCAAACATGTAGGTGTTTTTGACAGGGTAGCTTTCCTGAATATTTAGTCCAACAACAGTTGGAAATACAAGTCTGACACAGTGCTTTTTGCCTCTAAAATACCACTTTCTCTTCACATATTGGGCAAGTGCACGATGTTAAGATACACAGAGACTTGAGTATTAGAAACAACCGTGTTTAAATCTCATTTGTTGGTTTTAAGATTTTACAATGTGTGTCTGGGGCTGAGCTAGAGTGAGCAAGACCTTCCATCCACACATCTGCATCACTAGAGTAGCCCTGTTTTTATCATGTACTTGTTCAAGATTCTGATTAGCATTTCCACTGTAGGAACAAAATCTCAAAACAGGCACCATCAGTCTGTTGGGCCGATGAGGAAACTATAGCTCAGAAACCCTAGGAAAGGGGGACAAATAAGACTTTCAGCCTCAAATTTTCCACTTTCTCTACACTGGAGTGCTAGCTCCTTTTCTGCAGGTTGTACTGGTCCCATTACAGCTTTGTATTTTGATCTTATTTTTTTTAAGTGTAGTGTGGATTTCTCAGCCATACTCACAAGAGAGGAAGGAAGATAAGGTGTAAACATTACAGAGTGTGATTACTAATTGCCAGAGTGTGAATAAAAGAAATGCAGATCTAGAGGGGTAATGTGACTTTTTTTTTTGATCTGATAGTGAACAAATGAGCTAAGATTGTGATCCAGATTTTTCCGCTGCAAATCCACTCATTTATACATGTTGTTTTAATGAGATAATATTAAATCTGTCTTTAAAGTATGTCAAAAATTTTTTTAAGAGTGCACACTTCAACTTTATCACATCAGTGTGAAAAAGTAAAATGAACTAATTTACTTAAATTAATAGAAACATACATAATCTTCATTGAGATTTTTTTTCCCCAGGAGCCAATTAGAAATGAAATATTTTGTTTATCTTGTCCCATTTTACTTCAGAAACATAATTTGAGCTTCTATTTCCATTGCTTTATCAGAAAGGCAGATTAACTTAAAAAGCATCCTCTGTTCTCAACTGTGTCTTTCTCATTGTAGATTTAAAAGGAAAAATGCACAGAAGTTAATGGAATCAGAGGCTAGTCCCTGAAACCATTTCCACATGGTCAGTCTAAATCATTATTTCTAGTGTTTATGACTTCTAAAATGAAGTATAGCTTCTAAACTGACAATTAAAGAATAACATGTATTTTTTTTTAAATTTTGAATTAAATCGTTACCCAGATAAATATAACAACATATGTTTGAAAATGGCTACAGAACTTTGGGAGGCTTTGCTTTGAGTCTAATGGTTCCAATTATAGATTGGAACATCAAGTCAAGATGAGCTATACTGCCAGTGCATTAGGCAGTTCTTTATAGAAGTGTGAGGTTTTTGTATTTCTGGGGAAAAATACTGATAGATTATCCTAGCCATCATAAAGAATGGAATTGACAGGTAAGTATTCTGCAGGTAAAAAGCCATTCTCACCCTGTCACTCAGGGATATGAGTCAGCAATATAGGGCTGTTATCCAAAAGGAGAACACGATCTGGGGTTGCATTAACCATAATGTAACACACAAGAATCATAAAATAATCCACTCACAGTGTTCAGCATTGATAAAGCCCATATTTGAGTCTAATTTTCATCTCCATATTTTAAACATAATATTAGGAAATTGGAGATGGGCAAGAGTAAAGAAACGAAATGATTTGAAAGTACAAAAACTTTCTTGGCTGAAAACTGGAAGTGGAATTCTTTATAACTGAGAAGGGAGAGCAAAGGGGTAGCATGAGAGTGGTTTTGAGTCACTCTTCATCTGTAGCAGAATTGGGACTGATAAGTGCCTCTTGTCCTAAGCGTGCCTTTCAGGGTGAAGTTCTTAACTAGAAGCAATGGCTATGATGCCAGGGCTGGTTGTTCTAGTAGCAGTTCTCAAACCTAGCGCCTACTTCTTGAAAGTATAGGAGTATGTTGTCTTACTGGGTTAATTCTCACAGTAATTCCAAAGTCAAATATGAGCCAAAACTAGGAGAAAGATAGAGCCTTATCTTTATGCTAGTGGTCATGAGAAGGCAAAACTTGTCCCTGCTGTTTGTTGAGAGTGAGAGCCGGGCTAGGCATTGTGGAGAAAGAAATGGAGAGGTCCCAGCCTTTAAAGAGCTCACTCTCAAGAGATTGCCAACACAGTTGATTAGTATTGAAAGATATGTAGGAGCTTGCCAGTTAGACAGGTGCTAAGAAACCATTATTCAGAGTGAAGATTAAGTATCATGTTTGCATGGAATGCTGGGTGGGCACCAAGTTTGGACAGAGGGCAGAGATTAAAATTGGATGGTTAGGTGGGTGTCACAATATGAAGGCACTTTACCAGATAAATAAACTTATTGTCACTCTGTTGTCAACAGTGAGCCATGTGACTTGAGACAATCATATTTTTTTCTTATAAGGATCTTCTGGGGACAGTTTGAAGTCTGACATTGCCCAACTTAGAGTTGGGGGAGGCAGTGGCCTGAGGAGACACAGGAAGACCCGCAAAGACTCACAATGCATTTCCTTCTTGGAGAGTACCCATGGAGATAAGAACAGATGGGGTGGAAGGGCCGTAAAGAATTTAGGAGGAAGAATCAATAGGTCTTGGAAAGTTATATGGCAGAGTAGTAATTGAGAGAATTGGTGGTGTTAGTATCTTATTGTTGCTGTGACAAATTACTACAAACTTAGTGGCTTAAAATAATAACAAAATTGTTATCTTACAATTCTGGAGGTAGTAAGTCTGAAATGGGTTTCTTTGGGTTGAATCAAGGAATCAGCATGGCAAGGCTATACTCCCTCCGTACACTCTAGAGGAGAATCGTCCTTGCTTCCTCCAGCTTGTGGGGGCTCTTTATATTCTTTGCTTCATGGTTCCCTTCAAGCTTCAAAACCAGCAATGGCCAGTCAAGTGTTTCTCACAAAATCACTCTAACATTGACTCTTGGAAGTGCTTTTGTGACTACCTTGATCTACCTGGATCCACTTGGATAATCTTAAGACCCTCAATTAAGTTATATCTGCAAACATTTTGCCATATAAGGTAACATAACCAAAGGTTCTGGATATTAGGGTGTGGACATCTTTGGAAGACCATCCTTCTTCAGCTTCTCTCAGTTTGGAGGGAGAAAGTGAGTACACAACTGATAAATGGATAATAAAGATGTACACACACATACACACACACACACACACACACACACACACACACACTGGAATATTACTCAGCAATCAAAAAGAGTGAAATCTTGCCATTTACAATGACATAGATAGAGCTAGAGTGTATTATGCTAAGCAAGATAAATCAGAGAAAGACAAATACCATATGATTTCACTCATATGTGGAATTTAAGAAACAAAACAGATGAACATAGGGGAAGGGAAAAAGAAGAGAAGGAGGCAAATCATAAGAGACTCTTAATGAAAGAGAAAAAACTGAGGGTTGCTCAGGAGGGGAGGTGAATGAGGGATGGGCTAAATGGGCAATATGTATTAAGGAGGACACATGTTGTGATGAGCACTGGGTGTTTTCTGTAAATGATGAATCACTAAATTCTGCTGCTGAAACCAATATTACCCTATATGTTTACTAACTCAAATTTAAAATAAAAACTTGAAACAAAAGAAAAACAACAACAACAAAAAGTGAGTATAGTTTATGCATATGAGGCTGATAAGCTGGGGACACATAGGTATATGATTTTTACCTGGAGATAGATTTTGATTTAAGACTTTGATCTTCATTTAGTGTTGAAGCCGTGAATAGTAGTGAGCTCTGAAATGGCAAAGTGTGCGGTGTGGGAATGAGATAAGAGCGGAGTATGGGGGCCTGATGATCACTGAGATATCAGGGCAGATGGAGGAGTTGCGGAGACGAAGGGGCATCAGAGAAATAGGAAAACCAGGGACAGATGTCTCAAACACCTGAGAAGGGCACATTCTAAGCGAGGGATGGGGCAACATGAGGAGGATGAAAAAAAAAAAAAAAAAACAACTGGTAGACTTCCCTACCAGAAAGTGTCAACTATGTCAACTTCTTTGTATGACGTGGTCTTAAAATAAACTGTAGCTTTCGTACTTGGGATGAACCAGAAATTTGTCATTTCATTGGACTTCGTTGCTTTTGAAATTATACCCAGAATAACAGGTTTATATCGAAAGTCCAGGTCTCGAGAAGCGTTATCAACACTGGTGGGAATGTGGCCTTTTTGTGCCATTTGAGCTTGATGTCAGTTTCTCACGTTAAATCCCATAGTCTCTGCCCTGTTTAATATTCCGTTCTTCGCAAACCTTCTGGTGCAATTTTGATAGGACTGTTGACCCTGCTGCGCATAACAAATTACACACACGTTTTGAAACTTGACACGATGACTGTCTCACAGACTTGTACATTTTCAGTGAAATTTTAGAACACAGGTTAATGTTTGAAATTCGTGGAAATGAAACATGAAAAGGATGCATATGTGTAGTGGGGTGTGTGTGTGTGTGTGTGTGTGTGTGTGTGTGTGTGAAGTACTTGCTTCCAAACCAACAACCTAATGAGACCAACGATTCCATCCTGACTCCATGTCCTGCACTGATGCTTTCTAGCTTCTAGCTGCTTTTTGGCTCCTGCAAAGGCTGTTACCGTCAGCTTACTGGCTGGCTGAGGGTAATTAGAGTTTCTCAGTCTGGAGCCGGAGTGAATTTCATGCTGCCATGATTCCGGCTGCAGGATGATAGTGGGGCTGGCGTGGGTACTGCCTCGCTGATGTTCAGATTCTAACTTTTTATTCTGCACACACGCAGTAACATTTTAAGGAAAGCCATTACTCCTAAGTCTTCAACTTGCTTTTGCTTTCATATCTTGGATTTTTGTGTTGTTACAGCGAAACATGAAAGTGTATAAAGATCTGTAGTTCCGATCTTGCATTGATCAGAACACAGAGATGCATAAGGCATGGGCGCTTCCCCTCAAAAAAGTTTCTAGACTGATAGGAGAAGTAGTGCTTTGCACAGATACCTGTAATACAGGGTAGGCTGCGATAAGTGCTTGCATGAGAGAAGGAAAAACTTTTCAGTTCAGTAAAAAAGAGAGTCTCAGAGCCTAGAGTCTGCTTCAGATTCTGTGTCTCACTCTCTCTGCCCCTCCCTTGCTTGCTCTCTCTCTCTCTCTCTCTCTCTCTCTGTCAAAAATAAATAAACATTAAAAAAAAATTTAAGCTAAAAAAAAAGTTTCTGATTGTGAGGAGAATCAAGGGAGCTTTTCTTATGAGTTAATATTTAAATTTGGTTTTGACGGGTGGATAGGATATTCAGAACTGGGAGCAGGTTTGGGCTCATGACGTTTCAAACACCGATGCAAACTTGGCCGAAGTCAAGAGATAGGATATGGTATACGTATGCGGGAGACTGAACGGCAAGGTCGTTGGAATGGTGGCATTAATGTGGAAATGAAAACTATCATACTCTAAAAGGCATTGAATATCATAGTGAGGGATTTGGTGCTACCAGAATTTTTTCTTAAATGTTTGATCTTGTTATTTTTTTAATTTTTTTTCTTACACGCCTCAAATAAATTCCATTTGGCCAGGTACATTATTATTTAACTCAGATTCTATTTGTCAATATTTAGTTTAGGATTTTTGCATTGCTGTTCCTGAGTTTGCTCTATAATTTTCTTTTTGGTGCAGCCTGTCAGGTTTTAGGTTCAATGTTACTATTGCTTCATAAACTCTGGAAGAGTTTTAAATGGTATTGGAATTAACCTGTGTTTTAAAGGTTTGGCATGTTGTGCCATGAACCCATCCAGGCTGTGTGTGTGTGTGTGTGTGTGTGTGTGTGTGTGTCCATAGTTTTGGTGGCAACTATTTAACAACTTCCTTCATTTAAATGGTAATTGTCTAATGCCATCTTCTCTCTCTTCTGGAAGCAGTTTGGCATGCCATATGTTCCATAAATTATTTCTGTCATCTAAGTTTTGAAATTTATTTGCACAAACTAGTCTGTTATGATATTTAAAATATCCTTTATATTGGCATTATTTTCCTCTTATTGTTTCCGGTTTTGTATAATTGTATGAGCCTTCTTTCTCATCCCCCCTCCCCCGATCTGATTAGCTAACAGTGTAAGTACTAGCCTTTTGGTTTATTTACTAATCCTCTACTCTTCTTTCTTCCAATTAATTTGTACTATGTATATCAATTCCTTTTTCTGCTTTCTGTAGTTTTTGTTTCCTTTAACTTCCTAACTTGAATGCTTAATGGATTTTTCATTCTTCCTTGTTTATTAATAAACTAAGTCTGTGAATTTTCCTTTGAGCACTACTTTAGCTATCCCATGAATTTTTTTTATAAGTTACTTTCTAGATGCTTTCCTTTTTTTGACCCTAGAAGTATGGGGCAGGTTTAAAATTTTCAGGACACAGAGCATATTTTTTCCTAGTGTTGTGAGTAATTGACAGTTTTATTGCATTATGATAAGAGAATGTTTCCTATACTTCCCTGTTTTGGGGAGTGTTTTGTGGGTTTTATTTGTGGCATAATACATTGTTGAATTTTGTGCTTGTTTGACAGATATTGGAAAGGAAAGATATGTTCTCTCTAGGGTGCAGATATGATCCATATTACCTAGACCTTACCATTTTAATTATGGTATTCAGATATTATGTGCCATTATGTATTGTGTGTATGTGTGTGTGCACTTGATTTATCATGAACAGAAAGAGAAAGTTTTCTGCCCTTAATCTGTTTCTGTATTTTTCTACATTTTCTCCTTGCTCCCCCTCAAATGTGACATTTTAGGTGGGGCAGTTCTTCATGGCGAATGGCTGTTCTGTGCATTGCAGAATATTTAGCATTTTCATCTCCTGCCTAGTAAAGGCCAGTAGGGTCCTCCAGTTCACTGGGACAACCAAATACACCCACTAAAATACTAGGGACATTATCATTTAGAATCACTTCAGGTTGGAAACTAATGCTTTTTAAACTTTTCCCCTCCATCTATGGGATAGTTCTATATGACTTGTGAGAAAACTTACGATTTTTTAAAAACTTTTTTTAATTGTGTCTGAAAGAAATTGTTTTTTTCTTTTTCTTTTTCTTTTTTTTCTCCTGTCTGGGGATTGGCTGAAACCAATGAAATAGTGATGCCAGAAGGAGCCATGAAGAATCAGAGATTACTAAAATTGCTTGGGTCAAAACTTTCCCCTTCCAATATTGTGCTCTGTGTTTGGGTACAAGAGACTACAAGGTCTGTCAAATAAACTCACTCTTCCAATAACCTTAAAATAAATCTATATATCACATTTCAACACAGAGTTCTAACTTTTATTATCATCTGCCACAATCAATCTCCCAAAGGGCAAGCCATATTAAATTGACAAGTTCTTGAGTGTAAATATGGCATGCTAAATAACATATATACTTTAAATTGAAAACTTGTCAAGATTCTCAAATAAACTCCTAAGGACTCAAGCAAGTCTCTGTGTATACAGCACACACACACACACACACACACACACACACACAATCAGCATGCCATTGAGAAAGAGTGGAATCTTACCTATAAAAATACACTCTGAAGTTCTTTGAACTTAAGATGAGCTAACTAAAATTTGTGTGCAAACAGTGTGGGAGGAATAGAATAATTTCAAAGCAACTTTTGGCTAGCTCATCAGAATTTCAAAGAATCCCCTCCCCCCACCACAATGTGTGTACAGGATTTGAAACAGCTTAGCTGAGGCTAACACACACTGACATCAAAGTCCTTTGTAGGGTGGCTGAAAATGACTTTCACTGCTATGGAAAGGAGAATAAGAGTATTTTTAGATATTCACCTGAGCATACAGGAACTGTTCTTGGTGCAGCTATTCTGGTCAGCACTTGAATAGACCTCGCAGAGAAGCTGCTCCAAATCTACCACTGGTGAGAATTAAGTTATACTATATTCGTTGAATGCTCATAACAATACTTATTGGTGCTAAAAGTGTCCATTGTTTACAAACAACAACAACAAAAGCTGAAGGTTAACGGACTAAACACACACAGACTGCTAATTTGCAGTCTATCAGAGTATGATAAAACTCCATTTCACATAAAATTAATGCAGAATGCCATTTAATTGATCTTTTCTGGTGTGGCAGGTGACAGGGTTTTCTGTATCTCAGTGATGTGAGTATTCCAGGTTATATCCAGATACCACAAATTTGGAAGAAGCCCGTGGATTCATTCTTTGACTCTGAGCCTGGGTTTAGATTTTCAGGTCTCCCTTTCCTTTAAGAAGACCCAGTCACCAGCCGCTTGCACCTCATGTCCCCCTGCATACATAGTTTTTGATGCCCACCCCCACCCTCTGTGCTAGTCCTGTTGGTGACCCTCTGAAAGAACCCCTGGGAGCTACCCTTCCCTATGCTAAGGCCTCTTTGGGAGAGGTCGGCTTGTTCCCAGTTTCCTATCCCTCTATCTGTAATCAAGATACGGGCTTCTTTGGATTTGGATACATTTAAATTTAACTCTCCCATTAAGAACTGTAGTGTTTGTTTTTTTTTTTTTTTTTTTTTTTTTTTTCTGGCTCATTTGCAGCTTCTCTCTTTTAGGCTTATTCTTAGTTTTCTTTAATATGAGCCTACTAGGCAAGCCTAACTTTTTGTGTCTCCAAGAACAGCTGAGCTCCAGTTCCCATGTTTATCTACTCCTAATTCAATGTAGTCTCATGAGGAGATCAGGAACATAGATGTCAGTGGTCAGAGGTCAACAGGAAGTTCCCCATGTACCAAGAAGAGATTGACTCTCTTGTGAAAATAGTACAAATACATGTCCTGAATACAGGAGGCTGACATGCTCCTCATTTTTGCATTTGGGAATTGTGCTATATACTTCTTAATTTCAGTTTAGAGTGTTAGTCATGACCTTAGGATCGTAGGGTTGGAAGAGTAGGAAGGGCGATATTAAAACTTAAAAGTAAATGACTTTATGATGCATAAATCCTCTCTTCAGTATCTCAGTCAAGTAGATACTTAAGTCTTTGTTTGAACACTTCTGGGTACAGGTAACTCACTCCGAAAACCATCTAAGGTTGGAAAATCCTACATTTTGTTAAACCACCATTCTTTTCTCTGTGACTTCAATCCATTGTGGAATTTATATTTAGTGAGTACTTAGTAGGTCCCAGGCACTATCCTATATACTTTTAGTCTTCAGAAAACCCTATGACATAGCTAATATTAATAACTTAATTTTACCAGTGAGGAAAACAAGTTATAGAAAGGTTAAGCAGCTTATACAATGCCACACAACTAGAAGTAAAAACTGAAGGGACTAGGACTCCTATCTAGGCCGTAGGATCTCTCATCCAGTGCTATTCATTGACCCTACAATATTCAAAATCTAGTATAATCTCTAGAATAGACGAAATTAATAAGCATTTTTCAGTTATAAAGTTTTCTAAATCATTGGAGAGAGGAGATGGGATGTGGAATTAAGTCAGGGAATGATATTTGGATTTCTTGTTTATTCATTCATCAAATGTACCCACTAAGGTGTGGCACCCTTATAGATGCCGCAGATAAAGCAGTGAATGAGGTATACCAGTCGTGCCCTAATGGAGCTTACATTCTAGAGAGCGGAGGCAGATGGAAGCAGATAGTGAACCAGAAAGTATCAGATAATGATCAGAGGGAAATCAAGCAAGGTAATATGATTGTAACTGTTGAGTGATTCTACTTTCGATAGGAGGTATTCTACTTTCTGAGGAGGTAACATTTGATCTGAGAACAGATATTTGGTATTTACATTTATTATTATTTAGAATTAGAAATGTGAGCTTTCCAATGTATCAAAAATTTTGGTAATAAAATAAAATCCTCCTACAACATAAACATAATACATTTTCCCCAACTTACCTCTTTTCCTTTATCCACAATATAGTGGGTTTGAGTCAGCTCTGAGTTGAGATAGCTGTTATTGATATTCCCAGGTTATATTTAAATCTTTCCCAAGCAGAAGAGAAGCCAGGGGGGTCTCATGTACTTTGATGTCTATCCTGTGATTTTAATGACTTCTCAGTGTTCCTTCTAAATTATGTTTAGGTCTGTACATCTTCTTTGTGTCAGAAGCCAGATGGTTTCAAATGACTGTCCTGTGTAATCAGACAAACTCTGAGCAAAACTAGTTGTTGTTGTTTTTTTTATTTCTTCTCTTTCCTGTCTGTAATTATATATTACATGTGCATTTGATTGGATCACATATAGAGTCAATGTAAGTTTCTGGTTTCCATTTCCCTTTCTCTGTAGTTTCCCATTTTAAACAGCTCTTTATTCCATAGGTTCTGTGACTGTGGGTAATTACAGTAGCTGTGACTTTAAGGATTAAGGCTTTTCTCTGTAAGGACTATCAATTAGAATAGGGACATGGAAGCAGACAGCCGTCAGTCCACAGAGAATGCCAGGAGTTTCAAGAGTTACCTAGAGGTGCCATAAGTGTTTGTGCTTTCTGTCTGGAATACATCTCCTTACAGAGTTTACATGTGTGTGTGTTTGTGTGTCTCAGACCCTCCTTATCTCTGAAGATTTAACAAAAACAGCCACCATTTCATGGTTTCGGGCTTTTCCTGACACTCGTTTCCTTGTCTACGCACATCCTCCTCCACCCCGTTGGCCTCCCTCCTAAGTAGCTGTATCCTGGATTGGGCTCCGGTGCTTTATGGCACACGCACACGCTTACATATGTACAACTCTGTGCTGCACTGAGATCCTTGACGCCAGAGACCAGGGACCGTGCCCTCTTCTTATTCATTTTCTTATTTTTTTATCGAGGTGGAATTCACGGAACAAAAAAAGTAACCATTTTAAAGTGAACAGTTCAGCAGCATTTAGTACATTCAGTGTTGTGCAACCACCATGGCTATCTAGTTCCAGAGTATTTTCATCATCCCCCAAGGAAACCCCATACCCGCCAAGCAGTTGCTCCCTGCACCTCCCTCCCCCCAGCCCCTGGCAACCACTTTGTGTTTATTTTTGTATCCTCGGCGCCTTGCATAGTACCTGGCTCAGTACCTTGCATAGTACCTGGCTCAGTACCTTGCATAGCACCTGGCTCAGTACCTTGCATAGCACCTAGCTCAGTACACCTTGCATAGCAGCTGACTCAGTACTTTGTATGGTACCTAGCTTAATAAATGTTTACTAGAATAATGAATGGATTACTCATTTCTAAAAGGAGAGGAACTGTCTTTATTTAAATTGCTTCACCCATTCCCACTATTTTGGACTAACCAGCATGAGCCAGGCACTGTGCTGGGAGCAGGTCATGGAGCAGTGAACAAAACGGACATGTCCCTGCCCTCATGGAGTTTATGAATGAACCCAATGCCATCCAACCGAAATAATAGGAGATCCACATATGTAAACCTTCCATAGCTACATGTATTAGTTTTTTGTTACGGCCATAAAAATTACCACACACTTCGTGGCTTAACACAACCTACATGTACTCTCGTATAGTGTACTAAGGTCAGAACACTAATGTAGTTCTCACTGGGCTAAAATCAGGTGTCAACAGGGCTACATTCCTTCTGGAGAAATCCATATTAAATCTTGCAAATATCATGTGTGTTTCACACGAAAACACATCAGCTTGAATTAGCCATATTTCAAGGGCTCAGTAGCCACATATGCGTGGTGTCTACCATATTGAACAGCACAGATCACCATGGGGATAGAGAGACTCTGAGAAATAATGACAAGTTTGATATATGTCAAGACAAAGTACAGAGCCCTATAAGATAATACCGTAGGAAGCCTAATCTTCTGCGAGGTGTGGGAATGTTTCCTAGAGAAAGCAGTGACCTAAATGACAAGTGGATTGGGTTTTAAAAGCAAAAGCAGAGATTATATGCTCCCTTCCTCTCCCAGTTTGAAACCCGTAAATAGCTTCTATTGTCCTGTGACAAAAGTTCATGTTAAGGATTTGGGGCTAGCCTAAGTAGAGAAGTGATAGGATTAGATATGCGATTCTTAGAAAAACAATTACGCTGACTGCTTTTAAGATCCTGTTTTCTTCTGTTCTTAATATTTTCCCCTGAGTTGTCTGTTGTACATTGAAGAAAATAGTTTATGTTCCATCAATGCCTCTCTCATAAGTGTCCCATTAGACCACGAGGTCAATACACTTCAGTGGACAGTAAATTCGTCCATTTTTTTTCTTTGTAATCTTTAGGGACTTACATATTACAATATATTCTAAGATGTGCTTTCTTAATTCTCCCAGGCCACTAACCTCTGGTTTCGGTCAAGGTGTGTCCTCATCCCTGGTACCCATATCAGACTGTCATGCCACCTCTGTGGGTTGATTTTACAGAAGAGGAAACTGGCATAAAATTCCAAATGGCTAAGCCGCCATCTGGCACTGTGCTAAGTTCTTGAGGAATCTGCATTTTATTCTTCTGATGCCAGTCCTGGTCCTGCTGTTTTGAGCTGCTGGGATAAACCAGAACTTGCCAGTAACCACAGTATAAAAGCACCCCATAACACGAGCCTCTCAAGAAGAGTTTAAAGAATGACTGTTCAACAGGAAGGCAGAGGCGCTTCTTAGGAACAATCAAACAAAACTGATTTTAGATGGGTTGAAAGACATGGACCGAATATGGTCCTACTGAAGTCTTCTCTGTCACTTACATCTCTCCAGAGAGTAGCTGATGGGCTTCCATTTTTGGAGGGTAGGGTTGGGAATAGTAGTGCAGTTACCTGTGATTTACCTGGTTTGTTTTATGAAAACAGTCTAAGTCCGGCAAACTTTCAGTCTTATCTCTATTTTCAGACCCTGCTTTGCAGAGGGTCTGAATTTCCACGAGGGAAGAGAAAAGAACATGCCGCTTTGACTAGGCTACATTTTCCTTTCTATCACATTTCAGTGTGATATCTAGTTTCTAGAGCATTAAGTGGGTGTACGCATAATGCAATTAAGCGTTTCTCAACATAGTGGCCAGTCTTTGTGGAGGAACTTGAATAACCTGGATCTTCCACACCCTGTGTCTCAATGTTGTGAATCCGTGGAAATACCCGTGCTGTGATTCTTGACGGAGAAAGTCCCCTACTATGATAAAGCATGTTTGTAGGAAACCAGCGGTTTCTCTGCTGAGAACTCAAGCATAACAGGTGTTTAAATAGCACAGATGCCCTGCCTGGGATTAAAGTTGAAAATGTAAGTGTATGTGTTAGTCAGCTGTGGAAGTGTTACAACTCGAGCGTCCTCCCACCTCTCATGATTTTGGTTTATAGTCAATTACAAAGATGAAACACTTTGGAAATAGCATGCCGGACGCACACATTAAATCATTTTCATTCATGTCTTCTGAGCACTGATTTTAACCCAAAACATTAATTTCAGTAGAAATGGATGCATTGCACATTGGAGGTCAAGTTAATAGAGTGGGTACGTGCCAGTGAGCACTCAGGCTGAAAGGACCCTCGCATTTGCAGAACTCGGTGACAATATTGTACTTTTTCTAATTGGATGGGAAAAGCTGGTTCGTGGTTCACTGTGTTGATGAGCATCTTTATAACCTTTTAAGACCCCTACCTATCTGAAAAGTCCTTCACACGGGCTCTTGTTTTTCCCTACCAGATTGACACATATAATATTACGTTTTAAATAGCACTTAGCCTGTCATATGCAGCATTAGCTTTGAAGATTTGCGGTCCATGTTCTAATTTTGAGGGGAAAAATTGGTTACATGACAGGAGAAGTATGGCAGTTTGTGAACAAAATTCTTTCTGAGTTTCGCTTTCTGTTAGGGTCATCCATATCCTGTCACTAACCTCATTAGGTCAAGGGCTTAGAGGCATTTTCTGTAGAATTGGCATATGTTTTGGTGACAGTGGTACAACGTTTTAGCATCTCGACAGCGACTTTCTTTCCTGTTTTGGGGGGGGGGAGGGGACAGTCGTTTTCAAATACCTCTCATTTTTAGCTTAAAAAATGAATATGGCTCAGCGCATTTTGCCTCGGGAAAGCCTTTAAAGCATTTTGGAGGTTGTCTCACCTCTCCCGAAAGTCAGAGACCTCCACAAACCCTCAGCAGCAGCTGTGAGACCCAAGCAGTTGAAGTCAACTTCTGTGGCAAGACCGCTCGTCTTTGGATGCTGTGCTTTCGTTTGTCCTAAACTTACCGGGCATCTGAGGCAAACAACATGCTACGGGTTTGAATCTTTAAGGAATGTTCCTTTCCTGGAGTGACGATGGGAGAAGATAGGTTAATATTGAATGTGGACCGTGGAATGGAACCTCTGTAGCCAGGGCTGTCTGGGTAACAGACTGGCAGGGCTGTGGCATTCGCTTGCATCTGGAATGGTTGATCAGCACTGAACAGATGCTGGTGAGAAATAGGTCGTCGTAGCAGTGGAGCATGAGAACGCACACGTTTCTTTATTCTTGCGGCGACAGGCGTTGCATTTCATTCGTGCTAACTATGGAAATGTCACGCCCTCTTTGCAATATGAATACATGCATGATAGCAAGCCTTGGCAGCCTCCAGAGGTAAAAACCAAACTGGCTGCAGAGGACTCGTACAACCCCATTTCCATGGTACAGATAATTCTCTCAACGTTACAGAATGGAACTGGTCGGGGAAGGGGGACGCGTAAGAGTGCATGGGGTTCGAATACACACATTCCTGAGTGCCTTCTTAGTTGCAGACACCCAGAAGGACGCCAATTCACAGGGGTCCATCAGTCTTGTGAAAGGAGAAGTCACTGAGATAAGAAAAATGAGCAGCATGAGGACAGGAAGCAGTGACATTCAATGAGTCCTTGTCACCAGCAGTCATTAGCATGCAAGCCTGCTGTTAGTTTTTCATGCTTTATGCGATTTCCTTGACCAAGCAGAGAGCCTTTGGAACGCTAGTAGCAGTTAATATCACACAAGTTATTGTTTCTTTCTGGAATGCCTTATATTTTTTAGTACCAATGAGGTCCTTCTGTGTCCCCATGTGCCTCTAAAATTTTAAAGAGAATCAAAGAATGCATAATTTATATCTGTCCCAGAGGTAATGGAGTGACTCAGTGATATCTATGAAGGGATGATTTTAAATTTCATGTCTTATGCAAGAGGTGATTTTTATGTGAAAACTGCAAGAACTGGCCTCAGGGATAACCAGATAATTATCCCTCTAACAGCAGGGCTAGATTCCAGGGGGATTATGGCTGAAAGCTGTGGTGTATCAGCTTTGCCCTTGTGAATCCTGGTTGCCACAATGGAACACATAGCAACTGATTGCACTGCATGGAACACATCTTACCTCTGCCTCTGGAGAGTGCCTGCTGGAGACCTGTGTCTCAAAGGGCAGGTGAGCAGAGATTTCCTGTGCAAGAATTCAGGACAAGGCTGAGTGAGATTTCTGTTTACAGCAACAGCAGGGGGAAAAAAAAATTGCTTTCTCTACTCTGTTCCTGAAGGCACTCACTGATGAATCAGATAAAACCCATTAGTCCTTAAGCCCCCAGTGCAATGACCCACCCTGGATCATCATTGTTTTTCACTGAGCTCCCAGCGCTGAGACCCTCCTCCCCTCAGCCCCTGGTATATGGAATGTTGCAACTGGAGAGGTCTCAGAGCTTCCGAGGGACAAGAGAGCAAAATCATATTCTGCTGTCTTCAGCTTGGTTAAAAGTCTCCATTCTGTTCTTTGAGCCAAACCATTTTTAGCATTTGCTTTTAAGCATTTTGTGACTACTTATTTTTTCTCTGGGAAAATTTATGTGCAAAGGTACAAAGTCTTGTAATCTAGTTGGGGAAGAAGCTTGTATACGCATAGCATTCCAGCTGGTGGAATTGGAATTTTTTTCAGCTTGATTCTCTGTTGTTTATTTCTTGTTTGTCTCCATCTTTTTCTGTATGTCTGTTGGTGCATATATGTTTTATTTATGTAAATACAATTTATTTATACATAGACATCTTCATTGTATTGACCTCTTCCTCTCTCAGAGAAGGCTCCTGATAAGGTACCCTATAATCTCTTAATTTCTCTTCATCCTAGGAGACTTTTCTGCTGTATTACCCTGTTGACCACCTGCTTCTACTTGAAACACTCCTTTTTTTTTTTTTTTTTTTAATTTACTGCTAAGTTAGCTAACACAGTGTATACGGTGTGCTCTTGGTTTTGGGGGTAGACTCCCATGATCCATCACTTATATACAACACCCAGTGCTCATCCCAACAAGTGCCCTCCTCAGTGACCATCACCCACTTCCCCGCTCCCTGTCCCACCCCCCCCCCCCGGCCCCTGTCAACCCTCAGTTTGTTCTCCGCATTCAAGAATCTCTTATGCTTTACCTCCCTCTCTGACACACTCCCTTTTGCTTTTGAGATGGTTGTGACCATTTAAAAGATCATTCCTTCTACTTGTCTGATATACATATGGACAAGCAAATGTTTAGAGGTTGACGAAAGGTATTTAGAGATTCCCTACTTCTACTTCAGATCTCAGACAAGGAATTCAAGGCCTCGCATTTCTTTATCACTTCTTTAATAATCTCCTTGAAAGGTAGCTTTAAGGTGTGGGTTCTCCTGCTTGAGCTCAGATCTAGTTGAGAAGCAAATGCCAGAGTCAGATGAGTGGAGCTCGCACCATAGGTTGACTACCAGTATGGATGAACTGGAGAATTTGGCATACGCCCAAGACCACATGGGCTTCTTAGTACAGCCCCATTGATATAAACCGACCTCTCAAGTACAAGCAGAGCTAGACAGCCTCAGCCCCCTGTGCCATGGCAGGCAACTGAAAGCATAACGACATAGGAGGTCCTGTATCTGCTATGAATTTAAGGGAACGAGATGATAAGCTGGACAAGCTCAATTCCTTTTTCCAAACTCAAAAATCAGATAAATTACTCCTTGCCAGAAAGAAGTGAATGGGAAGGCTGAGATTGTATCTTCTTGTGAAACTGATGTTCCCTCCGTTCTATGGAAATATAAGGAATGGGGGGAGAGTGTAAGCATTCATCCCCAGTAGGAATTTTGGAACCATTTTCTTAAGGCCATCTTGCCCAAAATATAAAATATGTAAAATGTTGCCATGGGAAGACTAAAATCCTTCCAGCTCTGCTCATTTGCTAATTCCCTCTCACCAGACCTCTCCATCCCTCTCTTCTTCCACTGCCCACCTGGGCGGCCACTGCTGGCATCATGCATAAGCTGTCTTTCATCCAGACTCCTACTGTCTGTAATGAGTCTGGATGAAAGACACTCATTCACTCTAGCCCACTGCAGTCTGTTTCTTCCTGGTCCTTCCCCTCCACTGAGATTGCTCGCGGTGATGTCTCACTTTTCCCTGTATTTGTCCCTCCAAGTTGTAAGATCCATCATCTCTGTGGTTTCCCTTCCACTCGATCATCAGGAGACACTAACATGGTTGATACTCCTTCCTATTTTAATTTCTCAATGCCTTTGGCTTTGTAAGTGCTCTAGTTTCTTCGATATCTTATTCTTCCCCAAAGCCTTTCTGCAGTATTCTTTACCTTATCCATCCATGGCTGCTGCTACTACCCGTATACTGATGACTCCCAGACGACTGCCTTCAGCTCCCACCCCTTTCTCCAGCTCTAGGCCCAGATTTCCTGACTTTCTTATTTCTGCTGGAACCCATCTTATCATGGCTTTAAAATGTGGAGATCTCCAACTTACAAATTAAATCTCATAAGAAAATCTGCTTCTATTCTCTATCCCATCTCTTGGCTAATGTCATCAGTATTCCTTTCGCCTCCTGAACTGAAAACCTTGAGGGTACTCTCGGTTATATCCAGGGTGTCCTAAACTGTGTTGGATGCTAAGAAAACAGAGACAAATTGAGACAAAATCCCTGCTCTCAACCAGTTCTCAGGTATTAATTCGAACTCCTTAACAGAGCACGAGACTGGTACAATGATGAACTGTTTATGGGAAAGGTAAAGAAGGGAATGACTCACTTTTCCCAGGGTGTGATGTGGGGTAATTGGTGAACTGGGTTTGTAGAACCAAGCTGGAGTTTGTCAAGCAGATGAAAAGGCAAAAACACCCTGCTAAAAGAAAACAAAAAAGCAAAAACAATGGAAACTAATTAAGAATATGGAAACTAATTTGACAATAAATTTCATATAATAATAATAAAAAAAAGCAAACACAAAACCTCGAACTGGAAACATCACGATGTGGTCAGGGAGCTACGAGGGGCACACTCTCAGGGAGTGAGCACGGGCAGCAGGTGAAACTCCTCCAGGGTGGTGAAGGCCAGATGGAGAAAGATGGTTTGTTCACCGCTGAGGAGCTTGCCCTTTCTACCCCATGCAAAAGATTGTCATAAAGGAAGAGGCATTGTTTCCATATGCCCCTTCGTGCCGAAAGGCGGGGAGACTCTTTTTTTGCTGGAGTGTCTTCTACCCAAGCCTATGGATTACAATGAAATCAAAGCTTTTAAGATCTGTGGGCCAAAAAAGGGGGAACAGGAGAATAGAAAACAGAGAATAATTGGTAAATTGATCAATGAAGGGATCCTGGTTGAATATCTGGGGTCTGTCTCTCTATCTCTCCATCCCTCCCTCCCCTCCGTTCATCCATCCATCCAATTTATTTATCTGTCTGCCATGACTGGTTTTTATATGCTTGTGTGGTGTATTTCGTAAGAGAGCCCAATGAGAATGAAGAACCAGGGATGAGAAGAGCAAACATGATCTAATACTATCATAGAAAAAGGTCATTTTATTAGCACTGTGGCTTGGAAAGGGGTGATAATGTAGGCCGGAAGAATCCTTAAAGAACTACTGAAGTATTCCTGATGAAAGGTTAAGTGAGTAGATGAATAAATGAAGGAATACATTTATATCTAAGGGCACACAGCTATTTACTGCCTGTTACCTGTGGGTTTTTTTTTTTTTTTTAAAGCTTTTCTTACAAAGAGACCTCAGCCATGGTGCATAGAATCGTTGTTTCACTAAACATTTATCGATTACCTACAGGTGCTGTAAGTCCTGGGGATCTGACAGACTTGTATTCATAAACGGACAGCATGAAATCATTAGATTGCACTTTCCCATCATACCAGCCTCAGGATTCTTCTTAGCAGACCCTTCAGCAGCCGCTGCTAATAGATCAAAATTGGCTTTCGCAATGAAGTCTGTTTGCCTTTCTCTGTCTAGTCTCATCAATACAATGAGGTTTAAAAACTTAATGATTGCAGTGATGAAAATAATAATTACGCTAATGGACTGAAATCAACAGACTAATGTAGGAACTTGAATTTTGGCAGACCCAGAAAAACACAAGTTTTAGGACTTGCTGTGGGTGAAAGAGCAGCCAAGGCGAGACTGGTAACAGTCTGGGTGCGTTATTTTAGGAGTTTCGTTCTTTCTTATTCATGTCACTCTCTCTTCTTTCAACTTACGATCTGACTGGAGCCTTATTTAGGAGCTTAGGTAGAATGGGCAGATCTCACAAAATGTTTTCCGGAAAAGGTTAAGGTTCGTTTGGTTGAAGTATGATTTTTCTCTTTCTTAGTGACAGAAATGGCCAGAGGAGTCTCTGACTTTCTTCCAAAAGCACCCCGACACATTTGCTGCTGAGGACAGCGCTTCATTCTAAAACGCTGAAATTTTGTTTCCTATATGAACGCATGTTCTTTTTTTTTTTTAATTTTTTTTTTGAACGTTTATTTATTTTTGAGACAGAGAGAGACAGAGCATGAAGGGGGGAGGGGCAGAGAGAGAAGGAGACACAGAATCGGAAGCAGACTCCAGGCTCTGAGCCATCAGCCCAGAGCCCCACGCGGGGCTCGAACTCACGGACTGTGAGATAGTGACCTGAGCTGAAGTTGGACGCTTAACCGACTGCGCCACCCAGGCGCCCCTATGAACGCATGTTCTTAACGCGTGTCATTCTCCACGGACAGCGTGCTACGTACCAGCTGTTTCCGAAGGCTTCATGCGTGTCAGGGATTATCTTTTTGAGGCAAAGCATTTATCTGACACTTTTGGTCAAAATATTGTGGCTGTAGCCCATATGCTACCCGATTTAGCTGCAGTGTATAAATACTAGTACCAATTGTCAAAGAATTGAAAAAAGTGTTATTCGATCACAAAGAAAGATCTACCACCTATGAGTTTTTCATGTTATGTTCCGAAAGTACAACGGGTCAGCATTTTTATACTAGGAAAGCCTTTTCTGTGGTTTTTAGAGACCCAAAGTAAACACTTTTAAATGTCAAAAAGCTTAAAAATCCAAACAGGCTGTAGTCTCATTAGAGAACAGACTGGCAAGAATTCACAAATCGAAATACCCTCCCATAAAATTTATTGTAAACAAGAAGTCAGGAAAAGGCATGGATGTAATTCAATAAATATCAGGCTCTGGGTTTCTATTTTCTTAAATTCAAAGATGTTTAAAGTTACATAATTGTACCCTGATACATGTTATCATGATTTACAAATCTTACTTTATAAATTCTGTTTCCCTTCCTTGCAGCTCTGACTGTGGGGGAGAAGAGTACACATGTAGATTAAGTGCTAATCCCTCCTCTGCAAGGTGCTATTATCTCTCTATACCTCAATTTCTCTCCTCCAAATTCGAGACATTTATGATTCTCCTTTTCCTACTCTTCATAAGTATATAAAAATTAGTCATTGGACCATGTCTAGACAGGGGTAAAATTAACTCTAGGAATTATGTTTATTATTTTAGGTAACTTTAACCTTTTTTTAATGGACATAATTGTGTCCATTTTGAAGCATATAAACATTTTTTAAAACTATTATATAAAGGTTACATAAAAGTAATAGAACTCTTGGCTGAAGGTGATGTAATTTTTAAAACAATAATGGAGATAGAAATTTGCAAACAAATTGATGTGGAGGAAAGCACTAGATACTGATGTTGTATTAAAATGTGTTACTTTGGGGAGCCTGGGTGGCTCAGTCAGTTAAGTGGCCCAGGTCATAATCTCAATGTTCGTGAGTTTAAGCCCCGCACCGGGCTCTGGGATGATAGCTCGGAGCCTGGAGCCTGCTTCAGGTTCTGTGTCTCCCTCTTTCTCTGCCCCTCCCCTGCTCATGCCTCTGTCTCTCCCTCTTTCTCAAAATAAATAAACTTTAAAATAATTTTTTTTTAATGTGTTACTTTGATAACTCTTGAGAGTTAAGTGTAAGGAATATGCCCTGATACTGACTTTCCTGTCAAGGATTTGGATGTCACGTGTTTTTTTTTTTTTAATCCGAGCTTTCAGGCCACAAATTATGCTATCAGGTTTTAGTTGTATTTTTCTTTCCATCTGTTCTGGTGAGTTTTAAAAAGTTCTTGGAGAGAACAATCAGAAATTGACATGAGGCACTTTGTTCAGATCATGAATAAACAAATTGATTTATTGGATGGAATAACATTTTCCATTGGCTGTGTCTACATTTAGGAGGATAGATTGTTCCATGCCTTCTTACTTAAGATGCTCTGGGCCTAATCACCAAAAAAAAAAAAAAAAAAAAAAAAAAAAATAACAGACAGGACTTTAGACATAATAATTGGTGTAATAAAACAACTCCAGTAATAATAATGGCACGTCCTTACATTTTTACAGTACTCTATGATTTGACAATCATTTTCACACATACGGACATTTAAATTCATCTCATTTAGAATACAAGTACAATTCAGTAAGTTATTAAGCTTTCAAAGATCTATACCTTCTCTTCTGAGAGTGGACACAATGTCTTATAATTATTCTCCTATCAAATGATGCCGGTCCAGATAACACCAAGTTCTTAGAGTTGTTAGCTTCTAGTCTTAGCTCTTTGTTTCTCAGAAATAGTACTTCACTCCTCAAATAACCAATATTCCTTCTGTTTTGCTGCAGATAAAAGGACTTTAACAAAAGATCACATTCTTTTTTAAAAATTTTTAACATTTATTTATTTTTGAGAGGGAGAGAGAGAGAGTGAGTGAGCGAATGGAGGAGGGGCAGGGAGAGAGGGAGACACAGAGTCTGAAGCAGGCTCCAGGCTCTGAGCTGTCAGCACAGAGCCCGACGTGGGGCTTGAACTCACGAACTATGAGATCATGACCTGAGCCAAAGTCAGATGTCTAACGGACTGAACCACCCAGGTGCCCCCAAAAGATCAAATTTTAACACAAGATAGCTATGCTGTTGCCGGTGAGAATAACAATTTGTATATTCCAAATCCAGAAATAAAATATATTCACCCTGGGTGTTCATCTTCCTTAGAAATACTAGTAGAATACTAGTAGAAATTCATGTGATATAATAAGTATAAAATTCTTTGACCTGTGCCCTGATGGTTGGCTCTAAAATGACTATACCTGAATTGTTCAAAATACCTAGAATTTGTGGCCAGGTTCATTGATTTTTTTTTTTTTTTTTTTTACCCCTTATGACTGTAGAATAATCCTTTTCAAGAAAACAGTATGACCTCATAGAGAATTTTGGCCTTATTATTATTATTTCAGTGTCAGTTATAAACTGGCATATTTATCTAGTCTAATAAATAACAAGTGGGAAAAATGTAAACCATATCGTCTCCAGAGCAACTTAGTTATATTCAACATTTGTATAAGAGAGCATAATTTTAGTAGCAACATCGTTTAGTTGAAAGTTGGCTTAGGAAAACAGGCATTTCTTAAATTTCCTATTCTTAATTGTCACCAATCACAAGTTACTTTCATACTGTAATATGCAAGGTGATCATAAAGATTAAGCATTTAAAAACGAGGCCGACAAATAAAATAGAGAAACCTCTGGAACAGCTGTCATAATAGGTGAGATCCATTTTCCACCCATCAGTGGCTCGGTTTTGCTTTTCGGAGTGATCCTAAGGGACATTTACTCGGATGGCATGGTTGTGTTTTGGTTTTCGTTTTGTTTTGTTTTTAGACGTATCTTAAAAGGCTAGTGATAAGCTGCAATTATTTTGGTTCCCTTGGTCTCCGTTGGCACATAGCTCAGCCTTGGAACTTCTGCGACTCCCGAATGATTTTGTCCGAAGTGCTCCTTTGGAAGCTCCCAGACAAAACAGGTGAGTAAATGGCAGACGTCTTTCCCTTGATTAAACCAGTTACACCGGAATTCTGCTGAAGGTGGATTGAAGTCCCACATCCCACACCCTTCCTCCCTGGAGGGTGTCTTTGTAGGTACGGGGGGGGGGGGGCACTGTCCCCTTGTTACCCTTTGCTTGCCCAAGCCTCTCGCTCTCCTCCCACCGTGCTCTTGGGACCCCAAGGCCTCTGAGCTTCTGAGGTCCCCAACCTCATGCATTTTCTGTCAACAGCTGAGGAGACGCTGAACCTCTGGCAAGCTCCGCCAACAAAAAACTGCAGCCTGCAGAAGGAAGGAGGAGGTGTGTGTTTGATGTGCAAAGCTGGAATTCAGAATTACTTTTTGTTTAAGAAGCATTGCCCCCGGCACTTCTCCCCTCCCCTCCGCTCCAGCCTCGATGGCTGCCTTTTTGTTCTGTGAACACAGGAAACTTTTTCCAGCCTTAGCATCTTTGTTCCCACTGTTCTCTCTGCCAGAAACTCCCTGCCACTTCTCTTCCGTCTCACCATTCGGATCTCCTATAGATGTCACTTTCGTCCACATTGAGTGGCCTTGCACCCCATGACAATACTCACTTTTACTTTCTTCCTAGCACTTTTCATGGTCCGAAGTAATGTCATTCATCCATTTGTTCATGTCTGTGCTGTGTTCCTTGCTGCCCCCCTTCCCCACACTGAAAGTTAAGCCTCACGAGAGTAGACACCTTGCTTCACTTTGCTCACGACTGTTGTGCTCCCTTAGGGCAGGCTGGGCACTGGCGGTGGGTGTTCGTCAGATGGGGAATGAGCAAAGGAAGGAATGCATTTGTGTGAGATGGATGGTTGTGTTCTGACTCTGCCTGAGCAGTTCATAGTCCGGGAGTTCAGGACCAGGCTGCAAAGTTCTCCACCCTGTATAACAAGGTTTCTGTGGGACAGGTGTTCTCTTTTCCAATGCTTGCCTTAGAGACAAACTTTCGAAACACAACTTTCCTGGGGCACCTGGGTGGCCTAGTCGGATAAGCATCTGACTTCGGCTCAGGTCATGATCTCGAGGTCTGTGGGTTCGAGCCCTGCATCGGGCTCTGTGCTGACAGCTCAGAGCCTGTTTCAGATTCTGTGTCTCCCTCTTTCTCTGACCCTCCCCTGTTCATGCTCTCTCTCTCTCTGTCTCAAAAATAAATAAATGTTAACAAAAAATTAAAAATAAAAAGAAACACAACTTTCCTTTCTTAAGTGAGGGATTAGCTTTACTTCTGTGATAGCAGCTGGTTCAGTTTATTAATTGAGAGCAAGAATAAGTAAACATTTTCTTATTTAAATAAATAGACTTGAGATGTTTGAGAGATGTTTGTTAACTCCTTGGCAATCTACCTTTTTAAAGTTATTTCCTCCTTCTGTCTGGATGCAGCCTTTTGTTGTACTCACATGACTGTGCTCATGGTCCCTGTGGGAATGTATGGGCTCCTAGGGCCCTTCGCCCCCTGTGGAGCACACGTTTGTCTTTGCCCATCCTTCCTATCCTCTTCACGTCCTACTCACACCCCAAAGGAGGAATGCTGCTTTGGGGCTCCCATTTCTGTGGTCACATAGTATGTAAGTAAAGCTTATTGGACTTTCTCACACTCTCACTGATACTGCTTTCTGCATTAATTACTATTATCGGGCCATGTTTATTTAAGACCGGCCATATGCCAGGCACTGCTCTGTCAAGTAACTCCTTTTACTCTACAGCAATCCTATAATGTACCTGTCTGATAAGGATATGGAGACGGAGCCCTGAGAGGTTAAATGGCTCTGGGTAATACAATGACCACATCGGGGGTGGGAGGAGGGAGTGTCAGGATTTGCACCTTGCAGTTGGCTCCCCATCAGTATGTGTACAGACGAGCTCATTGTCGGCTGGGCTCATGCCCTGATGTTCTTTGTGTGCTAGGGGTGAGTCTGGTCAATGCCCGACACACAGTATATCCTCAACAAATGTATGTTAGTGATCCTGAGAAGGGATGGGATGACCCCCCCCCCCCCCCCGCAAATATAAGATCTGGCGTAATCGCTGTGAACATGAAAAAGGAATCCTAGGAATTAGCTGAATTCTTTCATAGATGAAGTAGTAATTTTCTAGATCTGGTCGCTCACTCTGCGTTCTCCTCCACTCCTCCCAGAATTGCTGGTAGGGGAAAAGGGGAAACAAAAGAGTAAAGAAATTTTGTGTACTGACTTCTGAGTGACTTCTGTGAAAGGAGCAGGTACTTTGGGGTCAAGATCCCAATTGAGATTAAGGCAGGAGGCTGCCAGGTGAGAGTGAGCACTTTATAAATGGCCCTGTGAGCGTGTGAAACTTGAGGAGGGTCCTCACCAATTGGTCCTGGTGACCTTGTGCCTGAGATAAGCGAGATACCCAAAGAGCAGGTCACGGTTGGCATCATACAGTCCGTATTTTAGAGTTACTGATGTTATTGTTGAAAATGTCGTCTTTTCTGGAAGACTGTCCCCCATCCCGATGCAACAGCAAAGTCGACAGAGAACAGAAAAATTAGAAAAAGTGTTTGCAATACACACGGTAGATGATGGACTGATTCCCCTGATAAACAAGGGCGTCGTTCGTATCCATCAGTAAATAGGAAAAGCCCAGTGGAAGAAAATGAGGAAAGAATATTAATGGTCAGTTCAGAGAACAGCCTGCTTCTCAGAAATATGGCCTCATTAATGATGAAAAAAATAAGATAGTATTTTTCACTTGTCAGTTGAAAACAATTCAAGCCGCTGGCGCTATCGAGAGAGGGCAAGAAGTTTCCACCCTGCTGGAAGGAGCGTAGATTGGCAAAATATATTTCGGAGGAGTTCCCGTTGTGCCTGTACACGATGTGTAGCTGTCACTGTAGGAATGCGCGTTGCTTCTTTTGTAACGTGACAACTTGGAAGTGGCCCAAAACTACGCCAATAGAGATCTAGGTTTTACAGTGACCTGTTCATAGGATGCAACATAGCCATTTAAAAAAGCGAGTCAATCTGTGCCAGTGATGTGGGACAATGCTGCTGGGGTTTTGTAACGAGCTGAGCACGTTTGAATAAGATAGCATGTTTTCATACAGTTTAAGCACATGCCAGCAAATATGCACGTGGTTTTATGTGCACGACTGTACATTAAGCCGTTCGTGGTTCTTAGCTCTAGAAGGTGGGACTGTGGTGGGAGGCATACCTACGTTTCTTGCTTAGTCTTTTGACCTCATGGAAGCTTTTTACTTTCTCTCGTATTACTTTTATAGAAACACCCTTGTTAGAGTATATCTAAAGCCCTTTACCGAGGGAGAATATGTTTCAGCATTTCTAAAACGCTAGTTAACCTGAAAAATTAGACCATCTTCCTTATGGTCCCTGCTCCTGGAATGTTGTAATTCCTATTAGAAATCAAAGTTTCCTTTGTTATACGTTATAAACACCATACCTTTTGCTGGCTTCCTCCATGACTTTTCCACCACTGTTCTGGGTAGTTCCTTTTCTGTTGCATTACCTTTGACAACTGACGTGAAGGAGGAAGTCCCACATAGTCTCTGCAGGTGTGATCCTTGAGCTTCTTCTCATAGCTTTGGATACGTATGATTTGAGGCAATTTATATATAACCCGAGAGCGTTAAAGGAAGCATATTTAAATAAGTGCTCCTTTTCAGAAGTTGTCTCAGTTGCCTGAGAGACCACGAGGTCTAAGTCTGCAGAATCTGCAGTGAGTTTGGGGTCCCTAGATTTAAAGTCCCCTTAAATCCTGCGCTCTCTTCCATGTTGTGGAGGAAGTAAGGTTGTGCACAGAATACCAGATTCCAGTGCTTTTTATAAAGAGCCAAATGATAAAAATGGTTTTGAAGAAGAGACACTGCAACTGAAGAAAAAAAAAACAAACAAAACAACGTACAAAAATGTGTTTGGAAGGGGTTTTGTGGCCTGTGACCCTTGCACATTTGAGGGATTAGCAAGCCAGAGGGTGTGTCTCATTCTAAATGTTATTCCCCAGCACGCTTGCACGGGCACAGCTGAATTCTGTTGAGACGTGCCAATTGGCCAGATGTGTGTGAGTTTCCCAGATGAGCTGAGTGGTGCAATGAACTCAGAATGTCCCTGGTAACATATTTTCCCCTGCTTGTGCTTGTGGAACCTCTTTTGTTGCGGAAGCCAAATGGCTTACAGAGAAAAGAGGGTCAAGGGAGAGGGAGGCTGGAAAAGGAGATGCGTTTTCTCCTCTTTAAGGGGACAAAGTGAGTGTGTTCAGAGGCTAGAAGCAGACAATCACGTGGCAGAAAAGAAATACTCTTATCAGACAGATAGGTCGCTCCCAAAGACCCTATCGGCCAACTGGTAAAAGGAAGTCGGCTACATGAAAATATTTTAGAAAGCAAATTCGATCGCTTTCTTACATGAAAACAAAGAAACAAACAAACAAACTCTACTTCTCTTTCATCTTTGTATCTTTTGTGGATTTCCCATCTATAATTTTGCCATAATGATCCATTGTGCCCTTTACCTGGAAGAGTGGGGAAAGAAGAAAAAGAATGAAAAAGAATGAACTGTCTGATCTATTCAGTGTTGAAAGGTGGAAGTGTCTATGATAAGGTATCGCAGAGGCGAAAATAAATAAATGAAAACCTGGCAGAGCGACTAAGGCAAATCGGTGACGAATTTGTTGTGATCCGTGATAGAAATGCCAGACTTCCCCCGATGCCACCCCGAACCTGGACCCAACCTGGAAACATCCTGGCTACTTCAGCCTCGTGCTGGAATCTTAGTCCAGCCCAGCAGCCCACCCTGCCCTGCTGTGCCTCAAAGGGAGTGGGCAGCCGGCTAATTGTCTTCAAACGAACTACCACTTGAACAAGGACACCCCTAGAGGAACAGTTCACACTGGAGCCTGCAAAGTTCTTGCAACCACTCCAGCCCCGTCATCAACACCACAGCTGACGGCCTTTCTGCTGAAAAACTGACAGTGGTCAGAGAAGTGCTTACGGAGGAGGGGAAGGGCAGCCACCAGCTAGAGGCCGAGCAAAGATGTCTCTTGTTCTGCCCAGAGGTGCCCAGGTCGGCGGATGCTACCTTCTTCTTGACGACTCAGCACCACGTTGGTTCCCTGGCTCTCACACCGTGCCACCGAGGCGGCCTTCCAGGTAGCCTGGGCTCGTGGTGCAGCTCTCATGGACGGGACCCGCCCCGATCCCTCTTTGTTGTGGTTTACCGCCCTGGGATGCTAGGCCTAGATTTGCTCACACTTCATAAGGCGGGAGACAATGTGCGTGTGGAAGACGTGTAGTTCTAGCTGGGCGCATAGGCCCCATCAGCTGTGACCTTCTGACCAGCAGATCTCCCTGTGTTTTGTTTCTGACCATTCCTGGGCTTGGTTTAGTTTGGTTTTCTGCTTTGAGCCACAAAATGCATCTTCCACTTTGAGCCCAACTCCTTGAGCCGCGAGAACCTAGCAGGTTTAACTGAAAGGCATCTTAGGATGTTACGCTTGCCAGGGACCGGTGAGGTCGGAGGAGAGTGCTGTTTCTAGCCCCGTGTGAAGCCCCTGGACCTACAGGGCACGAGACTCCATTCGGAATCAGAAGATAAGTCAAAGCGTTGGGCTCCTCGCCTCTGCCATCTTTGCCCCCTCGGAACATAGAAACCCTTGCAGATGGAAGGTCCTCTCTCCCACACTCATTTCTCTTTCTGTCAGGAAGTTTCTTCCACCAGGACCGTCGTCCAGTGCCCTTCCCCTGAAATCGTGGCTTGCTCCTAGGTCTTCTGAAACCTGTGTTCCACAGAAAGCAAGACCTATGGTTAATGATGTAGGGAGACTTGCCTTCTTTTGTTGCTGGTTTGTCAGCCGTGACCTTCATAAACAAATTTCCTGATGTGACCTCTAAGTTCTCAGCTTTAACTTGCTGTGAGGGTAGACAGAGCTACAGTAAAGTAAGATGAGCTTATAAGAAAAAAAATATTTTAAATTAAATATTTACAAAGTAAAAGGTGTAGCAGAATCAAAAGAGTGTCTATATGGACTATCATCTCTATAAATAGACAATATAGTGTCCTTAAGGGGAAGCATCATATTCTCTGTATTGAACACCGCAAAAATGTTTCTTTTGTCTTTTGCAACATAGTAGAAAAGAAAAATAATGAGTTCTAGAGCTGAAACAATTGGGAAACTAAGCCTAGTAACTTTTTTTTAATTGCTTGCTTGTTTTCCTTGAAGGATCATCAAAGAACATGGGAGAGGTTAAGAGTTTGGCCAAAAAAAAAAAAAAAAAAAAAACTATTATTTACGCCTCGTGATACAGTTCGAGCTCACCACAGGATGCTTTTTGCTATGCTTTGAACGTCCATTGGCATCAAAGTACTTTTAATTTTAGGAAACCATCCCCAACGGAGAGTATCTTAAGTAAGGAAGAGATTTGGGAAGATTGAAAACTGTTAAGTGTGGGAGGAGGTGGGTTATAACTGCTGAACCTTCCTCTGCTTTGATTTCTCTGCTCTGTATGTCATCCCTAGCTGCAGTGGAACAGATTCATACATATTTACCAGTTGCAAATTATAAATGTGCAGCCCAGAGAGTAGCAATGTTCTGTGTCTTTCTTCTTTTCTTCCTGCACTAATGATTCAAAAAGTCTTCACACATCCAGAGTTTTGGAGACTGGTTTTGTAACTTGTCATTTCCTTTGTGTTCCAATTAAGTCTTTGTAATGGAAATGGAATTTTATTTTCCATTTTGGAAGCTTCGGTGTAGGTAGGCTGAGATTTTCTCCATCCCGTGTCGGGGCTTTGATATAATGATTTATTAAGGTACTAGGAGAAATATTGATCCTGCTAATAGCTTCTGCCTTGCCACATAATGTTTTACACTTAACTCAGCTGAAAGACCATATTCCTTCTCTCGTCATCTGATTGACCATAAATGCTTTGGCCTTTCCTCTGCAATTATCTCACTTACCAAAGCAGTGGGTAGAAGTCAAGTATTTATAGACTAATTAGTGAAGTCAACATGTCCAAATAGAGTACGATATATAATACAAAGAAGTATTGTATAGTACTGGGAAATTAGCAAAGATAGGTGCAATGCAAAGAGGTAAGTGTTGAGAACACCAATGGCTGAGGACACATGTACTATGAGTGGCAGTTGTCTTTTATGTGATTATTGGGACCTAGCTAAGGTGACGTTGTGACAATAGAACTTTTCCTCCGTAGCTTCTCTCCTTGATCCTAACTTCTTTTTACTTATGAAAGCTTTGGGATATTAGTGGGTTTCAAGTTCATTTTAGGTTCTGTTTTTTGTTTTTTTTTTTTAATTATTTTAAAGAGAGAGACAGTGCATGAGCAGGGGAGAGAGGCAGGGGGTTGGAGAGAGAGGAAGAGAGGAAGAGAGAGAGGAGAGAGGGACTCTTAATCAGGCGCCACACTCAGCACAGAGCCAACACGGGGCTGGATCCCACCACCCTGGGATCATGACCTGAGCCAAAATCAAGAGTCAGATGCTCAACCCACTGAGCCACCCAGGCACCCCTTAGATTCATCTTTTTAGAGTTCCGTATCTCAAGTTCACTATCATTTAACACTTGAGCTCTTGGGGAGAAAGATACCAATAAAATGTAAATATGGGGCTCCTGGGTGGTTCAGCCGGTTAAGCATCCCACTCTTGATTTCGGCTCAGGTCATGATCTCACAGTTTGTGAGTTTGAGCCCTGTGTCATGCTTTGGGCTGACAGCTCAGAGCCTGGAGCCTGCTTTGGATTCTTGGTCTCTCTCTCTCACTCTGCCCCTCCCCAACTCATGCCCTGTCTCTCTCTCAAAAATCAATAAACATTAAAAAAATTTTAAATGCAAATATCATTTTCTTATACATAAAGCTACATTGTATTTTCAAAATATCTTAGAATCTGTCTTAATTATTGTCCAAGGTATAGTTAGCCCTGTTTTGAAAATAAAAAAGTTGCTGGCATATAAAATGTACTGGGCTGTGAGTCAGAAGATCAGGTTTGGTTCCTGGCTTTGTAACAAGTCATTGTGTATCCTTGTAGTGGTCACACAAGTCTTTTAGGCTTCAATTTCATCATTTTGGAGCTAGAGATACAAAACTATACATATATATATATATACACATGTATACATATGTATATATGTACATATATACATATATGTGTGTACATATATACATATATATGTATATATACATATATACACATATACATATATAACTTAACACAACATATATATGTGTGTGTGTGTGTGTGTGTGTTTCCCTTCCTGCCCCAGCTTTATCGAGATTTTATTTACATATAATGTATGTATATTTGAGGTATACAACATGATGATTTGATACACATATATATTTTGAAGTAATTACCACAACAGATTAGTTAATATTCTGTCCCCTCACATGATTACCAATTTTTTGTGTAGTGATAGCATTTAAGATCTACTCTCAACACCTCTCAAGTATACAATACAAAATTGCTATTACAATCACCATGTTGTACATTAGATCCCCAGAACTAATTCATCGTACAGTTGAAAGTTTATGCCCTTTGGCCAGCATCTCTTCATTTTCCCTACCATTCTTCTATTTCTATGAGTTCATCTTTTTTTTTTTTTAGATTCTACATATAAGTGAGAACATACAGTATTTGTTCTTCTCTGACTTATTTCACTTAGCATAAGTGATCCGTCCGTGTTGTCACAAAAGGCAGAATTTCATTCTGCTTTATGACTGGATAAATTCTATTTTCTATTTATATATTTATAAATAATATATTATATCATATATAAATGTTATATAACATTATATATACTAACATATACAATATACAATTGTATATACAATACAATGTTATATATTATATATATAACATATGTATAGAACATATATATTATACATATAACATTTTCTTCGGCCGTCCATTTATCGATGACCAATTAGGTTATTTCCCTGGCTTGATTATTGTGAATAATGCTGCAAAGAACACGGGGGGTGCAGCTAGCTCATCAAGATAGTAATTACATTTCCTTCAGACAAATACCCATCAGAGGGATTTCTGGATCCTATGGGAGTTCTATTTTTAATTTCTTCAGGAACCTTTCCTTTCACGTTCCCACCAACAGCTCGCCAGGGTTCCATTATCTCCACATCTTTGCCAATACTTGTTGTCTCTTGTCTTTTTGAGAATAGCAATTCTAACAGGTGTGAGGTGACACTTCATTGTGGTTTTGATTTGTAGTTCCCTGATGATTTGTGAATTTGAGCCCCTTTTCATGTACCTGTTAGCCATTTGTATGTCTTCTTTAGAAAAATGTCTGTTCAAGTCCTCTACCCATTTTTTAATCAGATTTTTATTGTTTTGCTATTGAGTTTTATGAGTTCCTTATACACTATGGATAGCTTATCAGATAGATGGTTGGCAAATATTGTCTCCAATTTTGTTGGTTGCTTTTTCTTCTTTTTAATATAGAGGTTGCTTTTTCATTTTGTTGATTGTTTCTTTTGCTATGCAGAAGCTGTTTTGTCCCATGCTGATTTTTGCTTTTGTTCCTTGTGATTTTGGGTCATGTCCAAAAAATCGTTGCCGAGACCAATGTCAAGGAGTTTTATACCTTGTGTGTTCATCAGGTAGTTTTATAGTTTCAGGTCTTACATTTAAGTCTTCAACCTATTTTCAGTTAACTTCTGTGAATGGGGTAAGATAAGTGCCCAGTTTCATACTTTTGCATGGGAACAACCAGGTTTCCCAGCACCATTTATTGAAAAGACGGTCTTTTCCCCTTTGTGCGGTCACCCTTGTTGAAAATCATTTGACTATGTACTCAAGGGTTTATTTCTGGGCTCTCCATTCTATTCCATTAATGTATACGTCTGTCTTTATGCCACTGTGGTATGTCTTTATACTATACTATTTTGATTAGTATAGGTTCATAATACATTGAAATCAGAAAGTCTGGGACCATTAACATGGTTCTTTTTCAAGATTGTTTTTGACTATTTAAAGTTTCTTAAGATTCTCTATGAATTTTAAGGTGAATTTTTCTATTCCCGCAGAAAGTACCATTCACGTTCTGATAAGGATTGCATTAAATTTGTAGATCACTTTGATAGTATTGATATCTTTACAATATTACAACTTCTAATCAATAAACATGGGATTTCTTTTCATTTATTTGTGTTTAATTTCTTTTATCAATGTCTTACAACTTTCAATTTTCCACTTCCTTGGTTGTATTTACTTCTAAATATTTTATTATTTTTGATGCTACTGTAAATGGGATTATTTTACTTCTTTTTCAAATAATTTGTTGTTAGTGTATAGAAATGCCACTAACTTTCATTCGTATGTTGATCTTGTATCCTGTGACTTCACGGAATTATTTTATTAGTTCTAATAATTTTTTGGTGTAACTCTCTCTCTCTCTCTTTTTTAATCATTTGCAGTTACATACAGACCAGTGAAGGGTTCCTTCTGAGATGAATGCAGGCAAACATAATATTGCAGCCCAGACTTCGGTTTAGTTAGTAATGCTGCTTCCTATCTTGGCCTGTGTTGTTCCTTCTGATTAAACGTGTAACTGGATCCTCATACACACCTGCCTTTGTCATCCCGTATACATTTTGGAAAGGATGAAAACCCTCTTCGGAATTTCCAGAGATTATGGAATCTCTTAGGAAATAACAAAGAATGTCTCATTATCTAGGACCCCCTTATAATTATATTTTCCCCAAGTTGCAGCGACACGCTTGGCAAGCCGTGTTGTGATTTCCCACAGCATTCTAAGGCTAGAATGGAAACACCAACAACAACAAACCAGTTCTTCAGTACATCTGCCTTAAGTAAATACCACCGTGTGTCTGATTTCCACCATGCTTTTTGTTTGCTCATTACCCTGCCCTTCCTTTAATCCCTCTCCTTGTCATTATCTGCAGGAACTAGCAATTTGTAAACCCAGAAACCAAAGCAAAATTGAATGCTACAAATGACATCAAAAAGGAAGGAGGCAGATATATTTAAGTGAGCCCGTTTTAAGGAATCAATAAGTACTTTGACAGCGGTGAAATGTGTACTTTCTCTTCAGACCTTGTCATCGGGGCGGCCAGGTGTCACATTCGGTCCATCTTACGGGGTAGCATTTTTTTTCTTGTTCGTTTTGTTTTGTATTGTTTTCTTTTGGAAAATTAAAATCACTGTGAAATGGTGGTAGTCCTACATTCACTACAGCTTCTACCATGACTCCTTCGTAGACTGTTCAATGCGAGTCTCCCCAAGTCAGTATATAGATGCCATAACTCTATGGTCCTAAACTAAATAGTAATACCTAATTTTAATTTAATTTAATTAATTTTGTTGCCCTCTTTCATTTGTATATGCCTTTCCCACCTCCTCATGTCCCTTCTCACCTGTCGTTAGGTGCCCATAGTGCCCATAATGCAGTAGTGTCCTTTAATGCAATCCCCAGGTTGCCTCTGACTGCACAGCGTTCCCATTTTAGGACCTCTCAACCCCCACCTTCACCCCTCTACCTGCCTGCCTACAAAATATTCCAGGATCCAAAATTACCTTCTCCTCCTTAGTATCACTATAAACTCCCATTTATTCCCTCTTATTATGGTGGGCTAAATTAGAAAAAAGTAATATGATTGAACTAATTCACAATAAGGTGTCAGTGACCGACAGAGGCCTCCCTTAATTCTCCTATGGATGTGTCTCCATTTTAAAGGAAAGTGATCTTCTTCGAATATGCCATTTATTTGGATAAACAATGACTTATTTATTCCTTAACAGAAAGCTGAGCGCCTAGTCTCACCTTTATGTGTTAAGACAGATAAAGGACTATGAGGACTGGTAGATCTTTTTGGCGTGTTGGCCCTGGGCCTTAAATTATGACATTGGCCAGACCCTTGTGTCAGGCTCATCTTGCTTCTACTGTTCATACCCAGCAGTGGCCCTGATCCTCCCTATGCCTACCCTGTAGACAGCATTTCAGCGATGAGGGGAAGCAGGCTGGGACCTAGAGATGCAGTGAGAATCAAGGGGAGGAGAAAGTACAGCCAGAAGAATGGAATTATTTAATCTTCCAGGTCTCCTCTGACTCTAAAATTCTGCACAAATGAGCAAAAAAAAAGAGAGGAAATAACACGGAATGAGAGAGGAAGGAGGAAGGTGCTGGGGATCCAGTAGAAAGCCTGCATGTTTTAGCTAAAAACCTTTCGGTTAATAAATAATATATTACGATGTGCTGTTTACCTCCCAGAGCAGAGGTGAGACTGTTTCCGTGGCTTCTCGGAATTTAAAAAAGCACCCGGTATGCTGCCTCCCTGGCAAGCCCCTTTCACGGCATCAGAGGACATCACCCATGGTGAGGTTGAGGCTGCCAATAAATACTTCAGCATTTTCTTTCCTGAGCCAGAGCTCTCAAAGAAGGTTGGCATGAGGTCATACACCTCTCAAGGTGGCAGGGCTAAAGGTCCCTGCTCCCTCCCGGCAGAGGTTCAGACAGCTCAGATACGAGACATCAAGCAGAAACCAGGACAGCAGGACATTCAAATACAGAAAGACTAAAAAGAAAGCCCAGCTCCTTAGAAAATCAATGTTTTCTAAACTGAAGAAGCGAGTGGAGGGCGGGGGGAGGGGTAGATGTGTTCCTGAAGAGAATCGAAGCACTACGGCACACCCATTAAGTGAAAAGAAATCCTATCTTGTGTGAATTTGCTGCCCATACACAGTTGTGCTGGGCCCACCCTCTCCTGCTCTGGTGAACGTAGCCCTGGAAGGAGAAAGCTGGACGGAAGCCCCCGGGAGGCCACAACAGCCTCGTGGGTAATTGTGCCCTTATGGTATCGCACACAATTTAAATGGTGTTCAGGGGCGCCTGGGTGGCTCCGTGGGTTAAGCGCTCGACTCTTGATTTCAGCTCGGGTCATGATCTCACGGTTCCTGAGATTGAGCCCTGCGTCACGTTAGTATGGAGCCTGCTTGGAAATGTCTCTCTCTGCCTCTCTCTGCCCCTCCCCTGCTCGCTCGCGTGTGCACGCTCTCTCTCTAAGTAAGTAAATAAACTTTAAAATAACTAACTCTATAAATAAATAAATGGTGTTCGGAAACCGAATGTTCTTCCGCTCTGCCGATGCCCCATTATCAAATGCGATCATCAGCTGTGGCAGCTTTTTAACCTTATTACCATCAAATTTGACTAAATTTTAATGTACCTCTTAAGGTAAAAAAAAGAAATTTTTTTTTTGGTATATAAAGAAGTTTTATAGCTTAAAAAGTTCAGTAGCTTCCTGTAACAGAAATATGTCATGTAATTTTTTGAAGATAAATGAGCCCCCACACTTGGTTCAGTTGCTCCATTTTGAGGCCTCCCCTTGGGCAAATGTCAGCTTGGGGGAAGGATCTGAGAAGGCACTTCCTGAAGAGGCAGCATCTGCAAGTTTTATTTTATTTTTGAGAGCCAAGTGAAATTAAATTTAGGTTGTCTGTCTTTTTTTTTTTTTTTTTTACTATGAAATTTATTGTCAGATTGGTTTCCATACAACACCCAGTGCTCATCCCAAAAGGTGCCCTCCTCAATACCCATCAAGGTTATCTGTCTTTTTTTTTTTTTTTTCCAACGTTTTTATTTATTTTTGGGACAGAGAGAGACAGAGCATGAACGGGGGAGGGGCAGAGAGAGAGGGAGACACAGAATGGGAAACAGGCTCCAGGCTCTGAGCCATCAGCCCAGAGCCTGACGCGGGGCTCGAACTCACGGACCGCGAGATCGTGACCTGGCTGAAGTCGGACGCTTAACCGACTGCGCCACCCAGGCGCCCCTATCTGTCTTTTTTAAGAGTTACCTGCAGTTTGGTGTTTGTTTGTTTGTTTGTTTGTTTGTTTTTTAAGTCTCTTGGGCTATTAGAGTATTTGAAGGATGTTGCTGGGCTCAAACATAGTTACACTAGGGATTTACTCTAAATATGGGTTGTTTACGATCTAAACTTTTAAATAATTTGAGACATATTTTGTGATATGAAACCCTGGCCTTAATAGCCCCAAATGGTGATTTGAATTACTGTTGTAATATCTCTAAAGTTTCATCAGACCAAAATGATGAACACTTTTTCTTTTTAACACAATACAAAGTGGATCTCTTTTGGTAGTGCATCTATCCTGAATATAGCTCTTAGAATCTTTGAAAGAAAGAGGATTGTATTTTTTAAAGCACAGGATTATGGGAAAGTTACTCAACCTCTCTGGAGCTCCATGTTTTTCATATATAAACTGGCCAGTAATCATTTAACTCTCAGAGTTTTTGTGATGGTTGCCTGAGATTCTGGGCGTTGGAATTACATCTTATTTCAGCGAGGGACTGGACGAACCTCATCTGCAACCAGGTACCAGATGAGAAAGATGTGTAAGCAAAACTACTCTTTCAAATGCCCCTCGGGGCGCCTGGGTGGCGCAGTCGGTTAAGCGTCCGACTTCAGCCAGGTCACGATCTCGCGGTCCGTGAGTTCAAGCCCCGCGTCGGGCTCTGGGCTGATGGCTCGGAGCCTGGAGCCTGTTTCTGATTCTGTGTCTCCCTCTCTCTCTGCCCCTCCCCCGTTCATGCTCTGTCTCTCTCTGTCCCAAAAATAAATAAAAAACATTGAAAAAAAAAATTAAAAAAAAAAAAAACAAATGCCCCTTAATTTTCCATAAAGAACAGCCAATGTGGTTCTTTGCCTGTTCGTACATCTCTTGAGGAGTCCTGCACAGCCCATCGTCCCTCCAGCACGAGACCAGTGGTTGCCAATAATGTGCTCTAGAGGAAGACGCCATGTTGTATTAACCTTGCATATGGTGGCACTTCACGTGTGCTGTAAGATCCGAAGTGCCATGTTTTCCACAGTCCATGTTAGTTTCATTTTCCCTTGCCCCTACTGCCTTGGTAGTATCTGTCTTTCCTGGACCAACGGGACCTGAAGGTGGGATTCAGTACAGCTTTTTTCTTTCTTTCTTTTTTTTTAAATTTTTTAAAATCTTTATTTATTTCAGAGAGAGAGAGAGAGAGAGATTGGGAGGAACAGAGAGAGGGAGACACAGAATCCCAAGCAGAGTCCAGGCTCCGAGCTGTCCACCCAGAGCCCGACGCGGGGCTCGAACTCACAAACCGTGAGATCATGACCTGAGCTGAAGTCGGAGGCTTAACCGACTGAGCCACCCAGGCACCCCTCAGTACAGCTTTAAGGCCTTGATCATGAGAGTTCCACTTGACTCATATGGTTTCTGAAGTCTGAGGTGTTGGAACTGGGTTACTGGGAGACAGGATTCATTTTCATCAGGTACTGAGGAGGAAACATAAAGGAATTAGGCTCAGAGCACATATACATTTGCATGATGCAGAGGAGTACCCTCTAGAATCTCCTTAGGCAGTTACATTTTGAGTAATGATGAATTTAAGTAATGTTAAAAATAACATGCATTGCTGTTTCTTAGGCTGTTTTTACAGGAAGTATCTGTGATCACAGTGAAACACAAAATTTCTGCTTTTGTGAAGTCAGAGTATGAACTGAAAATATAAATGGAGTTAGAGATGAATTAAAGTCATTTTACTAGATTTTGGATTGAATATATATAGGGACTAGCCCTTCTTAATGAATTAGTTTAAAATACTTTAGTGGTTCACGTTTTGCTATTCTTGTCCAAGTTTGGGCTTTAGTGACTAGGTAAAAATAAATTGCTCAGTTAATTGAATTTTCAAATTTCTGTTTACAAACTAGAGACACTCCAGATGGAAGCTTTGTTAGAGACTGTTTCATTGTTATTTCAGAATAATTTGGTGTGACTGATATTACAGTGGACTGATGGATAAACCATGAGAGAGAAGAACCACCCTGGCCACAACAGTCTCATTGCATAAATTTTTACTATTTTGTGCCAAGGATTGTCCTGGTGACAAGTATAAAAAGCCTTTTGGGAATTTGTTACGTTTAATACACTTAAACAGAGTGTTTCAAAAAGTGTAGTAAATTCAGCAGTGGTAGGAAGCACCAGACTCTGTGGGGAGCCCAGAAAGGACCCCTAAGCCACAGGGTAAGAGTCTGAGGAGACATTTTGGTTTGTATGTGTGTGTTTTGCGTTTTTGTTGCTTTGTTTTTGTTGAGATAATTGACACGTGACATTTTGTAAGGATAAGGTATACAATGGGTTCATTCGATACATTTCTGTACTGTAATATGATGACCACTATATGGTGTTAGCTATCACGTCATATAATTATTTTTTGTATGTGGTGAGAACAATTAAGACCTAATAGCTTGGCAGCTGTGAGGTTTATAATATAGTATTATCAACCGTAATCACTATGCTGTGCGTTAGATGTCCATGACTTATTTATAAACTAGTTGCAAGTTGGTACCCTTAAACACCTCCCCAATTCTCCTACCTCCTCCCCCGCCTCCGGTAAATGCCAGTCTACTTGCTGATTTTATGAGCTTGGCTCTTTTAGATTACATACGTAAATGATACCATACAGTATTTGTCCTTCTCTGTCTGACTCAGCTTGCTTAACATAGTGCTCTCAAGGGCCATCATGTTGTCACAAATAGCAGGACTTTCTTCTTTCTCATGGTTGAATAATATTCCATTGTGATGTGTGTGTGTGCATGCGTGTGTGTATCACATCTTCTTGGTCCCATTTATTCATTGATGGACACTTTGGTTGTTTCCGTATCTTAGCTATTTGAATGTGCTGCAATGGACGTGGGGGTGCAGATATCTTTTTGATATCTTGTTTTCATTTTAATTAACCATTTTAAAGTGAACATTTCATCGGAGTTTGGAGAGTGTGTTTTGCAGAAGGGAATATTTGAACTCAGTTTTGCGAGGCTTTTGAAGAAAAGAGGAAAGAAGTCAATGGAGGGAACAGCATAGACATTATATAGTAAATATCTCTTGGTCTCACATAACAACGTACACCCCTTTCCTGCTAGCAGCACCTAAGTTTTCCTTTGGGAACCAGGTCTTGTTTGAACCTGTGAAACTGAACTGGTGCCACCATCATCCCCCAGCTAGAGGATGGGAGGGTAAGCCGGTGGGCCAATTTCTCAACCATTCAGAATGTTCCTCCCTCCCTGCAGACCAACGAGATGGTTTGTGAACCAAGCTAGGCTCACGAGAGACCCAATCCTAAAACACTTGTTGAATGTGTGGAAAAAGGTGGGTTTCTTTTTCCTGTTTTCTTTTTTAATTTAGATTGGTAACATAAATCTGGAGCTTCTGGTAGTGATTTTGCCTCTATGAAAGATAACCTACTTGGGGTGCCTACATGGCTTAGTCGGTTAAGCATCTGACTCTTGATCTCAGCTCAGGTCTTGATCTCAGGGTTGTGAGTTCAAGCCTTGGTTTGGAGCGTGGGGCGCACTTAAAAAAATAAATAAAAATATATTTTAAAAGACCTGCTTAATAAATGAACAGGCAAATGAAGATAACCTAGTTAAAACATGAAGCCAATGCAGGGGGTTGCAGAATTAAGAGATGGAGAAAGTTTCTGATAATATAACTTCAGCACCTAGATTGAGCCATACCTGAATCCATTATCTCTTGGGCTTCTCGGTGAAGTGTACCAATAAATTCCCTTTTGTGCTAAAGCTACTTTGAGTTGGGTCGGGTTTCTGTCATTTGAGACCTGAGTAGTTCTAAGAAAGTGTTTTGGGTGTTTTAAATAATTGTTTTTCTTTTGCTTTTAAGGAATTGTGTTAGTTTTGACTTAAAAAGAAACTGTGGCAGTTTCCAAATAAGTATGTTTCCTCTGAAAGGGAAACGTATTTCTTCCTCTTTCTAATATGTTCAAATAATCAGAAAATTAAGCTCAATTCTAAAACTATTATCTTATTTCAGAGCAGTGTTTTATATCAATTACACTCGAAGGAAAAGAAGCCTTTAACCAAATTTTAGGCATTGAAAGCCACGAATTTCATGCAAAATGTTTTATTTTTATTCTCTAGCCACCGTCTTTGTGGGCAGGACTTAGGTTTCTGGACATGGTGTCCCGGGTCCCAGGGGGAGGTCCATCCTGCACACCCATGTTGGTCTGTCCCTGCCTTGCCTGACAGCATGTGGGGTCTCAGACCTCCCTCCCCTTTGGCGTTTACAATCTCAGCACCAGAGATCCTCAGCTTCCAGATATGCCTCCGAGGAGATCATCTCTTACACAGTCTCACCAGAGGTTATATGTCACCTGAAGATACGCAGATGCATGTAGGCAGGACGTGGGTTTGTAATACCTGATCATTATTCTTAAACCAGTCACTTCAAATAGTAAAATTTCCTGAGTTGTTTGCTCACCGTCTTTTCAAAATGAAAGCATCCCCTTTCCACCTACGAACAAACCAAAGCAAACCAAAACCACTCCTGCATCTGTCTTGTCTGCTGATTATTTAGCAAGTGCACTTTCAGATCTTCCTCTTTGATGTCTTTATCAGTTACGTTTTTCAATCAAAGGTAACTTTTATCTTCACACATCATTAGCGAATATTTTAAAAGTTTGATTCCTTTGTACACATATCTGGTCGTTTATCTGGCAGTACAAATTAAGTTAACGTGTTCTTCTAGGGACTCTCAGGCTGTTTGAAGCGATTTCATTTCCCTACTTCTGTCTCTGGTTTGTTTTCATTAAGGGAACCACAGCAGATACAGACTTAAGAACATTAGCTTGACAAAAGTAGTTGACTGTCTTAGAGAAATTTTTCCTCTTGGAAACAAAATTCAGACTTCACTAAAGAGCCTTACTCCCCAGTCAGTATGTGGACCTAGGGCGGGGTTCTTGGAGGTGTTAGGCAAGAGAATGGGCTAGGCCTGCCTCTCCTATGATTTAATGGTTGGCTGAGCCAGCTTAACAAACAATGAGTTTGCATGCCTTGTTGAGACAATAATCCTTGATTGGTCCAAAGGGAGATGTTGACAACTCATATGGGAAGGAAAGCAGTGTAGCCCAGCTTACATTATCCGTGCCTGAGATGCTTTGCAGAAGACACTCACTTCCACGGACCCCAATCTGATAATGGGACTTAGCAATTCAGTCTTCGGGATGTTGTGAGAAGGATCATTTGCATAGTTCACCATCTTCTGGTTCCTGTTTCTTACTGTTCAGGTCATTGTGAAGTGTGAGAATGGTAAGAATGCAGTGGTAGGTGAGAGATCTTTCTTTTTTAGCGATAGGTTTATTTAAATGTAAGCAATTTGTCATCAAAGTTCAGCCTTGATTGAGTCACCAATAATGATAAAGCAGAAATTGGGGGTGCGGGGAATACATCTTTGTGCTGTTGATCCTGCAGAGGCCCGAAAGGCATGGAACCTTAGAAGATGGTGAGCTGGAGACACGCAGCGAAGAAGCAGCAGATGTTTATTTTGGTTTAGATCCCTTCCAGCGGTTTCCCTTTGCTAGAAGTGACATAGGAATTCCTTTCCAGCATCCACAAGCCCCTGTGGGATCTTGCCCGGCTGCCCTGTGACCTCTGCTCATGCCACTTGCCCATTGGTTAGCAGGCTCTGGATACACAGACTTCTCCTCCACAGCCACCACAGGTCGTTTGCATCTTCTGTCTGGGATGCTCGTGACCAGAATCAGATCTTGGCAGCTCCTTTGGATCCTTCAGCTTCCAGTTTACATGACAGCTCCTCCAAGAGGTCTTCTCTAAACCTGCCCCCAATTGCCTCCAGTCCGTATCCAGCCACTCTGTGCAATGACCACATTTTCCTTCTTCATAGCACTTATGACTATTTGACGTTATTTTGTAGCTTATCTATTCTATTTGTTTTAAGTTTATTTATTTTGAGATAGATAGTGCACGTGGGGGAGGGGCAGAGAGAGAGGGAGAGAGAGAGAACACAAGCAGTAGAGGAGCAGAGAGAGAGGGAGAGAGAGAATCCCAAGCAGGCTCCTCGCTGTCAGCACAGATCCCGATGTGGGGCTCAGACTCACAAACCGTGAGATCATGGCCTGAGCCGAAATCAAGAGTCGGCCACTCAACCGACTGAGCCACCCAGGCACCCCAGCTTGTCTTATTTTCTGTCTCTTCCTACTAGAATTACATGTTCCATTAGGGAGGGACCTTGTTCACCACTGTATTCCCAACACTTAAACAGCATCTGGCAGAATCTGGAGGCTCAGTTAACAGTGAACATTTGAGGGGCTCCTGGCCGGCTCAGTTGGTGGAACATGCAACTCTTGATCTCAGGGTTGTAGGTTCAAGCCCCACAGTGAGTGTAGAGATTACTTAAAAAAATAAAGTCTTAAACAAACAAACAAGCAATGAACATTTGAGTTTTCTAGACCTGTTCGAATTCGGATCCATTGTTATATATGGATCAAACATAAACAGCTCCATTGCCCCTTGCTATTGTGGGGAGAATTTTAGCCAACTGAAATAGTACCCCCTCCCCCTCCCTCCACCCTGCAGCTATCAGAGGAATCAGTTGCTCAGACAAGATGGCCGGTTGTATTGTGTAAAGGAGGAGAGAGGACAGTAGATGCCAACAGTGAGATGTGTGTTACTTGCCTGGGGGAAGACACCTTCTCCTGAAGCAAGTTTCAGACACAAACAGGGCTCACCCTCTCCCCACCCCCAGGGCACTTGTACATGGTTATACAGCACATGGGTCAGGTTTTGAAAAGCAACAAGTCTTTGAAAGTCTCTTGCCATTTCTCCATGTGTCACCTTTGGATTTGCTTTATGAAATGTGTGGCCATGCCACCTGGCAGGAAGAAAGGCAGGTTTGGGGAAAGCTTGTCATTCCCAGGGGGCCCTTTCACAGTGACTTGGGGCCCACGGACCAGGCCACTGACAGAGGCCATCCACAGGATTCCATTTCATCCCTCCCCACCCTAACATCCTTCCTCCCTGGGGCCTCTTATTCATGTATGTAAGAGAAGAAACAAACTTGACAAGAAGATGACTTTTGTGAGGCAATTTAATGGCGAATAGACAGCGAATGCCACCCTGGGGTCAGCTGGAAAGGCTAGATGTATAAGAATTGCATTTTCATTGTTACTTTGAAAATGGTAGGATGGGAGAACTCAGTAGCTTTATACACTGAGGGGTTTTTTAGAGATGACTGTCCCATTAGTGAAACATATATGACCTGTTTCCTTCAGAGGCATAGACATTTGGTTTTAATGGCATCGGGAATTCCTTTGAGATGGCAAAGAAATGCCGGGGAACAACATGCACCCCTACTCTCTCAGGCACAGCTCTGTGGTGGTGAGTGACTGGGCCACTGGTGAGATCAGCTGGGCAGGTGCACAGAGGTGCCCTGTCGCCTCCAGGGGCTAAGGATTTAAAGCACAGAACAGTGTTGCAGCTTTAGGGGTGTGAGGTGTGTTTATATAGATGGGATCAGAAGAAAGGAAGTTTTGAAAGGAAAATAAGGACTGCTCTCTACTTAATATGGTTTTTTGTAGGCTTGTTTCAGAGCAAAATGACTGTTCCATATCTTATCAGCTCGCTCTTACCTTTTGAAGATAAGCAAAAATCTCCCACTCTTCTCAGTCTAGGTGCTCTGCTTGTCTTGACTGGCAGGGGCTTTCAATTACTGGCTTCTTCCCAGAGTGCAGAGATGTGTTTAAATTCTTGTCAGGGAAGATGAAACCTACCTGATGAAACTTGACTTGGTTCCCTTTGTAGTTGGACCTTTTGGGAGTTGGGTGTTTCCTATTGAGACTGCCCTCCCAGTCAAAAAAAAAAAAAAAAAAAAATCAAGTTAATATGGGCATAAAGATTGGCTTTTATAATCATTTTGGCAATAAGTATACTCTCTTATCAAGAAAACACAACAGCACCTTTCCTGAATTCAATTCTGCCAACTTTTATCAAGCATCTCCTGTGTGTGTGTGGGGGGGGGGGGGGGGTCATGTGTCGCACTCAGGGGATGAAAAGAGATGAAGTACACTCTTCAGGAAGGCAGAGAACAAGATGCCTGCTTATATATGAGAAGGATAAACAGTTGTGTGCTTGGTTCTCATTTTATTATAATTCAAAATAGTCATTTATTGAATGCCTAACTTTTGTCAGGCACTTTGCACGAATCCTCTCCACTCCTTGCAACAATCTGGCTAAGGAGATAGTATTAACTTTAATTTACAGCCAAAGAAACTAAGGCTGAGAGAAGATGAATAACTTTCCAAATTTATACAGTAAGGAAGTGATTCTGATTCATTCCTTTTTTTTTCTTTCAGTAGGAAAATAATTTCGATGGGAATGTATTTTTAAATAAAGCCAGCTCATATGCCAGCTTTTAAGACCCATCTACAAAAGAGATAAGCAAAGGAGAGAAATGATCTTTATAATCTTTCAAAGCTCAGTGATCCAGTGTGACTGAGGGATTTGAGAACTATTTAACAGAGAATCAACATATAACATTGAATGAGACAAATAAGAGATAATTTCTGAAAAGTTGGAAGGAAGGTTTTCATCTTTGTTCCATTACTGGAAACAGAAATAAAAGGAAAACATAGTGTTTTCTTTTGAAGGTGTGAAGCCCAAGTAAAACATGAACAAATCTTTAACATGTCCTTTTTTATCAGAAGGAGGGGGCAAGGAACCTTAAATAGTGTGGCTCAGTGACTCACTGAATACGTATTTAACTCGACGGTTTGTAGTAAAAAGTATAGATGACAAATCAATATACACATATTTACATATTCCCACAATACATACTCACATATATATGGGAAACAGAGTCTAATGAAATATTACCTCTATTATATATGATATGCTCTGGTGTTTTCTTTTCTAGCTAATAAAACAAATTCTGGTCCTGATCCACTCACTGATGGCTCACAGCATGATGTTTGAAAAACACGGCTCTTATCTAATCCCTCAATTTTATTTCTTCTTCTCTCTTTATCCTTTAACTCCAAGAGAATCATCCCTGGCAAAAATAGAAACATTGACACCCTTCACCCCTTTCACCTCTTCCTTGTTCTACATTCCCGCGTACAACACAGGTGACCCTCCTGTCTCCCTCCACACAGACCTGTGCCTCAAACTCTATGGACCACTGGTATCTGTATTCCTTCCTTTCTGCAGATGGGGAAGCGTCTCATCTGCCATTGGTGCTTTGCAGATCATGATAGCTGAGGGGATTTTTTTCCCCAGTAAATGAAGCTTCTCTGATGGTCAGAAAACGTTCCTAATTTTCGACGGCTTGTCAACATAACTTTTGTGACTAGAGAAAGAAGAAAAACTTTGTCACTCAACAATCTTACGATTCCACTAGGAACTTACCTTTTTATTTTAGACAAAGTTCAAAACCTGGACACCTAAATGAAATGTAGGTCCAATGAATGATTTGAGGGCTATCATTTCAATTATAAACATAATGGTTTTTCTAATGGAAATGCTTCTTTTGAAAGTGGTGGTACTGAAGTTTTGGGTTGAGGAAAAACAAATTGTCTTTCATCAGAATTGTTTTGGAATATTTTGTTTTCTCATGAAAAAGTGCAATCAAATTTGTGTTTTATTCTTAGTAGTAGTATTTTTTGGAGTTAGTGTTGACATGATTTCAACCACTAAGAGTGTTCGCCCAAACTTTACAGTGTCTTTTGTGAGAAGAGTGATATAGTATAACATGGGGTGAACTGTTCGGTTTTATTTGGAATCATTTTCAGCACAAAAGCCGCAAAGGGAAAATATAACAGAGAGATTGGGGTTTGTGGAACACAAGCTTGAAAATTTTAAAGTTTAGGAAATAATGGAAGTGAGATAATGAAAAGAAGATAATGAGCAGTAGATGCGATAACTGGTCTGTAGGTATTAGACTTCATTGTACATACAAATTCACTACAAACACTTGTTATTTACGTGTTGCTTCAGCCAGAACCCTGACGTCCTCCATAACACCACCCTCTCCCTCACTCCTCACATGAGCCATTATTATGTCCTTTTGATTCTCCCCTCAGAGATCCCTCAAGCCCACCTGCTTCTTCTCAAGTTAAAGGCACCACCTCATTTTGTGGAGGGCAGGGATGTCTTTAGGACACTTCCTGACTGGAGGCATATGTGTAAGTGATGAATCACTAAATACTATTCCTGAAACCAATATTCCACTATATGTTAACTAACTTGAATTGGTTACCTAATAATTGGTTACCTGAATTGGTTACCTAATTGGTTACCTAAACCTAATAACTACCCCCCACCCAAAATAAAAAATAAAAAAAAATATTAAACAACAACAACAAAGGGGACTTTCTGAAATGGCTACTTTATCCTCCACCCCCCTCCCATTCTTGCCTTCTCTATTCAGTAAGAGCCCAAGTAAACTATTAAAAGCACAAATCATACCACATTGTCCTGCATACTGGGAAGTGTGTTTCTAACACTGACAATAACCCCATGAAGCTCTACAGGATCTAGCTATGTCCCCGTCAGTAGCTGCCCCTTCTTCCCATACTGGCCTCCTTTCCATCCCTGAACTCACTGAGCCCCTCTTCTCCTCAGAGCCTTCCTGCATATCTCCCCAAGCCAAACATCAGAAGCTTTGTTTCTTCTAAAGGAATCATGTCATAAGGCTGTGAGAATATTCTTATGATGCTGCCATCACTTGATGTATTTTTTAAATTTCTCTGAGACAGCTTTTCAAGAGCCTGCATCGGTTTTTTGGGTAGAATTTTCAGTGGAAGAATATTTAGTAATACTGAGTTTGGTTTAGGATATTGTAATCGTCAAAGCACTTGAACAAGTCTTCTCATTTAAATTTTGTTTAATTCTTAATAAGACCCATGCTTGAAGTTGATATTGATGTTTGGAAAAGCTAAGTACATGGTAGAGTAGCAGACTTAGATTTGAATATATTAGCTATGGTATTAATCGTAAAAAGACATAATGCTCTAATTAAAGGACAAAGAATATCAGATTGGATAAAGCTCACTTAATGCTGTTTCTAGGAAATATATTTAGTATCTAAGAACGTGAAAGGTTGGGGCACCTTGGTGGCTCAGTCGGTTAAGTGTCCGACTTTGGCTCAGGTCATGATCTCGCAGGCCATGAGTTCGAGCCCCGCATTAGGCTCTGGGCTGACAGATCAGAGCCTGTAGCCTGCTTAAGATTCTGTGTCTCCTTCTCTCCTTACCCTTCCCCCACTCACACTCAGTCTCTCTCTCTCTCTCTGTCTCTCAAAAATGAATAAACCTTAAAAAAGAGGAATGTAAAATATTGCAAGTAAAAAGGTGGAAAAAAACCATAAAATGCAACAATACCAATATCTCCCCTTGCCCTCCACCCCCCAAAATCAGTAATTGCTATGCTAATACTAAGAAGACTTTTTAAAGCAGAAAACTTTACCAGATATAATGATATTTTATAATGGTAAAAATTAATTCACCTGGAAGTTATAATAATCCCCAAAGTTTAGACATTTAATCATGTGCCCCAGTTTTTAAAAATTAGCAATACTAAGAGAAGAAATAGAAAAATTAATAAATAGAGATTATGATATATCTCTTTCAGTAAGTTGGAAGAACAGACAAAAAAGTAAGATTAGTAAAGTTTAAACCATATGATGACAAACATTACTTATGGAAACATAAAAAGCTTTGAGCACAAAACAAGCACAGAAAACCATTTTTGCCTAGCATGTAAGAAACATATTTTTAAAAAAGTGACCACATACTGAATCAAATATGCAGTCTCAAAATATTTGAAAAGGTTAAAATTTTACAGAGAATTAAAAGTTGATCACTATTCATTTAAGCTACAAATCAGCAGCAACAATCTGGAGAACAATAGTAAAATCTTGAATAGTCCTGTATTTAAAAATTAAGAAATATTCTTCCAAATAAATACAGGGTCAAAAAAGAATCATAATGGCAATTGGAAAATATTTTTATCTGAATGGTAATGAAATTCAGATGCAGCTAAAGCCATCTTTGAGGGAAATTTATAGCCTTAAAATGCATGTTAAAACGGAAAATTAACGAACTGAACATCCATCTCAAAAATTTATAAAAAAGAAGGAAAAATACACTGAAAGAATGTAGAAGGAAGAAAAAACAAAGAGAAGAGCAGAAAATAATGCAAATTTAAAAACGAAAAACAAATACATAGCAGAGACCATCATCAAAGCCAAAATTTTGTTCTTTGAAAAGTCTATTGAAATTGACAAGCTCACGGGACACCTGGGTGGCTCAGTCAGTTAAGTGTCTGACTCTGTTTTGGCTCAGGTCATGATCTTAAGGTTCATTGGGTTCGAGCCCTACATTCTGTCTCTCTCCCTCTTTCTCTGCCCCTTCCCTGCTCTCTCTCTCTCTCTCTCTCTCTCTCTCAAAATAAATAAGCATTTAAAAAATAAATAAAAAATAAAATTGGCAAGCTCAAACAAGAAAAAATATTAAATAGCCAGGCATTAGGAGTGATAAAAGGGGATATCATTATAGTTCCTTGCAGACACTGAAAATATAATAAGAGGATATTCTCAACAACTTTAACTAAAGTGTAAAATTTCTGAAGAGAACATTAGCAAGCAGTTGATTAATATATAAAAAAATTAGTACATGAGCAAATTGATTTTAACCAAGAGACACAAGATTGCTTAAATGTAATTTTCTACACTATATAAAAGGAGAAAAATCATATGATTACTTTATTACATACTGATATAGTATTTACTAAAATTCGACATCAGTTCATGATAATAATTCTTAGCATATCAGGAAGAAAAGGAAGTTTTCTTAATCCAAAAAGGATAGGCACCCCAAAATCTACAGGATAGTTTATGTGTATGCACCCCAAATCTATAATTGAAGCTCCTGTCCTGTCAGGGGTCATTCTGGCCTCATTCTAACCTGTGCTGTGCCATTCTCCACATTTAGTTGCTCTTCTTCTCTACGGTTTTGTCAAAAACATTTTTTGATGAAATAAAGGAACAATGAAGAAAATACCTTGTTTATTTTTGAAACCACACAGGATGCCTATAAAGATGATAAGATTAGATTAAATGTATCGATACGATTTTAAGTTACGCATTCTCTTAAGCAAGAGTATATCAGCATCAGCAGGAATGTGGAATTGGCAAGGAGGGCCAGGCCTAGAAGGACAGGTCAAGATCACGCCCTAGGACAAGCTGAAGGAAATCAGCTAATGCTGAGAGAGGGTAGCTGTCATGGGTCTAGGGAGCCTGGATCCAGAGCGCAGGAAAGACACATTCATTTAGAGGCAGGGCTATCGTATGATTGGGAGACAGAGGCTAATAAGTTAGTTCTTCTACTCCTTGGGTAATAAACCCAGAAATGTTTTTGGTTTGTGGTTTATCATCACGAGCAGGTAGAGGAAACATGGATTTTCAGCAGTTTCCTCTACCTGGTTCACTCCTTTTGGATATCACGGTGTTGCATCATGAGGGTGTTTATAATTTCACGTGAAAACTTATTGATTTCTGCTGGAATATTTTGATACAGTTGTATTTCACAGAAACAAAGCCGATGACGGCATAGAAAATAAAGTAGCTACTATCGCAGTCATCATTATTACTTCTGCACATTTCCTGTTATTTCCCAAGCTGCTCCACCCTGGGAATAAACACGAATCACAGCAACAGTTACAGAACAGCATCTCTTTGGCTCCAGCCAGCTCTCCCAGATTCCTCCCAAATAGCTTTGGAGTCTCGGTGAGTGTCTCACATGCATGTGTGAGGGCGTCCTCTTGATTACTGCTGAAATCGCCAACAATTCATTCCTCCTTCATCCTGGGGGAGGTTTCTAGTCCCTGCGACTCCACGCGTGGTCCCTGTGTCATTGGTAACTGGGAGTTCTACTGACACCCATCCAAGGCCGAGAGAGCCTCACATCCAGGGCTACAAAGGCATCCCCTGCTTTTCCTAAGTTCACATCACGCCACTTCACTTTTGGGAAAGAACTGCATTAGTACCTGTCTTCGTTAACTGAAACCAACCAACCAACCAACCAACAAAAACATCCAAAGAGGATTCCTGCCTTTACGTAAAAAGATAGTGAAAATAGCTTTCAGCACTTGCTCTGCAGTGAGGCCTTATAGAGGCAGCAGGCACCCCAAGCGGAGGGGCCCCTGCCAAACTCCCTCCCTGGGAGCTACACTCAGCATCTCAGCATCAAGCTGCCAGAGCTTCAAGTTCTGTGAGCACCTGTGCTTTCTCTCGACTTCTTTTGTGCATCTGTTAGCAAGATGTGACCTAAGGTGTCAGAAAAGCATAAGAGAGATTATTCTTTAGGTCTGGGAATGCCTACAATTTTTTCCATGTATATTAATGGTGAATGCTTCTTTGCTTTGCACCATTTTGGCTCAGGAAAGTTATCATGGGAATGCTGTACTTGCGTGTAGTGGGGGAAACCTATATCCGTCCTGGCAATTGTGGTAATTAGGTGCAGCCCAGGAGTGAGTGTCATAAATTGAGAAGTGGTGATAAACGAATGCCGTTAATATCTTCTAGTACCCTACTGAGATTTCAGATAAACCACTCCTATTCTTTAGTGTTACATCGATTGCAGTTTCTCTACCTAGGGCCTCTGTGTGCCTGCTGGAGCAGTCTCTCCTTATTCAAAGAGTAGACTTTTGGTTGTTCTTAGCATCACTTCTATTTTTCTTGTATCACGGTCCCTTGTCCTAGCAGAAGATAGGTTTTTTTTGTTTTTTGTGTTTTTTTGTCACTGCTTTACCTTCCATGTTTATCCCAGGAGGCCCCTTGGTCCCTCATGTAGGCTAGTTCAAAGAGAATCCACCCCTCCGTCCTCCAGAGATAACAGATACACCTGATACCCGAGGGCATACAGGACTTCAGCTCAGATTGGGACATAAAGAAATGTGCTCCTAGGACTGTTCCAACAGGAGAGAGAACACCTTAGCGCTTTTTGCAATTAGAGCTTAAAAAATATTCCTTCCTGAACATATAAGATTGTGAGTGACCAGAATAATAGATGTTATGGAAGGTGATGATATATTTTGAAGGAGGAAGGCTGCCATGAAGACACTTCTCTCCCTCCTTTATCATTCTGAGTTGGAATGTGTATTTTTCTTAAAGAAGGGTTTAGAGAGTTGGAACCATGCAAGGTTTTTTGTTTGTTTGTTTGTTTTTGTTTTTTTAAGTGAAACTTTCAGCTTACTAATAGTCTGAAAACCAGCCATCTTGTATCCTCTTATGGTCTGAAGCCTTTTAACAAAATAGAGGATTTTAGTATTATGTGCAAATAACTCAGCAATAAATTTCTCCAAAGGATTTACTGTAAACTTTTTTTATGCTAGAAAACCAAATTCCCAAAACCCAAGACTAGTTACCTGCCGCATTAAGAAACATGAGTGCAAACAAATTTTATGAAAAAAAAATTATGGAAAGCAATTGGCTAGAGAGTGATTACGGAGGTTAATCTGTGTACTAATTGGCTTGTTTAGGACGTACCCCAAACCAGAATCACCAATCATTTCTAGTGTAAGTAAATGATACAGCATTATGGCAATTAAAGAACATGATTCATTTTTCCACAGTGTTTCACATTAACTTAAAAATAATCATTGAGGTTTAATCCGAATCAACAAAAAATATACAGCATCTAAATGGGGCTTTTACCTTTCAAGTAATTTTCCTGCTGCTGAATGTGTAGAACAGTGCAAGACAGAAGTTCATTCCTGAACTGCAGAGCTTAAAGGATATTCTCGTAAGGCATATGCCCTCCTTACAACCCCCATTTATTTATGTTACAGGTCATTATTCTAGTGAATGTGACACTGCAGTCATTTGTACAGTTACAAATTATAATGTGCATGTGCAAATTATAACTTTCTTGCACAGAGCAAGGAGCAGAGCTGTATCAGGTGATATAAGAGGGATAAGTAAAAGTCACTTGATACAATAAGGAAAATAAATTATGAAACCTTTTTTAATGGGGGAATTTTTTTCCTTAAAAGATGCTCATTTCTGCTCAATGAATATTTTCTGGCTGACCCATGCTAAAAATGCCACAGGGAGCCAGTGCATGCTGATGGTGCCCGCTGACCACATGCTCCCCCTGGGCTGAAACACTGACCCCTGAATTTTTTTTAATGTTTATGTTTTTGAGAGAGAGGAGAGACAGAGACAGAGAGAACGAGCATGAGCAAGGGAGGGGCAGAGAGAGAAGGAGACACAGACTCTGAAACAGGCTCCAGGCTCCGAGCTGTCAGCACAGAGCCCAATACAGGACTCAAACTCACGAATCATGAGATCATGACCTGAGCCAAAGTCAGACGCTTAACCGACTGAGCCACCCAGGTGCTCCTGGCCCCTGAATTTTGAACATGGTGACCCTGTCAGCCTGCCCTCTTTTTGAGGCCCGTGGGAAGCCATTCTCCTTGTGTGCTACTAGGTCTTTGTTGTGAGCATAACTTTTTACCACAGAACACCTGAGGTCCCGAACCAGAGAATCCAGGGTTCCGATGGGAGGGAGAGGTAGCAGAGAAGCAGAACATGAGAAATCCCGCTCAGAACAAGCAGGACTTCCTCTGGGGCTAGCGGAGAATGAAAAGGTGCGTCTGGTCACTTTCTCGTCCTTTTGGCTAAGACCAAGTGAAAAGGCGTGTCTCTCAGAGCAGATGAAGGGTGCAGAGGAGTGCCTCTTGCTTGGGGAAAGCGCTTTAGGATTTCAGAACTTTGAGATCGGTCTTTTGATTGCATTTTTGCTCAGCTGGATGTCTGTGATCTCCTTAGCGATAGATTCCAAGTCTTTATTCTTTCACGTATCTTCCGGTCCAAACGTGGTGCCAGGCACCTGGTAGTTACTCGATGTTTGACGACGATGACGGTGATGATGATGGTGGTGACGCTGTTGATGATAATGATAGTGAAGGTAGTGACAGCTGACATTTATCACCAAGCGTTTTGTTTGTCTTGTCTGATGCAATCTTCACAACAGTTGTGTGGAGGCATTATTTTTTTTCACGTTCAGATGCAAAGTACAGAGTTTAAGTTCCTTGCTCGAGGTCACACAGCTAATAAGTATTAGAGCTGGGGATCAGATACCTCGGCTAAGGAAAATGGCACAAAAGTACAGATAGTTGAATGAACTATTGAGTAATGTCAGTAGGCTTCGCATTTACATCCGTGGGCCCCAAAGCTGTGTGTTTTGCTAATGCCGGGGCAGGGTTTCCAACATGTGGGGCCAGAGAATACGGGGTTGTGGGGGCCGTCCTGTGCATTGGAGGGCGTGGAGCAACATCCCTAACTTCTAGCCACCAGATGCCAATGGCAGCCCCCAACCCACGTTGTCACAACCAAAATTGTCTCTGGAGGACAACATTGTTGCCACTTTCGAAGGGCCGGCCTCAGAAGGCCACCTAAGGCTTCGGCTTGAGCAGCACCCATTCCTACCGTCACCATCTGTGAATATTACAACAGCATCACCTTCAGTATCTGTGAGAAGATCTACCTTAGATGCATGGACCATCCTTGGCAATGGCACCTTTGTCTTTACGCTTTAGGAGTTAGGGCATGAGGTAGGGAACAGGTTTTTTAGTTCTATTTTTTCCTCTATGTTTTTTTGTCCCCCTTCTGTTCTACAAGAGAAAGAAGACAAAAACATTACCCCCTGAAAATGCCAAGAATCTGTCCAAAGAAATCACTCTCTGACCCTGGAAGAGGAAAAAGGTGATATTTAGGAGTGAGGCCATAGATGAAGGGTGTCATCGCGGTGACAAGAGTGCAATCCACTGGTTGCAGCAACACTACGAGGCTGAGTCTTGAGGACACAAGCCTGTGTCCTGGGCCCAACGGGAAGTGGGAAGAGGATAGTGGATGGTTCCATACCCTCCTCCTGTGTTTCCTTAGAATCTCCACGTACTGAGGACCCAGAGTCCGTGATGGAGTCGTAAAACAGAAAGGGTATGTTGGACAGGAGGGCGTGTTTTGTTTTAAAATAGGAAAACCTAGTGTCGGCGTTTGGAGAGCAAATTCAGCTCTTGTGGTTTGAAAATCACCGATAAAAATTCCCAGATTCGTGCCACATTAAAACCAGATCTCACTGGTTTTTAAAACTGGAGTGTGAGCTCCAGTGCTCACGCTTTTGGAACTGTACGTGACTGGACTGTCATTTAGTTGCACTCTTTACCATTCTGGCACTGGTACCCTAGACTACTTAAAGTGGGTGCTCAAGGCCTCGATAACAATGAAGATTCCTAAGTACTGCAGAAAAGGTTGCAAGGAGTATAGTCTGGTTTAAAGTTATTTAGGTAAGCCCCCCAGAGACGGTTGAGTTTAATGAGGCCAACTCTCTCTATATTTAATTCATTAAAGAGTGATATTAATGCATTAGAGAATAGCCTGTTATGGATTTGTATGCTTTTGGACTGGGCAGACTGTTTTAGTTTTTGTTTTTGTTTTTGTTTTATCCTAGGTTAATTTTAAAAATCAATTCATTAGCGTAGATAATCCTGACTGAAGAAAATCCAGATTTACGAAATAAACTGGTCCATGAGTTTTTACTATTATAAATATGTTCTTAACCTCATAAAAAAAAAAAAAAAAGGCTGATTAAATAATGCTTCTAATTCATTTAGGATCATGCCATGCAGATTTCCACTGATTCATCTGAGAGGCAGTAGGGATGAAGAGGAAAAAAAAAACAAACAAAACAAAACAAAACTAAGGTGGCTGGAATTCAACCTGATTGAGCATTGCTCAATCTTATTTGCTCACTGGGAGCAAATCTTTTACTAGGCCCTTTAGGATTTACGGTTTTCTTTGCTTTCAAGAATTGTATATTCTGGAGTTAAATAAATTAAGACATGTCCATTAAAAAGAGGGGTGCCTGGGTGGCTCAGTCTGTTAAACACCTGACTCTTGATCTCAGCTCAGGTCATGATCTCACGGTTCATGGGTTTGAGCCCCGCGTTGGGCTCCATACTGACAGTGCAGAGCCTGCTTGGGATTCTCTCCCTCTCCCTCTCTCTCTCTCTCTCTCTCTCTCTGCCCCTACTCCACTTGTGCTCTCTCTCACTCTCTCTCAAAATAAACAAACTTAAAAAAAAAAGACCAATATACTTTTGATAAAAATCCTGCTATAAAACAGCATTTCCCGAACATTTTGGTCTCAAGACTTCTTAAAACTTAGTGAGGATTCCAAAAAGCTTTTATTCATGTGGTTTATATTTATCAGTATTTACTATGTTAGAAACTATGTAGAAATTTTTAATATGTTTATGTACTGATCCATTTAAAAACAACAAATACATTATGTGTTAACATAAATAACACACTTTTTGGAAAATGTATTTCTTAAAAAAAATTAGTAAAAAGGTGAGTGTTCTTTTATATTTTTGCAAATCTCTTTAGTATCTTACTTGACTGGGTTAGGAGAAGACATATGGATTCTTATACCTGCTTTGCTATTCAGTGTGTTCTGATATGTTTCAATTAAAGAATAAAAAGACTCCAGCTCCACAAATATATATGTCACTATAAAGAGAGGAGTATTTTAAGAGCCTTTTTGGATAATTATGGATTTGATTCTTTGCAGTGCACCAAAACTCAAAACCTATCTGGATTCTTTTTAAGGCTACAACAGTTTTACCCACCATTGGTTTTTTTAAAAATTTTTTTAAATGTTTATTTCTTTTTGAGAGAGAGAGAGAGAGCGTTGAGTGGGAGGGGGCAGAGAGAGAGAGAGAGAGAGACTCAGAATCTGAAGCAGGCTCCAGGCTCTGAGCTGTCAGCGCAGAGCCCAATGCGGGGCTCGAACCCAAGAACTGTGAGATCATGACCTGAGCTGAAGTCGGACGCTTAACCAACTGAGCCACCCAGATGCCCCAACCCACCATTGCTTTTGATTCACCAGTGCAAATGTCAACATGGTGAAAAAGGCAAGTAACATTTTAATATTATTATGAAAATAGATTTGACTTCCCAGACCCAAAGAAAGGATCTCAGGGACACATAAAAGTCTGAAGTCTCTACTTTAAGAATTGCTGTTAAGGAAGACCATTTTTAATTGCTGAAAAAAGTCCACAGTGTATTGTTCAGTAATAAAGGGACAGAAATGTCCCATGTTTTAAATAAAAATACAGTCAATAGGAAAACCTGAAAGTGTATATCAAACTGTTAAACAATGGTCATATCTCAGGATAGAAGAATTATGGGTAATTCATTTTCTTCTTTTTGTTTATTTCATAGAATCTCCTACAGAAAGTATTTTGTAAGAGAACAAAGTTATTCTTTCAGTGTTTAACATCTTGAAGTCAAATGTTTTGAAGATTTAAGCAAAATACAAAACCTCCTATGGTCCCATTACTCTAATAATACTATTTTTTAAAGCATTTTATTGTGGTGTAAGAACACGTAACATAGATCTACCCTCTCAAATTTTTAAGTGCACAATACAGCACTTTTGACTATGACCACAATATTGTACAACAGATCTCTAGAGCTTATTTGTTTTTATTTTATGTTCGTCTTAGCTTTTATTTATTTGCATTTACATTTTGAATAGCGTTTTTCACAGAGTGGTAGAAAATTCACTTTCCCTCTTACTCCTGTATGTGGACAAGAAACTTTCATCATAATTATCTATAAAATATTAGCATTCTAATTACTGGTACAAATTTTGGCTCCTATGGAGATGAACTGGCTAATCTCAATGGTATCCAATGATATTAGTTAATGTAATTTCTTCCTAAAAGGAAGTAACAGTGCTTTGCCATTAACTAGGTTTAAAGAAATGTAGTCATTACATTAGGACTCTAATAATTTCAGATCCTAAATTATGCTAATTTGATTTTAATCATTTAGCAAGCTTCTGTTTATTCCTAAAGGTTTAAAAATAGCCAAATATACTTTAATGTAGGCAGTTTTGTTTAATGTGATCGTCCCTGTAACTGTACTCTTAACTTTCAGTCATTCTCAATGTGGTTTATTCCACATACAATTCAGGGCTAATATGGAAAGATAACGGTTTTCAGATTCTGGCGTTGCATTATGTCTACACAGGACGGATTTCTGCTGGTTGGCATTCAGCTACAACCGTTTGCCAAGCCATATAATTTTCATTTCTTAGCATCACTTGTATGACGAGCTCTAGACGAGGGCACTTTAACACAGGTAGACTCTGCAGGGTCACTCCCAGGTGGCTTCCTATCAGAAGTGATAAGTAAGAAATAATTGAATGGCAGCACCTTTCCTTTGTTCAGCTTTAGTTCTTTTGGAGAAATTTTACTCTTTCTGTCTATCACAGAGTAAATCCCCCAGACATCTTGTCTACTCTGATTACATACTTTAGTTCTTAACAATATCTATGTCAAGCTTGTTACCTCCATTGAAACAGATGATTTATGAAAGCTGATGGGTATTATTTGAGATACTGTGAACACAGGATACTTTGTTTAGTTATTTCCTGCCTGCTCCAAGGTAGCCTTTGCTCACATGCCACTTGAAATATTAGATAAAGGGGCGCCTGGGTGGCTCAGTCGGTTGGGCTTCCGACTTCGGCTCAGGTCACGATCTCGCGGTCCGTGAGTTCGAGCCCCGCGTCGGGCTCTGGGCTGATGGCTCAGAGTCTGGAGCATGCTTCCGATTCTGTGTCTCCCTCTCTCTCTGCCCCTCCCCCGTTCATGCTCTGTCTCTCTCTGTCTCAAAAATAAATAAACGTTAAAAAAAAAATTTAAAAAAAAGAAATATTAGATAAATATTAAAACATAACACGCACACAGGAGAGTCACCCTAGCTTTAATAATTGATTCAGAGGGATCCTGAGTCAGAGGCATTGTTGGCATCTAAACTCAGAGCGTTCCAGGTTGGACAACTTAGTGCGACAGCCACATTAATGGTTAGGTTGGGGGCACCAGGATGGCTCAGTTGGTTAAGCGTCTGACTCTTGATTGCATCTCAGCTCATGATCTCATGGTTTCTGGGATCGAGCCCCGCATAATAGTGCGGAAACTGCTTGGGATTTTTCTCTCTCCCTCTCTCTCTGCTCCCCTCTCCATTCACACACGTGTGTGCATGCTCTCTCTCTCTCTCTCCCCAAATAAATAAATGAACTTTAAAAAAAAAAAAGACATTTTCTCTAAGTTGAAGACAGACTTTGTGTTTTGAGATTAAATGGCTTGGCAGACTTCTAGCACAATGAAAGAAAAATAACATATAGCTAGGTGCATCTTGATGAAATTTCAGAACTCCTAGGATAAGGAAAAAATTTCTGTTTGAAAAAAAAAAATGACCTAAGAGAGAGAATTATGTTAGCAGACTCATACCAATTTTGGAATTTCATATTAAAATAACAATGAAGAAAGTTTTATCCAAGAGAATGGTAATATCATTGTTGGTGAATATGGGAAATAGATATTCTCATGTATGTACTTTAAGTGAAATTATAGTAATTTAGTGCAGTCCTTTTGGAAGATAGTTTAGCAGCATATATTACTGTTTAAAATACACATTCCATTTGATCCAGCAGTTCTAGGTTATCTATAGGAAGACAATAGGCCTATGTATAGGATGGGCTTGTACTAGGGTATACACTGTGCAAAAGGTAGGACTGGACAGAGACAGGGCAATGAATGTGACCTCATCATTATGTCATCATCTTCTGTACCACTTGCATGACTGGAATAATTTTGTTAAGTGCCCAAGAATTAAGGAGAGTGGCTCCTGAAATGTGTCAGAGGCTACATCAAAAAAAAAAAAAAAAAAAAAGAGATTAAGCCTGATCTGTTTTGCTAGGAAAGAAATTCATATGATCAGAGAAAAGGTTGAGTTGAATCTTCCTTCTCCAAATTCAGGTGAATCAAAACACTCTGCTTTGAGCTGAAATCAAGCTTAGAAAGTTTCAACCCCAAAGGAAGCCCTTTTGGAAAATTATGACAGAATGAAAATTGGATTATAATGGAAGTCTATCAACTCTATAATTTTATGGTTTTCCAAACAGTGTATCATCTCACTTTGCATTGTGTTTACCTAATTGGATGTTTGAAATATGGAAAACAATATTTAGAAGAAAGCAGAGACATAGACTTTATGAGATTCAAATAGAATAAACAGAAAAGATAAATTCAGGTGTCTTTATATTTTAATCATACAAATAATAATCCTGGTGTAGAAAGTTAGCTGGCTCTCTTATTGCTTTCTATCACTCAGATTCTTTATCACATACATAATGTCAGTTTTTTTCTTCTTGCAAAAGGCATCAGGCTACATTCAGTAACAGAAGATGAAACAAAAAATATGTTATTCCTAGATTTCTTCTCAGCTGAGCTGAAATTACCTATGTAATAAGGTCTACTTGCATAAAAGGATTTAGAGATGGAGTCCCAAAATCAAAATAAAAAATACCAAGCAACTTCTCCTTTCCTTAAGTAGCATACAGTAGAATTTTTAGAGGGGGAAAAAGTCCATAACTGGGGGCTTATGGGGAGAAATATGGAATTGAGTGTAAATAGTTTCATGGTCATGAAGTGACAAGAGTTGCCTCTGGCATTGTGACATCATGACTGTGAAGCACACAGCAGGAAGTCTGGCACATAATACCCAACAAATCCTGGCTAATGGGATTTAAATTATTAATTAATTTCAGCAACTTCTATTGAATGTCTGTATGTGTCCATCCAGCACTGTGTGTAGCACTCAGGTGTGGGTCTTTGGGAGGGGAGGGGAGCCAAGGTTGAGGGAGGCTGTCTTGCTGTGCCATTTTCCAAGGGCAAATAACTATTCCACACAAAGAAGTAAAGTAAGCTGTGCTATGACTGGACGATTTGTGCCGTAAGACTTTGTACTGGTACCCGTGGACCGTGGTATCTTTAATCTGGTGTAAACAGGGAGGTGGGAAGAAATTGTATATTCATATAAATTTCTTTCAGCCTATAAAAGAACGTTAAATCCAAAATGTTCTGCTAACCACACTGCTTTTCTTCTTCTTCTTGGCCTTCTAGTTCAAAGAACATTAAAATCTTATGTTTCCTCAATATTTTAGAAAACTATGCCTTTCTATTATTACAGAGCATGAAAAGCTCATTTAAAAACTTTTGTGCTTTTTAAAATTTTTCATCCTCGTTTTTTAAAGACAGAATAAAGAATGAAAATAATGGGTAAGAAACAAAGGCTTTCAAGGGCAAGATGTAGAGGTTTTAATTAAAGGATGATGAAAAAGTGACTAGTCCTCCAAATCTTTAATAAAGCTAGTTAATTCTCCACTAATGCTGTAGGAATTATGCTCTAGTGAGCTGGGACATTTTATTCATAATCAGGCAACATTATGTGCTTTTAATTACCAGTTGTACTTTCATTTGTTGGCCACTATTGAACGAAAAGTGATACCAAATAGTATCCTGCATCGTTTTGTAATCATCCTCAGAAAGCCTACATAGACAGCCTTGTTTGCTAAGAATTGCACGGGTCAAACCGAGGCACCATCTCTCTTCTCTAGGAGTAGACCCTCCAAAATAAATTATGGACAGGTTAAGAGGACACCAACCAACTCAAGGAATTAAAAATATACAGTATTTAGCAACCCCCTGAATGAGAGAAAGTAATTTATAAATCATACATCTATCATAAAGGATTAATACCCAGAATATACAAAGAACTCCTACAGCTCAACAGCAACAGTAAGAAACAAACAACCCAAAACTTCAAAAATGAGCGAAGGACTTGAATAGACCTTTCTCCGGAAAAGACATACAAATGGCCAACAGGTATGTGAAAGATGCTCAATATCACTATTCATGAGAGAAATGCAAATCAAAACCAAATGAACGACATCCTCACACCCCTTAGGATGACTACTATCCAAAAAAAACAGAAAATGACAAGTATTGGTGAGGATGGGGAGGAATTGGAACACTTGTTCACTGCTGGTAGGAATACAAAATGATGCAGCTGCTATGGAAAACAGCATGGCAGATGCTCAAAAAAAGTAAAAATAGAATTACCATATGATCCAGCAATTCTACTTCTGGGTATGTGTCCAAAAGAATTTAAAGCAGGGTCTCAAAGAGATATTTGTACACTCATTTTCACAGCAGCATTATTCAAAATAGCCAAAAGGCAGAAGCAACCCAGTTGTCCAGTTGATGGGCAAATGGGTAAACAAAACGCGGTATATACATACAAATGCGGTATCACTCAGCCTTAAAAAGGAAGGAAGTTCTGACACCGAGCGACATGCTACAACGCGGATGAACCTCGAGGACATTATGCTAAGTGAAATAAGCCAGTCACAAAAAAGACAAATACTGTAGGATTCCACCTGTATGAGATACCTAGATAGTCGACTTCACAGAAACAGAAGGTACAATAGTGGTTTCCAGGGACTAGAGGTGGGAGAAATGGGGAGTTGTTCTCTAATAGGTACAAAGTTTTAGTTTTGCAAAATGAGAAGAGTTTTGGAGATAGAGGATGGTGATGGTTGTACAACAATGTGAATGCCCCTGAACTATACACTCGAAAATGGTTAAGACAGTAAATTTTATGTGTATTTTACCGCAATTAAATTTTTTAAATATGTCAATGTACGTTGACATTAAGTGTAAAAGGGTAGTTGATGAAATGAGGGCTTTAAGAACCAAATCAAATTTTTCCCTTTCTTTCCTTCCTAGTATTGATCAGACGCCTTCTAAGAGTCTGTATTATTCTTAACACTGGGGATACTGGGTTAAAAACACAGTTACATTTCAGAACTCGTGTGGCTGAATATCTCAGGAGAACAGAACCAGATAGTAAACATATCAATGAAAGTGTATATAATTGAATTTCAGGTGGTGATATTATGAAAAAAATAATAAATCAGGGTAAAGATAGAGCAACGGAAGCACCATTTTTTAAATTTTTAAAAATGTTTTATTTATGTTTGAGAGAGAGAGAGCATGCATGCACACACAAGTAGGGTAGGGGCAGAGAGGGGACAGAGGATCGGAAGTGGGATCTATGCTGACAGCAGCAAGGCCGATGCGGGGCTCGAGCTCACAGACCGTGAGATCATGCATGACCTAAGCTGAAGTTGGACGCTCAACCTACTGAACCACCCAGGCGCCCCTGGAAGGACTGTTTTAAATAGGGTGGTTAGGTAAGACCTCTATGAAGAGATGACATTCAAACAGAAACCTGAATGAAACGAACGATTGTATCCATGCAGATATGTGTGTGGGGGGGGGAGTATTCCAGGTAGAGGACCCAACATGGACAAACTGGAATGTGCTTGATGTGCCTGAACAGCAAGCAATCCAGGGAGCTGGAGCGGAGTGAGCTGAGCCCGGGGGAAGAAAAGTGGCCATCCTTTCATGGCTGTGACAGGACTCAGGCTGAATAGGACGTGAGGAGAGCAAATGTGTCAGGAACGAATCCAAAGATTTGACCTCAACACCTAGGTGAACGGTGGAATCTTCTGTCCACCAAGATGGGGACACTGAGTGAAATACATGTCAAGGGTGGGGAACAAGAGGTTGGAGCCTGATTGTTCAGCAAGAGCCCTAGACAAATGTGCTCGTCAATGAAAGCAGCCAGAGAATGTGAGCAGTTTGGCAGGTGATGAGTTTGAAGTATCCCTGTGAGGACTGTAGGGATAGGAACAGAAACCTGATCACAGTTGGATTTGTGACAAGACAAGGAGTTAGAAAGAAGGCTTGCAGTTAACTAAAGGGGTCTGAAGGTCAGGACAGCCTTTTTTTGTTGTTGCTTAACCAATTTTAATAACATGACATAAAGCTCCTACCCTTGATAGAATAGTTATGCAAAATACATAGATGAATACTCTCTTCTGTTAAAAACATAAAATAAATAAGCAAGACAGGTGAAAATAGGCAAGTTTCCATTGAATAAATGAAAAATTTAAAAACAGAAAGTTTTGCTTTCCATGTCATTTGAAGAAGGGAAATTGTCGTTTTAAACGATATTCAAGTTTATTAAACACATTTTAAAAAAGTATTATAAAATGTTTAACTGTCATCAGCTTCGAGGTTGATGTTGCTCCCGAATTTTGCATATAACTGAACTTTCAAATCTGTAACGCCCCCTGAATTGATTCCACTCTGGCTTCTAGGGGATCGATTTCTTCTTGCAAATTTTTCTTTGCTTCTTCTAACATTTCCTGTGTTTCTTCTTGAGAATGGCTAATGAAAACATCCCAATTTGATAGGGTATCATTAAGCAATCATCATCTGCAAGCATGATGTCCTTACAAGCATCTCCTAAGTTTTGGAGTTGTTTCTTTTTTACTTCTATTTCCTCTTTCAGCTCTGTGATTCTACTTGCATTCTGTGCCAATTTGTTTATCTTTTGTTGATCTTCTAAAGTATCATTGACAACTTCTGCAGCCGTCTTCTTCATGGTGGCCGCCATCTTGGCTTTTTGTTTTTGTCTGAAAATGTCATTTTTACCTAAAGCACAAAAATTGAGACATAACATACACATTTATACATGAAGAAAGAAAACACCAGGAAGTTTACAAAACTATCTGAGTGTCTCAGATAGTTTCTAGAGATTTATACTGTGGCTGTGGCCATGGAGGATGGAAAGTAAGAGACAGATTCCATAGGTCCTATGAAGAAAGAAAGGAGACGGTTTACTTGGTTAGAACCTCTGCCTTAAGAACAGTAATGGATTTTTTTTTTTTTTAAGTTAAGGGTAGTATCTTCTGATTATGCTGATGATAGTCACACCAGGGGCATTGGTTGATGACTGGTGCTTGATGGTTAGATTTACCTTCTCTGGAGCCAGAATGATGCCTCAAAGATCAAATCATTCTGTTATCTACTGGGGGGGACCTCAGAGGCTACTGGTATCTGAGAGGGGATGCTGAAGGGACAGGGTGCCTGGTCACGTCTATCAGGGCAACTCTGTATTTATCTAAAGATGATGCTTCATTGAAAGATACTGCTTGAGGAGCGCCTGGGTGGCTCAGTCGGTTGAGCAACTGACTTCGGCTCAGGTCACGAACTCACGGTTTGTGAGTTCGAGCCCCGCGTCAGGCTCTGTGCTGACAGCTCAGGGCCTGGAGCCTGCTTTGGATTCTGTGTCTCTGTCTCTCTCTCTGCCCCTCCCCTACTCATGCTCTGTCTCTGTCTCAGAAATATATAAACATTGAATTGTTTTTTAAAAGATATTGCTTGAAAATAGTTTAGCTTCTAAAAGGGGGTTAAAAAGTCACCAGTCGTGTTCACAACCCCTGTTCATAGGATGAGAATACAGACTGTGAAAAAATGAGTGATTTGACTTCTTCAGATACTCTCTTCATTCTTGTCGTTCTTGCTCTTGTTTTTTTCCTGTTCTCATTTCCACTTTTACAGCTGCTGCAGATTCTCAGAGGAATTCTATCCTTGTAATATTACCACCAGACTCTGCAGTGATTAGGGCAGATATTATCAACCATCATTTGAAAAATAAGAACCTGGGTTTCCTTAGAATTAGACCCCATTCCCGAGAACTGCACCCAGGGTGGGGCCAAGGAACTTGGGCTTGTAATATGTACCTCAGATGGCTCTGTTGCAGGGAGTCCTGAGGCCACATTGTGAGAATAACCAAACTCAATTCTTTGGTGGAGGAATAAACCTAGCAGTGGGTGGGTGAGGAGTTACTGAACTTTGTGGATAGAAGACAGAGATCAAAAGGACTCACCTGAGGATGCCCCATAACTATGATGTGTTTAAGACCCAAATTCTATGTTCTTTCCATAAAACAATTGCTTCCCAAATTCAGGTCCACAGAACAGTGACTTTCCGTACCGGCTTTTTTCTGTGATCCTTAAGAAATGAGGACAATGTGGGGTAGTGTTGTGCTTTATCAAGAATCTCCATTTGGGTTGCCTGGGTGGCTCAGTCAGTTAAGCATCCGACTTCAGGTCAGATCATGATCTCACAGTTCCTGGGTTCGAGCCCTGTGTTGGGCTCTGTGCTGACAACTCCGGACCTGGAACCTGCCTTGGATTCTGTGTCTCCCTCTCTCTTTGCCCCTCCCCCGCTTGTACTCTGTCCCTCTCTCTCTCTCAAAAATAAATAATAAACATTAAAAAAAAGAATCTCCATTTATTTTGAGATTCTGTCCTTCCAAAAGTCTTTTGCATTAAAATATCTCTTCTTAAAATTTTTTTCAATGTGTACATAAAATATCCCTTCTCTTTTGACATGATGGTAATTGTATATAGTTTTTTGGGTTTTTTTTTACTGGCATGAAATCCACAAATCTGGATACCTATGCACTAAAGTCCAGTGTGCCTACCTGAACAGAAAGCATGAGACCAAAAGTGGAAAGTGCCCTTCAAGCCCCCATGCCCTGTCCAGGGCGCCGGCAGGATCTGCAGGACGCGAATTGAAAACCACTAATGTGGTGGAAAGTATAGCAGATACGGGGTTGCAAGACCTACATTCTAATCTTACACGTCATCATTAATTAGCCATGTGACTTGAGCAGATCACTTCATTTATCTGGGCCTATATCGTCATCAAAGATTCTACGTGCTTAAGGGTAAACTTCTGTATTTTGAAATAAGAGAATTACGAAAAAGGACTAGGGGTTATTTGCCTTCCTTACGAGTAATTCATCAACTCTACCATATTTGTGTGAAACGACTAATACGCTTTTTTTTTATTAAGCCTAGTACACAAAAAACTCATTACGCTAACACCAACTAGCTCACCCAGAGTGAGATTTCATTCGAAACAATTGCTATTCCCTAGTAATCTAGATCTCTGCGGTTTAGTGGTGAAAATACTGAATTATCTGAATCTAGTTAGTGCAAGGCTCATTTTTTTTTTCAATTTCCCTGTTTCTAAATAGTTTTCCCTCATACGTCACACTGAGTGGTATATGTCAATGAGCAGCAATCTCTAGACCCATCTTGACATCCACGGTTGTGCTCAAATACTCTGCTCTCCAGATCGTCAGATACTTAGGATTTGATGCCGCTGATGATTCCATACAGTCAGTCTCTGTGCTCTCTCTCGTAAATACTTCAGTGCCACATCAGCTTTCAAACTTACGTTATCATTTGGGGGCAGCCCTCTTTGCGTTTGTAGCATTTATTTTTTTTCTCATATTCAACAAGCATGGGGTGACTTTCACTGTCAGCCCAACAGTGGCTAAGGCCTTGAGGACACAGTCCCAGACTCAGGAAGCTCCTAGCCTAGTAGAGGAGTTAGGCTTACAAAGGAACCCTTACAATGCAGTATAAATGCGGTAGTGGAAAGTGTATGTTTTCAGCCTTTATACTCAAACTCCTGTTCACGTTTGCTCCAAACAATGGCTTTTTAGGGCAAAGTACCTTCTGGTGCGGGCCGGACCTACAGGTCACAGGTGTACTTAGCCCCCCCTTGGTAACCTGCAGAGTCTGCTTAGGGCTTCCCTGTTCATTTGTCCTTCCTTTTTAGGGGGCCGGGGCATTAGAGTGCCTTCTAGGGCTCAGGAACAAAGCCCTCCTCCGGCACCAAAGAATTCAATTTGTGTTCAAGCTGTATAGGGCTAAGAGAAACTTTCCAGCCTCCCTCATGGGGGTGAGGAGAATCGCAGGTGTCCTGGGGAAGAGAAGTTGGGCACAGTCGCCCCCACCCCCCAAGTGGGATTTGGAGCACTGGCCCCAGGTCAGTTGTTAAGCAAACTGAGATGAGCCTCTGGCGGCAGTCTCTGGACAATCGGACTGCTTCTCTACAAAGCTGGTACAGTCCTCCACACTGTGCCTCATCTCGTCGGGTTAGGAGGCAAATATGCCTCCTAAGGGTGGATATCACGTTGTTCTAAAATCGATGGCAAATGTCTCATTTTTCAATTGCTCATGTTGGTAAAACATTAGAGTTTATCAGCTTGTGTCTTTCAGAATGTACCTATAAAACATGGAATTTCGTTGTTCTCTTAGAGAAAAAAAGCCTGTTTCCAGACAGTGTACCTGTACTAGTCAGTGTGCTTCCTGCAAAAGGTCGAGACAAAAGTCAGCTCCAAAGGAAAGAGTGGACCAGAGCATGCTATTCTGGGGTTTGCTTCGAAAATAGTGACATGTTCTCATGTTTCCCTTTGCTAAGGAAAAATGTCTCTGGCAAAGTGTATATGCATGGCCAAATTCCTAGAAGTTTATACACAAGAGTTTCCTTCCCTCCTATCCTCCTCTCTCTCTGCTTCCTTCCCTCCTTCCCATTCAGCGAGCTATTGTTTCTATAGCTGGATATCAATGAGGGGCGACAAAGTGAAGGAGTGGGTTCTTCTGAAGGAGACCCACCTTCTCTCCGCGTCTGCCAGCCTGGGTAATTCCAGACAGCCAAATCATCTGAGTAGTTATGTTTTTCTACAGTGAGACACTTGACATCAAATTCTGTTTTTAGAAGCAGCATCGGATAGGTATAATTTAAAGCCTTATGGCGAATCTCTACATCCCTCTTTTGCTTCCTCTCTAACACCATCCACCAAGCATTGGCTTCCGTTCTCGTGAACAAGGACATGAGAGTTTTTGGACTCACAGTGGGGTGTGAGTCCCAATTCCAGCACATACTAGCTCTGTGTCCTTGGGCAATCTAGCCTCACTTCCTTCATCTGTTAAAAGGAAGGTAGTCAAACCTATCACAGGGTTGTAGAAAATAAATAAGGTAGGGGCGCCTGGGTGGCGCAGTCGGTTAAGCGTCCGACTTCAGCCAGGTCACGATCTCGCGGTCCGTGAGTTCGAGCCCCGCGTCAGGCTCTGAGCTGATGGCTCAGAGCCTGGAGCCTGTTTCCGATTCTGTGTCTCCCTCTCTCTCTGCCCCTCGCCCGTTCATGCTCTGTCTCTCTCTGTCCCAAAAATAAATAAACGTTGAAAAAAAATAAAAAAAATAAAAAAAGAAAATAAATAAGGTAACCAGTAAGCTGGTTTTCCCTCCCTTTCCCTTCCCTGGTAGGATTATAAGTGAGAGAAAGGGAGTGACTGCATTCTTTCTAAGGTGTGGCTAATAGGTTCAGCCTTTATATTTTAACTCTCTGAATTTATATCACGTGTTATTTTTTGTTGTTTTGTTTTTTGTTTTTTTGTTTAAGTAGGGAAGATCTGTTGAATTTAGAAATGATGCGAAAACCCTCTGCAGATAGATAATAAAGGGGAGAAAATGTAGGTTTCTGAATTGGAGAAAGTCGTTTAATTTTGACTCAAGTTCAGATATTGTGATGGTATCTTATAACATGTCTATGAAAATAAATATGGTAGTTTAGAATTCTTATGCTAGATCTTTAAAACTAAATCTCCAGGGGCACCTGGGTGGCTCAGTCAGTTGAGCATCCGACTTCAGCTCAGGTCATGATCTCGCGGTTTGTGGGTTTGAGCCCCACGTCAGGCTCCATGCTGACAGCTCAGAGCCTGCTTTCGATTCTCTGTCTCCCTCTCTGCCCCTCCCCAACTTGTGCTCTGTCTCACTCTGTCTCTCAAAAATAAATAAAATGTTAAGAAAAGAATTAAAAAAAAACAAAACAAAAAACAAAAAAACTAAATCTCTAAAGAATGGGTATATGCAGTTACACACAGTTGGAGATGATCTTTGGGAAAGCATGAAACTCTGCCATGTTGTATGTGTTATATGTTATATATATGTTATAGCTGTGCCCTTCACCTTTACGTGTGGTCCATTGTCATTGTTCATCTTCTAAGGTGTTTGCTAAAGCAGTTGGCCATTTGGGGCTCCTCTGGGGTGATTCTCACAACTCTGCTTTCGCCAGGTCAGATTTTTCCTTTATTATCCAATACAAAAATGCCACACTGAAGAGTTTTCACAGCTTAAAATATTTATTAGCTGTCTTAGCTTAATAAATTGTTGGATGTTTGTTTGTTTGTTTGTTTGTTTGTTTTGTTTTGATCCTGATGTCTGAAGAGGAAGAGAGTTCCTGAAAGGATTGCCTTTAAAGAGTGACAGTTGGTGCCCTGGGTAAACCTGCTGTTTTGATTACTTGGTTCCTGACACAGAGCCTGCTTCGTCCCTGCCTTTCCTTTGAACCTGACCCTGGCCTCTTCCTGCCCACAGAGCATCCTGCTTGCTGTCATTTCTTTGACCTAAAAAGCCCCATGAAAGGCAAGATGATGTCTTACAATTTTAGGCCCCACCCAGCTAGTTTCTTACACATAGGAGATAAGTCAGTATTTGTTAGAAATTATTTTAGTCTGCGTAAGCTGCTGTAGTACAAATACCGTAACATTGGCTGGCTTATGAACAACCTCACAGTTGTGGAGGCTGGACAGCCCAAGATCAAGGCACTGGCAGATTCTGTGTGTAGTGAGGGCCCATTCTCTATTGTCTTTTCACTGTAACCTCACATGGCAGAGGAGCAATGGATCTTCCTTTGATGAGGGCACTAATCTCACTCAAGAGAGCCTTGCCTTTCGTGACCCAGTCACCTCGCAGAGGCCCCACCTCTTAATACCATCACATTGAGCATCAGGTTTCAACTTAACAAATTTTGGAGAGGCACGAACATTCAGACCATAGCAGTGGTATCATAGAACTTTTAAGAACTTAAATAAACTGTAATTGTGAAATTCTGTAAACAAAACAAAACAAAACAAAAAACAACTGCCTTTTACTTTAGGTAACTTGCTAGTAAGATAATTGGAACATTAAGATACCGTGTATGTGCAGGGTGACCATTGTATTTAAAGGAATATAAAAAATAACCAGAGACAATACCAGTGAAGAACCTTCCAGCAAAGGTTGCTGGGGAGTGGCTCTAGAAGTTGTTCTGACCTACTACAGGAGAATTAGTAAAAGGTGGGTATTGTCCAGGGTCATTGTGATGAAATCAGATCACTAAGCTAGGGGAGCAGTCAGTAATTAGGCACCGTCACATTTCTAAACTAGACTTCGTTTATTTGTTCAGTTATTTAGTGAACTTTTTAAAAAAGTATTTACCATGGGCTAAGGGCTCTGCAGGGTTTTGAGAACACAAAGATGAATTAGGTCTCTGTTCATTCAGGAAGCTCATAGCCCAGTGGGGAGGCAGACACATGAGTAGGCACTCAAAAAGGCAGTGCAAATGTTCAGGGATGGCGATATTGTGCATATGATTGGGGACCTAGGAGGAATACTGGATCCATTCCTCTAGTCTAAGTCAAGGGCATGGAGAGAAAAGGTGGCTTGTATAGAAGACAAGGGCATTGAGTATGAGTGTGGGACTGCCAAGTGGATGGGTTATGGCACAAGTCAGATCATATGGGGTGAAGGATTCCTTGGACTTCCTGTGCTTGGTTCTGTTTCCTTTTGCTGACTACCTACCTCCTCTCCCTAAGGCCTGCTCCAAGGATCTGCTTTGTGGTCTGGGGTCTCCTGGTCCTTGTTTTCCTAGGCCCAGTTTGTCTGGCTGCCAGCCAAGTGCCCAGGATAGGCTTTCTGCCAGGTGCAGTGGGAAAATGGAGATGAATTTATGATGGTCTCAGAGCTCAATGGTGGGAGATCCTGGAGAGTGTGTGCAAACAGGTATTGGGAGCAGCTGGAGCTGAGGCAAGTACAGAGACAGGAAATGGGAAGAAATGGCCAAAGTGGTGGCCAATCAGGCTATACAGATAGGTTGAAGTTTTGTTCTTAGGCCAGAGAATCTGTTCCTTATTAGTAGGCAGGTAAGTTTTTTTTTTTTAATTGGCATATGATTAATGAAGTGCTGTAGGCTAATGGGTTAGAGGTGATATATAGGATAGGTAGTTAGATTGGGAGAAGCACACACATGTGTTAAGTAATGTTACCTAATTTATTTTACTCTGTCACTTGTCTTCGTGTGCATTAATAGGCATCATGGGGTGCCTGGGTGGCTCAGTAGGTTGAGCGTCCCACTCGATTTTGGTTCGGGTAATTATCTCATGGTTTGTGAGATCAAGACCCCATGTTGGGCTCTGCTGAAACAGTATGAAGCCTGCTTGGGATTCTCTCTCTCTCTCTCTCTCTCTCTCTCTCTTTGCTCCTCCGCACCCCTCTCGAAATAAATAAGTAAACTTAAAAAAAAATGCATCTCAGTTGTCCAGACAATACCTTTCAGGGAAACTTTAACACAAAGGTTCCTAACTTATAGGAATCACGTGGTTATTTGCATATGTGGAACTGGGACCCAGATTTTTGTGTTCTCCACCCATGTTCTCTTCAGACCCCCAGTCATTCATATTCGGTGGAAAGGAAATAAGATTTGGTATAGATTCTTTTTTTTTTTAATGTTTTATTTTTGAGAGAGAGACAGTATGAGCGAGGGAGGAGCAGAGAGAGAGGGAGACACACAGAATCTGAAGAAGGTTCCAGGCTCTGAGCTGTCCACACAGAGCCTGACATGGGGCTCAAACCCACGAACTGTAAGATCATGACCTGAGCCAAAATCAGACGCTTAACTGACTGAGCCACCCAGGCGCCCCTGATTTGGCACAGATTCTTGACTTCAGTAAGGGGGAGTTTTTCCATGTACTACCTAGAATAAGTAATCTCAATCTTAAATTTAATAAAAAAGATGTTAAAATGAATATTTCATTTGATCATGTTTTCTGTAATTTACTTTTAAGTTCTTGAGTGTGGAAACTGTAGGGTGTGTGTATCACATGTGAATTAGTCTGTATCTCAGAGATAGCAAGCTAATATCTGCAGCACCTAATTGAGAATATTCAGTACAGGGTGTTTAGTATTTGAAAGATTAATGAGATGATTACGATAAATGCTTCAGTGATCTTTGTTTCGGATCAGCAAGGGGTATTCAGAATTGTTATTTCCCACAATGGTGGAAATGAATGGGGTTCGGGATTTGTGGATTCTATACCATTGTGTGAGCAAGATGTTAAAAATCTAGGTAGCCAAGTATTGGGAACCTTTTTGAAGATAACAAAAACTGAGATAACGGAGAAGAACTTCTCAGGGAGCTGGTTCCCTAACTGTTTTTTGTGCTTGCCCACTAATATGTGCAGAATGTGTGTTGGTGTGTGTGGGAGAATTGGGTACCAAGGTCATGGGAGAGGAGACCTCCAGGTCTCACCTACTAGAAGGAACCTAATATCAGTGAATGATCAGATTAGCTTAGATCAGTTCTCACAATGCATTTCCTGAGAATGAACTGAATGAAAGGAGGGGATGGGCATTTAAAGAAGAGGAAAACTTATTCATATGATTGATGAGTTCTCCTTGGTGAGGAATGCATTCTTTCTGTTGGTTTTATTTGGAGATGCTCTCTCCAATCATGCATAAGGCTTCCTGGCTTGTCCCATAGGATCCAGTTTGAAGGGAAATAATACTGCATTCATTGACCAGCGGGCACAGCAGAGAAAATTGGCCCAAACCTACATCCATGGCAGGGGGCATGCACTCCTGAATTTTTGGTCAAAACATTGACCGGACCTTATTTCATAAAATATGGGTTTCATAGAACTGCATGTTTCACATGAAGCTTGTAGGGCATTTTCCTTAAATCACCAGGCCAAAAGCTTCCTAAACCTATTTTCCACCATGAAATATAATTGTGAGGTGCGCTGTAGTCTGCTTTATCTGAAGCACGTTGTTTACTTTTGCGGCATAATCTGAGCACTCCATCACTGAATTAACATAATGGGTTTAGCCTGCTTTCCTCTCAGGGTATTGTTTAGAAGGAAAAATTAATATGGTCTGTTTCTACTAATCACAACTCCCGTTTTGCATTTTTTTGATATACTTTCTTTGATGTGAGGGAAAAAGTCGAAATCTCTTTTAAAGGCAGAAAAATGTCAGTGAGTCTGTTTAGCATGTACACAATCTGAAGAATGTAAGCTACACAAGATGAGGAGGTTAATATTCCATGTTTGGGGCTGCTTTGCTTATTTGAGGAATTTCATTATAACTCCAGTGGCTTTCTGGGCATGTAAGAAATTCTTACCCTAAGACTATAGAACATTTTGCAACTCTCCTGTTTGATTTCCTAGGCCACTTAGAGACAAGTTAGATAAAAACACCAGCTACACTTTTCTCGATTGCAGGAGCTGAAGAACCAAAGTCTCGCAGCTTCCCCATTGTTCTTTACGTTCTTCTTGTGTGAGAGAATTTTCTTTTCTCCAGATGGCTTCGGCGGTCATTGCAGAGCAGGGAAACTTGATCCTTCTTCAGTAGCCAGGAGAGCAGAGCTCTCAAAATTTCTCGCTTCTGCCAGCTGGAGAGGAAAGGACTGAACTCACAAGCCAAGCTTCACTTCCCCCATCTGCTTACACATGTATAGCACCAAAGCCAACACCCTTTAATGTGTGCACCTCCCTTTATGCGTCAGGAGTGTCCCTGAAAACCTGTGTCTAATTCACATTTTCATAGATCAATAGAAGATTTCCCACTGACTTAAATTATAATTTCAGAGGCATTTTATCTGAAATTTGGATGGCTCTCCAGTTGGCAGAGGCTTTCACTTTCTGCCCTCCAGACTTTCTGTCCAGAAATTAATGATATGTAAATGAACACAGGGGTTTGGAAACCTTTGGTAAATTCTATTACAAAGCAAATAACCATCCCTTGCTTTGAATGCAACCTTTCATTTATGCTGCAAGCATCTATAGAGCTCCTTCTCGCCACTGGACACCTGGAGCAGAAGATAAATAAGTCCCAGTGTGTGTCCTCAGGGGCTCTACAGTCTCCTGTGGAAGGTAGGAGCAGATCTGTGGGCATAGCTCAGTGTAATTAACGCCATGAGGACAGTGAGCTCTGGGCCCTGGGAACGGAGAAGAGGGGAACCTACCTCATCCTGGACACCCAGAAATGGCCTCTAGGTTTGCCAGATGAGGCGGGAGTAGCCATGTGCAGGAGGGGTGGTGGGCATGTTAGCAGAGAGAGCAGAGCACGTGAAGACACAGGGATACGGAGCAGGAGGGCGTCTTGAAGGAACTGTAAGCTGGTGCATAAAGCTCAGATCTAAGGGGCCTGCAGGTGTTCTCCCAGTGCTTCTCACGACAATCCCAAACCTTTGTTGGAAGCTGCAGGTCTGTGTTGGGAGCACAGTGTGGTAGTTGACACATGGGCTCAAGCCAGACAGCCTAAGGACACATCTTGGGACCCTTGAGGCAAGAACCTCTAGCGTCTCTGTGCCTAAGTTTCTTCATTTATAACATAAGTATCATAATATTATCTAGCACGTAAGGTTGTGGTGAGAATTTAATCATCAATCAATAGGGCCTTACAGGTAGCAAATGCTACATAAGTATTTGTTAAGTGAAAAATGTGAGGGACGCCTGGGTGGCTCAGTCAGTTAAGTATCCCACTCTTGATTTTGGCTCGGGTCATGATCTCATGGTTCGTGGGATCGAGCCCCGATGCTGGAAGCACAGAACCTGCTTGGGATTCTCTCTCCACCCCCCCCCCCAAAATAAATAAATAAAAAAAAAACAAAAACCCTGTGAAACCAGGAGGGCCAGAGCTGCGACTTGTTCATAAAAGATATTCAAGTGATGGATAAGAAAACAAACCCCAGGAGTGTTCCTCATGAAAAACTAAGCCTCCAAAGTTTAGAGATAGAAGAAAAGACTTAGATTAGCAGTTTTCTGAGTCTCCTGTGAATAGGAAACACCTAGGGAGCTTATTAAAATGCGGATTCTTGGACCCACCTTCCAAGAGTCTAATTCATGGCTCTTGGCTGAGATTCAGGAATACGCATTTTTAAAATTACCCATAGCGATTTTCATGCAGCCGGTCCCAGAATTTTTTTTTTTTACTTTATTTTGTTTATTTTTATTTTTTTATATATATGAAATTTATTGACAAATTGGTTTCCAGAATCTTTTTGAGGCATCTCCTGAGCCGTGGCCCTTTTAGGGCATGTGATTCACCGGGACTAAGAAGACCCTGTGTTCCGCTATTCCACTCCTGGTTGTATGGCCTTGGACAAGTCAATGAATGCTCTGAGCCTCTATTTCTTTGAGAATAATATCATTGCACTGCTGTGAGGATGACATAAGACGCGTATCTACACCACTTGTTAAGTCATCTTATTACTGGCACTGAGGGTGCCTCAGCTCACATCAGGGCAGATGGGAAGTCTGCTCTCCAGGTTATTTTAACGATTAGGGAGGGATGTGGCCAAACCTGGACCTCTGGCCACTTTCCTCCGTGGAAACCACCTGTTTCTTCTCTGGCGTCTTGATTGATTATCCAGCTAATAGTCTGGTGCTTAGACATAGGTAAGGAGAGTTTACTACTTTATGAAGTAAACAGTCCCAGTTATTAGACGGCTGTGGTTGTAAGAAAGTTCTACGGATTAAGCCCAAAGGAGCCCGCTGGTAGATTTTGCTATATCATTGTAGACAACCAGGAGTGGAGGGGTTAATGAGAAAAGGCCATCCGGCTCGAGTGGGGCCAGAACCCAGAACTCGGGTGGGGAGAGCTCAAGGAGGGTTGGCTGGCGGAGGGGGTTGGTGCCACGTCAGGCATTGATCCCTCCCAGCTGTTTAAGTTAATACTCTGAACCGATGGCGTTTGGCCATGGCTACAAGTTCATGTGCCAAAATGAAAAGAAAAGAGGATTTAAAAAACAAAAGGATAGGAGAGACATTTCCTAATTTATTAAGATAAAGATGTGTTTGGTACTAGATATAAACATTTTCATGAAATATAGTTGCTTCTCGTTTGGGAATTTAGCAGGTACCTACTGGGACTCACCATCGTGAAACAAAGTATTTAAGACTAAAAACAAACAAACCCTCAATTGGAAATTAGGATACGTAACACTGGTTTGAATCATAGTTCATTCTACTTGAATTTTAAAAGAATCCAGTATGAAAAAGAGCTGAAATCCAAAATTGCCTCTTTGTCTTCAGAGGTGGACATGAAGTGGATGTTGTTGCCCTGTCTTAACCCACAAGGATCAAAGCTAAGTATGACTACTCCCCTCACTGCCTGGTGAGATATAGATGCACACACAGATGTGCGTATAAGTGTGTGTGAATATAAACAAGCATTGCAGGGGGGCGTCGGTGGCTCAGTAGGTTAAGCATCCGACTTCAGCTCAGGTCATGATCTCACACTCCGTGAGTTCGAGCCCCGCGTCAGGCTCTGTGCTGACAGCTCAGAGCCTGGAGCCTGCTTCGGATTCTGTGTCTCCCCCTCTCTCTGCCCCTCCCCTGCTCATGCTCTGTCTCTCTCTGTCTCAAAGATAAATTAAAACATTAAAAAAAAAACTTTTAAAAATAAACAAGCATTGCATCAATATATGAATTTCATAGTTAAGGATTTTGATGTTTTCTATGAAAGCATTTCATTGTTTATGTAATCAACTAATGGAAAGTTATGGTGTTGAAATCTTTATTTCTCTTTGAAACCTCTTGTCTCTCAAACTGTGATCAACAGCTGCGGGAGAACTTTTACTTGAAGGTAAAGGAGTACCGGTGATGCTCCTCCTTTTTTATTTTTTGACATTCAAAGTATTCTTTAGTTTTGCATTATTTTTCCTCATTAAGTAAGTTTCAAAAAGGAAATGTAACTCACAGGCGGAGATGCAGCCCCAGTGCTTAACCTGTCGTGTAAAAAGCTCTCCAGACTTCCCTGGTGGGTAAATGGAGAGTTGCTTGTGTTTAGTTATGGACAGTTCACAGGGTTGCAAGGAGAGGTTCATGTTAAGAATACTAGAATAATGCTGGCATTGCTTATTGCTATTTCAGGGTATATCATTAGAGTCCTGTCCGGTATTGATTAAAATGATAAACTGTCAGAGAAAAGGGATCGAAGGCAAAGGATGAATCTTAGAAAAACAGGAAGAGTCCCAACCTGTGCCCGTCTCTCTGGTCTTACTTCTTGCCGCCTCTTTCCACGTTCTCTGTATGCCAGCCTTTCCTTCTGTGAGTTTTTTGAATGTTTTGCTCTTTTTTTTTTCCTGTTGGATCGTTTAATCGTGCTGTTCCTTCTGACCCCTAACTCTCTTCATTGTTTTCTGACTCAGTACCACTTACTCTTAAGACCTCAGGATAAATGCTGTTTCTTTCAGAAGTTTCTTTTTTTTTTTTTTTTTTTTTTTTTAAATTTTTTTTTTTTCAACGTTTATTTATTTTTGGGACAGAGAGAGGCAGAGCATGAACGGGGGAGGGGCAGAGAGAGAGGGAGACACAGAATCGGAAACAGTCTCCAGGCTCTGAGCCATCAGCCCAGAGCCTGACGCGGGGCTCGAACTCACGGACCGCGAGATCGTGACCTGGCTGAAGTCGGACGCTTAACCGACTGCGCCACCCAGGCGCCCCCAGAAGTTTCTTTATAACCTTTCTCTCCACTGCCCACCTAGCAGGTTGTTCTTTCTTTATCCTACACTGAGTACAAAGTGGATCTTTCCAGCTACACTATAAACTCCATGGGGGCAGGGAATCTCTCTTGTTTGCCATTATTTCTCTGAGTGCTTGACGCATCTTAGATACTTGACTAATTAATACTTGTTAGAAAGATGGTTAGACGGGTGAATGGCTGGATGGGTGGATGGATGGAAGAATATACATGCTCGTAAAGAGGGACAGACGCTGGCCTCCTGAATCAGGATCTGACCAATAGCAATCTGAGCCAAGAAATGTATGCTTCTTAGGTTCTCAATAATGAATACATGTTGATTGACTGATTGATTTGACTGTCATGCAGAAATGCAAGTGATAGGCAGCCAGGAAAATATGAACATCAAAACATGAAAGCTGATAATATCTCAGTAATTTCCTTGGCCAAAATTGGGGGAAAAAAACGCATTGGTTTTGGAAGCTCTTTAAAAATGTATTCTAACATTTAATTTTTTTTTTGTAAATGATCTTCTTTATTATATAGTATGTTAGACATCTCTAGAATAGTGCTGGCAAGTCTTTCAGTCAATTATATGCTCATTGGCAAAGTGTTTCACAATATTTTGGTAAACTTTGGAGCTGTGTGCCATTCAGCAGCACACATGACATTTCCATGTCAGTATGCTGCTTTTTTATTGCATTTTGTTCACTCATCACTCGAGTGCTTCTTGCCAGCTTTTGTTCTCAGGATGAAATAGGTTTGGATTTTTGGATGAAAATATGCAAGATGGTACAGGAACCTCACAGTGTTGTGTAATTAGAAGTACATCGTATAGTCAGAAGGAAAGCAAGTTAGAAGTAGCTTTTCTGGGCTCTGTTACCCTGGGAGGATTTTTGTTTTTGTGTAACTGATCGTGTGTAAGGGTTTAAAACTCAGCAGCCATTTGTAGACCTACTAGTTATAGAAAAGCCCAACCCCTGGTTCTAGAAGGCAATAAATGAAAAATAAATGAGTAACAGCTCATGTACATTATATATACGTACATAAATACATATATACACACAGAGAGAGACACAACGCTCGTAAGCTTTACACTGGGGTGATGGCATGATCACCTCTGCAAAGGAAATTTGGGGCGATGTCCTCTTGGATCTCTTAGAACGAACCTGAGAGATTATGGAAGTCTGAAGCAACAGCTGCTGTTGACGGTTTCTCTCCTACAAGGAGATGAAATGATGCAGACCAATGGTCTAACATTTCCCAAAGCACTGGAAAAGAACAAACAAGAATCAGTGAGATGGCATATTGCTTTATGCTTTATTTTGGGAATTTTAGAACTTCTCTGGTGAACTACTTCCCCCCCCCACCCCCCAGGAGAACCCCTTGACCTAATTTAGAAGTTGTAACTGAAGGGTCTTGCTCAGAGCACAGAGTATGGTTCAGAAATGGCGTGTTATTTTGTTTTGGGCTTTTCCTTTTAAATACTCGAGAAAAGTTCAGGTCCATCTGATAGGTTTACACTGAGGCGAACTGGCATCTGGATTTCAAGACTAATGGAACAAAGAGTCAATATAAATATAACTTCACAAGCTCTATCATGTGTACAATAAGAATAAACTAAGCTCTTCTGAACGAAATCAGTATCTGAAAATATGTTAGCTCACCGACGCTAAGAATGTTTCTAAAGCAAATCTCAATCAAAACGAAAACTGTTTCATGTTTAAAGAAGCTTGTCATGTCCAGGTCACATGAAGAGGCCTCATGAAAGTGAAAACGCATTGAAAACCCCGTAAAGAGTGGATGGAGACCCTGAAGCTGCCTCTCTGATTAAAAGCCTCAGCTAATATCCATATTTCCCCCAAACATATAACTTACTGAGCTGTAGCTCCTTGCGGCTCTTTAGGGAGCTAGATATGTAGAGGAACAGTGCATCCTGCTGAAACTCAGAGAAATTCAAGGACACAAAATTTATCCTTAAACTTGTACGGCGTTAAGGATGCTGTTTATCCTTAAACTTGTACAGCATTAAGCAGTTTAAAACAAATCACCGTGTGGACCTTACTGAACTTCCTACTCTGTGGGAGCAGTAACATCAGCCCCAGCAGCCCTCTTAGAACTTTCTGTACGCCAGGCCTTGTTTCCAGTGAGTTACATACAGTAGCCCGTTTAATTCTCACAACGGCCCTATTAGTTAGACACCGTTATCTCCTGGTTTACAGATGAGCAAACTAAGCATGGAGTTTAAGTAACTTGCTCAAGGTCATTCAGCCAATAAGTGAGTTGCAGAGGCGGCATTTGGTTTTCACCCTGAATACTGTGCTGTTCTCCCTGTCACCTGTAGTTGAGTCTAATTACGTAGCCTAGTATTACGATCCGAAACACAGGGAATGGCTGTTAGAGCTCTTAGGAGCCAGCCCCAACAAGGAAGTAGATTATGCTGAGTAACAGCAACGATAACTAACTTCTTAACACGTTTTAGACTTTGCAAAGCACTTTCATCTGTCCTTGTCCCTTTGCTTTTTACGATAAAATTATGAGGTGGTTATTCATTTAAAAATTGTACAGAATACCTACTCTATGTGAGATACTCTTCTAGATTATGAAATGTTGTAGCAAATGACACAACATCTTTGCTGTCGTGGCACTTCACCTAAAAGGGTTACATAGTAATTATAAAAGTAACAACCGCTGCTACGGGTGAAATACATCAGAAACAACAGAGCTGGGGCGCCTGGGTGGCGCAGTCGGTTAAGCGTCCGACTTCAGCCAGGTCACGATCTCACGGTCTGTGAGTTCGAGCCCCGCATCAGGCTCTGGGCTGATGGCTCAGAGCCTGGAGCCTGTTTCCGATTCTGTGTCTCCCTCTCTCTCTGCCCCTCCCCCGTTCATGCTCTGTCTCTCTCTGTCCCAAAAATAAATAAACGTTGGAAAAAAAAAAATTTAAAAAAAAAAAAAAAGAAAGAAACAACAGAGCAGACTGGCAGGGTAGGAAAATCTCGTCCTTTCCTGTTTCTGGAAGGCTTATGAAAGCTCACATGACATGATCTGAAGGCTCCTTAAGCTCTTATTTCATTCACAGCAAGGCAGTCTTATCACATTTATAGATTAGTTACTTTTTTATTGTTATTCTATTACAAAAACATTATGGAGACTTCCCTCTTCTAGTTATATCTCTATATATGTACAGATAAATTCTTTCCATAATGAATTCCAACAGAGATCTGAAGTCTGTTACTACTTGGGAACTTTTCTGAGACCTAATTTTTGCTAAAAAGGAGTATTTAGATATAGGACTGTCCAACTCTGAGAATTTACATCTGGAAAGTTAGCAACGGCTGGAAAATTCTCATTCAGGAAGGGAGGATAGAAGCCCATATTTTTTTTTTCTTTAGGAAAAGCAAGCCAGCATTCATTTTTAACGCTCCTACAAGATGGGAAGTATTTAAAGTCGGCTGTTGAATTTCAGATGTTTGCCTATATCGAATGACATTGGAAAAACTCTTTATTTGAAATGTTTAAACATGGAGCAAAGGAAATTTGAAGATGAATGAGAATACCATCCACAGACTCTACAATCTTTCTTATTTTGACATTTGTCTCTTTTTAAAATTTCTGACTTCACTTTACTTTTTTTCAAATCTATATCACACAGTAGTTGTCATATCGAGAAAACTCAAACTCATGCCCTATCAGGTACATCCCTAATTTCAGGCGCCATAAATTCTGTGGTGTCAGAGTATGCCTAAAGTCATTTGAGCTACATCATGTTTAAATGGTGGAGGTATTGTGTCCTAGAAATGAAAGCTGGGGATGTGGCTCACAGATGCTGATTCTGATGGGCAGGTTGTCACCTTGCCTACTGGAAATTTCAGAGGGAATAAATGACAGTCTCCAGATAGTCCAGGATGGCTCCAATTTAAGCAGTCTTCTATTGTTGTATTAGTAACCTAATAAGACCAATGTGCCCCTTTCTGTAATATGTGTTAGGGACCATCATGGAGAGTTATGAAGGATAGGCATTTACTCACTTCATCTATTTCTCACATATTTTAACCACAGTTTTTAATTTCCTTAACACTTACTATACCCAAAGCAGGCTATTTTGTCACGTGTTCTAAAATTACTTCCGTGATATTGTCTGCCACAGGGTAGAATTTATAGCAGACATTCCTATTGGAGGCTTAAAAATGTTGTCTTTTAATTTCTGAACTACCAAGAGCTTACTTACATGCTGAGGTCTGCACTATGAAGCATAGTCTAGTTGGGTGATTTCCAAATAAATATTTCACATTTATTTTCATCAATAAAATACACATATCTGCTTCTAAAAATTGAAAAATAGAGTAGGCTTATAATGAAAAACTATAGTTCTGGGTTCCACCCCCAGAGTCATTGCCCAGAGAAAAGCTTGTAATTCTTTTAACTGTTTCTGTGTTTATATTTTTGTCTAGAGCCTTTAAAGCTCTAGATACGTAATATTGGCTAAATTGAGTGCAAGTGTGTGTGGTGTTGCTTTGCGTGTAACAACCATTTCCCAATTTATCAAATTTAGGTATTATCTGCTGAATACCGTGATTTATAAGAAATATATATTTCATCATTCAGGTGACCAGAATATATTTCTCATATGTGTTTGATCTTTGCCCACAGTTCCTGCCTTACCGCTCCCACAACTCCTGGCATTTCCTGAGCGATAAGATCGATAGGAATATCTTTTGTTATAATATTTGGTCTTCTCCTGAGTTTTTGAAGTCTGCTTCAGAGCCGTAAGGGTGAAATGGGGGTCTTGTTATTCTTAATAAGCTCCTTTCTACCACAACTGGGTTTATGTTGATGCGGTGAATTTTGGAAGCACCTAGGGATGGGGGCTGGTCACCAGGGGACCCAACCATGAATAGAATGTTGGAATTCTCAGTTGCACCCCCTGATTTCCTGGAGGAGAGAGGGTCTGGAGGTTGAATCTATTGCCAATAGCTAATGATGTAATCACTCAGGCCTATGTAATGAAGCCTCCATAAAAATCCAAAGGGCAGGGTTCCAAAGGCTTCCGTGTTGGTGAGTACATGGAGATTAGGGAGAGTGGCACAACTTAGAGAGCATGGAAGCTCCCTGCCCTTTCCCCATACCTTGCCTTCTCACCTCTTCCATCTGGCTCTTCCTGAGTCATATCCTTTTATGATGAGCTGATAATCTAGTAAGTAAAATGTTTCACCGAGTTCTGTGAGCAGTTCTAGTAAACTAATCAAAGAGGAGGTCTTGGAAACCTCTGAGTTTTAGCCAGTTGGTCAGAAATACAGGTGACGGGGCACCTGGGTGGCTCAGTCGGTTAAGCGTCCGACTTCAGCTCAGGTCATGATCTCACGGTTCATGGGTTTGAGCCCCATGTCGGGCTCTGTGCTGACAGCTCAGAGCCTGCAGCCTGTTTCAGATTCTGTCTCTGGCTCTCTCTCTGCCCCTCCCCCACTGTGCTCTGTCTCTCTGTCTCTAAAATAAATAAATGTTAAAAAGAATTTTTAAAAAAAGGAAATACAGGTGACAGTCAGGACTTGTGACTGGCATCTGAAGTCCAAGGAAGCAGCCATCATGAGAACCTCTAGTCTGTAGCTGAAGGGTCAGAAGCATAGGTAACAACCCAAACTTGCAACTGTCACTCTGAACTGGTCAGAGTGGGGAGGCAGTATTGTAGGACAGAACCCTTAATAGAATCTGGTGCTATCTCCAGGTAGATAGTGTCACAATTTGGTTCAATTACTAGACATGTTGCTGGTGTCTGAGAATTGTTCATTGATGTGGGGGGATCCACTTTGGAAATTGAGTCTTAGGACACAAAAAGATCCGTTGACTTACTATGATGATAGATAGAGATCTAGCTTATTTGTACCACTACCTCCCTATTGTCCTGATTCTCAAAATACTCCAATTCTTAATTCTCTCGTTACCTATGTACTTTACAATAATATACTTATTTCTATATTTTTGTCTTTTTAACTATAGAGAGTATCTAATGATTTCTTACATTATAAGATGAGAATATTATCCTTTCACAACTTCTTTTCCCTTTAATATCTTCCAGTCTCTCTCATTTGTGTGGTTAGTTCTATCTACATTATTAAAGTTGGTATCATTTGTATTATTTTCTGTAATCCCAAATAGGCTCTCATGCTCAGTGTGGATCCCAGTGTGGGGCTGAATCCCACAACCCTGGGATCATGACCTGAGCCAAAATCAAGAGTTGGACCCTCAACCAACTGAGCCACCCAGGGGTCCCATCATTTATCTTCTATTTTTAACCTTGTTAAGACTTTAGTGTTTTGTGTGCAGGTTGATTATAAAACTTGAAAATGAATACAAAATTATTATGAATATATAAGTATCACTCAACTGCTCATCTAAGTAGTATGCTATGATTACATTGCCTTATCTGGTATAGCTTTTTGTTTTTGTACAGTTTCTAGTTGCTTTTGTTTTTCTTTGCATTTTATGCCATTATGTTACCATTAAGTACTTTCAGCCTCTCAGAAGGTAGAATGAAATCTTTGGAATTCCCCCTTTATCCGAATACCTCCCTCTGTCCCATGGTGGAGCACTTGCTACCTAGGCATCTTGTTGGACACTGACCTTTCCTGGATGCATGTCTTCCTCTTTCTTACTTTAATCCTGTGTGCTGCTAAAGCCTTCTTAGGATGCTTCCTGAAAAGAGAATGTAGGAGGTAAATATTCTGAATTTCTGCATGTGTGAAAATGACTTATTAATGTTTTGGCTAGATCAAGAATTAGAGGTTAAACATAATTTTCCTTAGGAACTGGGAGACATTGCTCTATTTTTTAGCATCCAGTATTGCTGATAAGAAATCTGATTCTTGTCTTTTGAAAGTTACTTTTCCTGTTTCCATTTTTAGACACTTATCTTTAGGATCTGTAACTAATAAATAACTGGTTATGATTCTTTCCTTGATATCCCTTCTTGAAGGGCTTTTTCATTCTGAAAAGTTGTGACCTTTAGTTGTGGGAATTTCTTTTAAATTATTTCTTTGATTATTTTCTCTCTTCTGTTTTTCTTTGGAATGCATAGTAGTTGGGCATTCTAGTTAGATTTTCTACATCTTTTCTGTTTTCTTTTCTGTTTTCCATTTCTGGTATTTAAAAAATTTTTGAGAGGCTTATTCAAATTGATTTTCTTACCTGATGTTGACTTCTAAATTTTTTGAATTTAATTTTCTAGTACTCTTCCTTAGTTTTTGTTACTTTTTTGAAGAATCTTATTCTTGTTTGTTCTTAATTTTTTTAATGCTTATTTATTTTTGAGAGAGAGAGAGAGGGAGAGAGAGTGCACATGTGTGTGGGTGTGGAGGGGCAGAGAGAGGGAGACAGAGAATCCAACGTGGGCTCTGCACAGACAGCGGAGAGCCCAATGTGGAGCTTGAATTCATGAACCCTGAGACCATACTTGAGCCAAAAGCCAGCTGCTTAACCAACTGAGCCTCCCAGGCATCCCCCTTGATCTTATTTTTTAGAGATTTTAAAGTTCTCTTCTCTTCCCCAAATTATTCAGGTTTCCTCAAAGGACATTTTCTCTGTTATAAATATTTTCTTTTATCTTTCCAACTTTTTTCAAATGTCTGTCAATAGTTTTTATCTAGTTATATTTAAGAATGAAAATTTTAAAAAAAGAATAAAAATCCTACTGGAAACTCTTCCTCTGTTGTGAGATATTATAGTCTAGCACCCTAGTTTTTAGGGAGTTTGTTGGAAATCTGATTGTTTCTCTGCAGTATTCTCCAACTTTCTGGATTCTTTGGATCATCCTCTCTTCCCACATATATCTAGATAACAGCTTTATTAGTCCTCTGTTCAATTCCATCATCTAGAATTTTTCTGAATTTTTTCACCCATTCCTATTTTCTTTGGTTTTATAGATGTATGGATCTGGCTTCTTGACTTTAATATTAATAGGGACGTAGAAAGGCACGGGATAAATTATGTGATCAGTTTGCCATCTTGACCTGGAAACCTATAGAACCAGTATAAATTTCATTTTTTTTAAAGTTGTGAAGTTAAAATGTAAAATAATGTGGTACTACTTCACCAAAAGATAGCTATAAATTTCTTTTATGTATTTGTTTCCTAAGAGAATCTGTATTATCTCACTGACTTTTGGAGGAAGAGTGGTTTTGGATATTTACATTTATTACTTACTTCCCTAATGGTGTCCTGTGTTTTCTTGGATGTAATTGGTATAGCTTTTATTAATGTTGTTACTAATAAGTTGCTCTTATTTAGTCCATTTCTTAAAAATGTTGATGTGTAGTTTTAAATCCAATCTAGACTGTATATTTCACAAAAGGGAGCATAAATTCAATTATTAATATAAATACAAGGAGCACAGACTTCCAGTGAATCCAAACATAAATGTGTGGTCTGATACAATAGATGCTTTTTAAAAGTTTAAAAAGAAAACAACCTTTTTATTTTTAAACAATTTTAATTTTTTACTGAAGAATTAGATAATACAGAGGGGCATATGGGTGGCTCAGTCAGTTAAGCATCTGACTTCAGCTCAGGTCATGATCTCATGGCTCATGTATTGGAGCCCCATGTAGGGATCTATGCTGACAGCTCAGAACCTGGAACCTGCTTCAGATTCTATCTCTCTCTCTCTCTCTCTCTGCCCCTCCCTCACTCGCACTCTGTCTCTCTCTCTCTCTCTCTCTCTCTCTGTCAAAAATAAATAAATATTAATTTTTTTTTAAAAAAGAAGAAAGATAATACAGAGAGTTTCTGTATACTCTTTACCCAGATCCCCCTAATGGTACTTGTGCTATGATTATGTAACCTTGCTACACTTATCAAAACTAATGAACTAACCTTGGTCCGGTGCAATTAATTATAATCCATACTTTATTTAGACTTCACTAGTTTTTCATTTCTTCCTTTTCTGTTCCAGGATCCCATCTAGAATAGCACAGGGATTACGTCCCCTTAGTTTCCAACAATCTATGATCGTTTCACAGGTTTTCCCAGTTTTTCAAGACCTTGACAGTTTTGAAGGGTATTAGTCAGGTATTTTGTAGAATTTTCCTCAGTTTGTTTTTTCCTGAGGTTTTGTCACGATTGAACTAGGCTTTTGGATCCTAGGGAACAATACCACAGAGGTGAAGTGCCCTTCTCATTATTTCAAAGGTACATGATATTTTCATGACTTTTACTGGTGATATGAACCTTGATCACTTGATCTGTCTGCCAGATTCCTTCACAGTTACTATTTTCTTTTCAATATTATATTTATTTAGAGCAGGTCACTAATGCTAGCACACAGTCAAGGGGAGAGAAATTAAGTTCCATCTCCTGAATAGAAAGAAGAGTATCAAAGACTTTTGGACATATGTTAAAATGACTAGAGTGATTTTAATATTTTAGGGGTCTTCTTAGACGCTATATAACTATCATGTTCTTGTTTAAGTTTTTGCCCACTAAAATTTTAGTATTCATCCTTAAATCTGGCCTGTAACAAATACTACTGGGTGTTGCAATTATTTTCTGTTTTGTCTCCTTCCTTCTACATTTTTGTCTGAAATTCTGCGAGAAGACTTGTCTATTTCCTCCCATTTATTTATTTATTCAATTATTTTTATATCATTATGGACTCACAGGTATTTATTTTATTTTTAAGTTACATAATCCAATGTTATTATTATTTATTTTGTTTCTCAAATCGGTTCGGTTTTGGCCATTGGAAACTCTTTCCGGTTGGCTACTTTGCCTTTTGACATGCCCCCAAATAGTTTTCATTATTATCATTATTTTTAACACTTCCATGCTGCCTGGAATTATGAGATGCTCCAAGCTTTTCCACAGTAGATGTTTAGAGTAACCCACAGAGTGGGCAAATCAGTACTCTCAAAATATTTATTTAATGTTAAGCAAGCATGCTTGATGCTATGGAGGACAATGAAGTTAAAGATGTAATTTCTGCCTTCAAGGAGTCTATTTGCAGAGATTTAATAATGAAAGATAATGAAAAACTAAGGCAGTATAAGATTAAAACAGTAAGGGCTTAGAGAAGCTCACAGAAAAGGAAAATACAACATTTAGCTAAATAAGTCAGGAGAGATGCGTTTGGTTTAGTAAAGTGGAAAGAAAAAGACCTGAGTCCAGGAATTGTTATTATATGATGTGAGAAGCAGTAAGAGACAAAGAAAATCATCTTAGATGAAATGGACAAATTTCTTGTTTAGTGAGATAAAATCTACTGACATTGATATAAGAAGAAATAGAAAACAGCAATAGCTCTGTATTTATTAAATAAATTGAATTAATAATTAAAAGCCTTCACACAAAGAAAAATTTAGATCCAGATGGTTTCACTAGTGAATTCCTTCAAGCATTTAAAGAAGAAATAATACAAATCTGAAGCAAGTAGAGAAAATAGAGTTAGAGACTACACTTTCCAAGTCATTTTCTGAGGTCTGTGTAACTTGAATACTAAATCCTGAGAAGAAACACTATAAGAGAAAATTACACATTGACATCCCTATGACTATAGACACAAAAATATTTTTTATTTATTTTTATTTTTATTTCATTTTTAAGTTTTTTTAAAATGTTTTTATTTATTTTTGAGACAGAGAGAGACAGAGCATGATCAGGGGAGGAGCAGAGAGAGAGGGAGACACAGAATCCGAAGCAGGCTCCAGGCTCTGAGCTGTCAGCACAGAGCCTGATGCGCGGCTCGAACTCATGGACTGTGAGATCATGACCTGAGCTGAAGTCGGACACTCAATCAACAGAGCCACCCAGGCACCCCTAGACACAAAAATATTTAATTCACGATTAGAAATAGAATGCAGTGATATATTTAACAATGATATATCATGACCAAATTGAATTTGTTCCAAGTATGCAAGTATGCATTTAACATTAAAAAATTGGTCCACTGGGGCACCTGGGTGGCTCAATAAGTTAAGCAGCCAACTCTCGATTTAGCTCAGGTCATGATCTCACGGTTCTTGGGATCGAGCCGTGCATGAGCCATGCTTGGGATTCTCTGTCTCTCTCATTCTCTTTCTCAAAATAAATAAGTAAACTTAAAAAAATTTTTTTTAAATCAGTATTTAAAAAAAATACATACAGTTTAAAAATCATATGATTATATCGATCGACCCAGAAATAGTATTTGACAAAATTCAGCACCTAATCATGATAAGAAGTGTCAGCAAAACTATGAATACAGGGATCTTCCTTAATCTGATAAAGGACATCTATGAAACATCTACAACCAACAATGTTGAAACAATTAATGCTTTCCTCCTAAATCAGGAAGAAGGCATGGGTGTCTGCTCTCACTAATTCATTTTAATACTGTCCTGGAGATCCTACCCAATGCAATAGGGTTAACCAGTAAAAGACATTTTTAAAGCTTACAGATTGAAAGGAAGAAGTAATTAAACTGTCTCTATTTACAAATGGCATGATTGCGTATCTATAAAATCCTAAGGAACCTAAAAAGACTATTTGAACTTAGCAAAAATTGATTTAATTTAGTAAGGTCTCAGAATACAAGTTCAATATAAAATACCAATTCTGTTTCTATACACCAAGAAACAATTGGAAAATGGAGTTTAAAACAATACTGATTATAATAGTATCGAACCGTGAAGTAGTAATATATTTAAATAACTAGTATAAGACCTGTACACTAAAAATTACAAAACATTTCTGATAAAAAATTCAAGAAGATTTAAATAAGTGGAGAGATATATCATGTTTCAGAATGGAAGACTCAGAATTGTTAAAATGTTGGGTTTTCCTAAAATTATGTACAGATATAACATAGTCCCAAAAGATTTTGTTGTTGATTTTTTTTTGGTATAAATTGACAATTTCTAAAATTTATATGGAAATACAAGGACTTGAAAGTACAAAAACATTTTTCCTTTCTTTTTTTTTTACTGAGTCAAACATTTTTGAAAGATAGACTGGCAGTGTTGGGGGACCCGCACTCCCTGATTTCAAGACTTCTATAAAAGACTTCTTAAAGTAATTAAGAAAATATGGTATTAGATAAGGATAGACAAGTGATCAATGGAACAGAATCAACTGTGAGGAAATAAGCAATTATATAGTTAATTGATTTTCAACAAAGGCACCAAAGCAATTTAGCAGGATAAAGGAAAGGCTTATCAACAAATGATGTTGGAGCAGTTTATTAACTGTATTGAAACAAAATGAAACTTAATGCCTACCTCACACAAAAATTAATTCAGGGTATGTCGTAGGCTTTTACACACAAGCAAAAACTGTAAAGCTTCTAGAAAAAAAATGTAGAACTGTGCTTTAGAAATATGGCAACTCTATCTTAGGGTACCAAAAGCACTAACACTATAGAAAAACAAATGACAAAGTGGACCTCACCAAAACAAAAAACTCCTTCTTATGAACAGACATTGTTAATAGAGATGCCACAGACTGGAAAAACAATTTGTAATACGTATGTATGACACAGGAATTGAGTCCAGAATATATGAAGAAACTTTACAAGTTAATTTAGAAAGACAAAGAACACTCTTCCCCTAAAGGACAAATTACTTGAACAAAACCTTCACCAAAGCTATTACAATGGACAAAAAACATTTGAAGATGTAATAATGACATGATTAGCTCTAAGGGAAATGGAAACTCAAGTACCAGTTCTTGCCCACCAGAATAGATAAAAATAAAACCACTTGTGACCAGATGCCAGCGAGGGCGTGGGAATGTAGAGACTCTCATACAGTGCTGGTGAAGGGTAAAATAGGAACAGCTATTTTTGGAAAACTGGTGGTTCCTTTCAAACTGAAACATGTACCTGCTCTATGCCCCAGAACTCATGCCTATTTACATAATAAAAACAGAGGATATATCCACAAAAAGTCCTATATAAGAATGTTCATAATAGGAGCGCCTGGGTGGCTCAGTTGGTTAAGCATCAGACTCTTCATTCCAGCTCAGGTCATGATCTCACGGTTCCTCCGATCGAGTCCCACATCAGGCTCTACGCTGACAGCTCGGAGCCTTCTTGGGATTCTCTCTCCCTCTCTCTCTTCCCCTCCCCAGCTTTCTCTCTCTCTCGAAAGAAATGAATAAACTTAAAAAAAAAAAAAAAAGGACTGTTCATAATAGCTTTGTGTATGATGGCCAATGCTGGATTAACCTCAATGTCCATCAACAGGAGAATGGATAACAAATTATGGTGTTTTTATACAAGGGAATACTACACATTTATACAGTGGAGTAATTCTTATGAATTAACCAATACATTTCACAACAAGAATAAACAATAATCATTATGTTGAGCAAAAGAAACCAGACAAAAAAGAGTACATGCTCTATGATTCTATGTATATATACTTCGCATATAGGCAGAACTATCTATAGTGACACAAATCAGAACTCCCCTTCTGGGAGGACTTAACTGGAGAAGAATTTCCAAGGGTGATGGAAATGCTCTTTATCTTAACTGGTATGCAGGTTCCCTGGGAGTATATCTTTGACACAGCTCATTGAAGTGTATACACTGAAGATCTGTGCATTTTACTATATGTAAATTATATCCCAGCTGGAAAAAAAAATAAAGACCTAGTCTTTGAAATTCTGAACTAATCTTTGGGGAAAGATTTATCAAACCTTGGGTTTTCAGTATGCATAAACATAGGAGGGAATGTGACATTTCTCAAACTCAGCATACCTCAAAGCCGAGTTCATTATTGCCTTCCACTCCCTAGGCAGGCAGACACTTGCCTGTTCCCCTCTGGAAAAACACTACATTTTGTCAGTGTTCTTACACCTGTCCCCAGGCCCTGGCTCAAAATATTCTTATAATCTTTCACTACTTCTTTTATCTTAGTATGAATAGAAGAAATTCCATCAATTAGATGGAATTCCATTTCCTGCCTTTTTCTTCTGGCTAGCCCTTCCTCAGTATTTTCACTGCTGGCTCTAATTCACTCTCTTAGCAGTAGCCTTGCCCCTTTTTCCTCTTATTCTGAACACCGATGCCACATTCATCTTCAGAAACACACACTCCGAGACAAAATCCATCTGATACAAAACCCTGCCATTAGCTCTAAGCCACGCTACAAAATTTCACATTTGCGCCTCTGGAGGTCACACTCTGGTCTTCTCCAACTCCATAAAGCCTCCACTCCAGTCTCCAAACACGTCACCGTTTTCATGTCTACTCCTTTGCTCACCTTTGAAGGGATGTACATATCATCTTACAATTCTTATATTTATTTGTACCTTTTTTGAAGGTGCCTGTGACTACAGACAATAAATTAGGGAATTGCTGCCTTCGTTTTGTTTTTGTTTTTGTTTTGGCAGTGGGTGGTTACATGAAGACACTGCTGCTGAAGCTTTATCACTTACTCATTAGTTTATTTAACAAATACGTATTGAATACCTGCCATATACCAGGCTTAGTACTGGGAGCTATAAGGCTCTGATTATAGAGGAACTTAAAAAGTAATTATAACTCAGTCTGATAAGTACTAGAGTGGGGAGGCATCTCATATTAGTTATGTATCGTTGTTTGACAGATTATCCTGGAACTTAGCAGGTTCCCCAGAAGAGCAGAATCAAGAGTGTGTATATCATGTAGATGCATGCTTGTGTACATATATACACATACCTATGCACATATACATCTATAGGTCTATTTATCGAGAAAGAGAGTTGTATTATAAGGAGTTAGCTCATGCTATTATGGAAGCTGGCAGGTCCAAAATCTTCAGAGCATGCCAGCAGGCTGGAGATCCAGAGAAGAGTTATGTTTCAGCTCAAGTCCAAAGGCAGTCCGCAAGCAGAACTCCCTCTTCATTGGAATACTTCAGTCTGTTTTCTTTTAAGGTCTTCAGCTGGTTGGAGAGTAACCTTCATATTATGGAGGGTAATCTGCTTTATTCAATGTCCACTGATTTAAATGTTAATTTTATCTAAAAAAATACCTTCGCAGCAACATCCAGATTGATGTTTGGACCGAACATCTGAATACCGCGGCCTGCCCAAGTAGACACATAATGTTAACCATCACAATTAGGAATCGGGGCATGGCTTAGGGGAGCCTTCCAGCTCACAGTTTCTCACAATCTTCAGTCAAGATGTTGGGCCACCCAACAGTCATCCCACCTGGGGCAGGATCTACGGACACCCTCCTCAACTGAGGGAAGATCCATTTCCAAGCTCACTCAGTGGCTGGCAGGTTTCAGTTCCTCCCATGTTGGACTGAGGGCCTTAGCAGTTCTTTGCTCGTCATCAGCTGGAAACTTCCCTCAGTTCCTTACCAAATGGGTCACTCCACTGGGCAGTTCACAATGAAGCAGCTGCTGTCATCAGAGTCAGAGCACGAGAGAGATGTCACTTTCCATCACCTTTGCCATATTCTGTTCACTAGAAGTCACTAAATCCAGCCCACACTCAAGGTGGGGAGGACAAGGAGATTACACAAGGGTGTGATACTAGCAGAGAGTCAAGCAAGAGAATCAATGGGAGATCTTTCTAGTTTAAAATATTTTAAGTCTATAATGAGAAGCCAGGAGAGGGATAAAATATTGTTGTGGCCTCGGGAGAGTCACTGAAGGGGAGGCCTCTAGTGTGCTGTGAAAGATGGGTTCGTACGCAGAAGAGGAGACGGCAGAGGAGGGTAATCTGCCTGTTAACTTTCTTGGAAGGGGATATAAGTAGGATGTCAGAAATTATAAGAAGGGCATACGAATAAGTATGGTTCTTAACAAGTGATGTACATCTGATCTGAATCACCTGTGGAGCATTTTTTAAAATGCCTATGGTGACACCATTCACGTGCTGATTCCAGTTCAGTAGACTTGGATGATTGGGACGTACCCCTAGGTGAGATTCACTGTGATATAATAAACAAACCATTTCTATTTGACCCAAGGGTTTAGGTCAGAAACAGCCTGTTTTAAAGTTAGAGAGGATGGTGGGAACATCTCTTCTTAACGAGGAGCTTAGATCTGATGCTTGAGAAAATAGGAAACCATTGTAGGTTCTTCACTAGTGGATATACATAATTAGAATTGGGTTTTATTTCATTTCTGTAGTCATTCATTTGTTTTTTTCTCCAGATATTTGTTTATCACCACCATAGACCAGTCAGAGAGGATGACTCATCTTTTGACTATTTTCAGGATGAGCTACAAGAAGCAAAACCAGCTAGAAGCTTATGGTAGTGCGTGAAGTATAACATCGTGAGTTGGATGAATGGGAAGATAAGTTGGTGGGATTTCCTAATTCAGTGGAAGGGATAAAGAAGGGTGAAAAGGGAAGGATGCTACTAGGTGTTTTGCAGGTTCACTCTCCTCACGCAGACCTTCCAGGGCCAGGAAGCAGGGAGGATGGGGGAGAATTCAAGCCTTATGTGCTTTCAGTTCTTCTGTTTAGTACGATATCATATGGGTCCAGCAAGGACAAAGTAGGATGGCTCAGTAAGTCCCCTAAAAAGGGACTTCAGAGGGACTGCATTTTAAATCCATAAATGCTGCGATTCTTGCTAAGCTTCTTTTGAATTGAATAAAGTCCGGAATATGAAGGAAATGGGAATGTTCATTAACAGGATAAGACAACATCTCGAAATGAATGATGCAAAATCAAATAGAGTCTTTGTTTTCACTGCTTCTAGAAGATCAAAAGTCACGGTCCTTCTGTGGCTCTGTGCTTATAACAATACAGTCCTTTTCATTATACTTTCCAGAATAAAAGGTTCCTCTGCACAGCGACAGGCATGTTTTCCTGAACAATGCCCTGTAAAGGTCACATTGGAGAGTTGAGTCACAAGCCCTATGATTTAAATTTGAAGCTAAGTTTAAAAATGGTATGTCTAGAGCTTGCCAAGTTCCATTAAAAGCCGTAGTGTCATTTTGGATTACAGTTGAACAAAACAGGGTTCACTGAGATATTATATCTTTGTTCGTGGCGATACATATATTTTCTTCTTTGCATCATTCCCTGGCTGTGTTGTTATGGTAGATATCTACTTTCACACCAAATCCTGGGAAATAATGTCTAATTTCATGGGCCTATTTTTTTCCCTAAAGTAGCTCATTTTCTAGCTTTTCAATTATCTTCAGAGGATTTCTATAAAAGCCTAATCATTCGTGCGTGTTTAGTTACGGTTGATCTTGAATGCTACCTTTCCCACTGCAGCCTTGCTGATTCCCTTCATCCCCTACAGAGAGGATCTCCAACTTCCTAAAGCTCTGGAGCGCTTTTTGCCTCACTGACATCATGCCGGTCTGTTATCTGGCAGTACAGTCGTATTACTTCTCCCTAACATTCGATGGGTTCTTAACTCTGTGCCGGTCATTTTGCCTAACGCTTTATATAGGTTATCGTATAACCTGTGTTCATGCTCACAACAGCCTGCGCGGGGAGTGCATCATTTCTGCATTTTGCAGATGAGAAAGCTGAGGGTGAAGGGTTAAATACCTTGCCCCAGGTCGCGCAGCTAGTAAGTAATGAAACAGGCACAACCTTAGGTAGTCTGGTCCAGACCCCCTTCTTTCAAACACTTATTCGTATGCCCTTCTTATAATTTCTGACATCCTACTTATATCCCCTTCCAGGAAAGTTAACAGGCTTGAGAAGAGGACTGTCTTGCTCATTTCAATATTCTTGGAGTTTTCTGACTTATTGATCACCTCATAAATAAATGGAGCAATCAATAGTGGCTGAGTGAATACTTGAAAATTGCCCCTGGGATTTTATGGGAAACAGGTTCTGCAGCTTTAGGCAGAGAACCTGAAACTTTGCTTCTGAGTGATGTGAAGAAAACAGAACGCTAGTATATGAGGTCTTAAGAAGAGTTTCTATTTATTTTCATTCCTGTCATTTAGGTTAGATCCCGTGGTCCAAATACTTCCCCCACCGCTGCTCTTTGTCAAGCCCTTCTTCCTTCTTTTTTTAAATTTTTTTTTTCAACGTTTTTATTTATTTTTGGGACAGAGAGAGAGTATGAACGGGGGAGGGGCAGAGAGAGAGGGAGACACAGAATCAGAAACAGGCTCTGAGCCATCAGCCCAGAGCCCGACTCGGGGCTCGAACTCACGGAGTGCGAGATCGTGACCTGGCTGAAGTCGGACGCTTAACCGACTGCGCCACCCAGGCGCCCCATCTTCTTCCTTCTTTTATGCAAAGATAAACTGGCTCTGTTTGGCTCTGTTCTTTTTTCTTTTTTCCCCCCAATGTAACAATCCCAGGCTCCAGTCCTACAGGACTCTGAAAATGCTATCAATCGTCTTTTCCCTATTTCTTTATCCATGACTTAAGCTTTTGTTGCCAAAAAATAAAAATAAAACAAAAACTTGTCAAGGTTATGTGTGACCTTCTCGCTCCGTCATTCTCAAAGCTTTTCTGAGGAGCTCCCCAAACGCGGTGTGGACATGAGCTAAAAGTCCCAATACTCGGAAGTCGGTGGCATAAAAAGCTGGAACTTCGAGGGAGATTTTGAAGTTGTTATTGGTGGGCAGTGACCCCGAAACACCGTGTAAGAGGGGATGCTGGGCCAGCCAGTGGGGGGGGGGGGTGGGTAGGCCGAGGGGCTGTGTTGGCACTAGAGAGACTGGAAACATGTAGACATTTGACTCAAATTGAGAATGGAAATCTAGATGGTGCCCTGCCCAGCCCTCCTGGTCACCTTCAGCCATTAAGATGGATATAGCCATGAGGAGACACAGGAATACCACTCAGAGATACCACAGAAGGTGTGGCTTCCATTCCCATCTGTAGCAAGAAAACCCAAGATCAAAGATGGGAGAAAGGCTGCCATGCTTACAACTGGGAGTCTGTATTTCCTATGACTCAATTAAGACAGTACCATACATAAAACTAAAGCAAATTAGGAAAGAAAATGTCCTAAATTTAATGATATTTGAATTAATTTAATAAATTGCTGCATTGTCTGTTCTCTTGTCAATTCCGTTTGTGAAATATTTTTCTAGGGGCAGCTGGGTGGTTCAGTCGGTTGTTCGGCATGCAACTTCGGCTCAGGTCATGAACTCGTGGTTCACGAGTTCAAGCCCCGGGTTGGACCCTGTGCTGACAGCTCAGAGCCCGGAGCCTGCTTTGGATTCTGTGTCTCCCCCTTTCTGCCCCTCCCCTGCTCATGCTCGCTCTCTCTCTCGCTCTCTCTCTCTCTCTCTCAAAAATAAATAAACATTATAAAAATTTTAAAAAATATATTTTCTAAATCACATAGGCCACAGAGTCAAATGAGGAAAAGAGCGAGCCATGAAGCCTTTGGACTTTTACAGACCTGTAAAAAGGAGTCTGTGCTTTAGTTTTCTCATCCGTAAAATGGAGCCAGTTCTCTCTCAGTTGCAGGCCTGTGGTTCAAATTAAAGAGCCCGTATGTATGCAGGCCCTTGCTGTGCTGGTCGGAATCCCTTAAATACCGGTGTTGCTGCCTCTGTCCTCATACCCCATGTACAGTTCTTCAATCCTAGCCTGCTTAGATAATGAGAAAAATAAGAGTTCGTAAAATACTCCTGGCTTTTAAAAGTTTTCAGATACAGAGCTGAGAGCTTACTTTCCTACCCTGCCATTTACAAATAAGATTTGGGGGACACAAGATTACAGAAATTCCTACCATTATATTAATAATAGCAATTGATGCTAATACAATGATGGCTGGGACTGGCAGTAATAGCACTCAGATACTTCCTAATAGTGAGCTTTTTTCTTTCCTTCCAGAAGCACCTGGCATGTCAAAGCCACACTGTCTTCCATGGGACTCCCTTTGTGAACAGCTTCTATTTAAAAGACTTTTGTGAGTGCATTATTTCAACCAAGTCCTCAGAGAACCTATTTGTCTTCTGATCCTCCGGAGGTCTTAAGGTTTGTGTTCATTTTTTTTCTAATTTCTCTTAGTGAAGATATTAATTTTGAGGGATATTTTTAAAAGGGATAATAGTCCTACCCCATTGTAATAAGAACTCTGAAGTAGAATATGCACAGACTGTAATCCCTTGATTTCACTGGGAGACAGATAAAAGAAATGAAAAGAAATTTGATATGCTACTTCTCATACTTATTATTGTATACTCTGTAGAATGTTACAAGGATATTAGAAATAAAATATCCCCCACTTGGGCTTGAAACAAATTTTATTTTGGGGTTCTATAAATTCTAACAGAATAGATTTAATAAATTTATAGTGAATGTCTATATATATCAGATTTTGTTAAGTGCTATCAATTAGAGGCCTTGTGGATACATTCTATTTTGAAACACTAAAAATCAAAACCTCATCTGTCAATATCAACTAGTATGATTATTATGACAGCTTTTAAATTCTAAAGCCTCAGCGACCAGAGAGTTTTCATGTAGCTCTACCAAGGGGTACTCACCCTCTGATTTACAATGATAGAACAGGGTTGTTGTTGCCTTTAATACGTGTATATTAACCGCTTGAAAAATTGCGAACAATATTGTTGTTTACTCAATAAAAAAAAGCTTGCTGCAAAGCAAGCGTTTTATTTTGGAAGTACATGTTTTGCTGTTGAGATAGTGCCAAGTAAAACACTTTTATTTTGAAAGTACTTTCCAACAAAGACCTACCCGAAGGCTGAATTCAATCCATGCATCTTTCATAGGTGGAAAAATAAACAGGGGAGAGGGTAAAGCTTGGTACATTGAGTGGACAAAAACTCAATGAAGAGCAAGGGAGAAGGAACAGAGTACTTTCCCTAGAACGACACGTCTTTTTCCACAGGCATTTATTTCATTCGGTTGGACTTTTATTCTGTCCAAGGTGACAAATGTTTTCTCCCCTAATGGCCCTTTCCTGTGGGTTTTCTTTTTATTTCTTTTATTTCTACTGAGAAACCAAAGTAGATTTCACTGCAGTGCTGGTACATTCCCGTTTTCCCTCTGCACCCTTCTTTGTTGGGCCTCATGACTGACGCACTTTGAAGTGTGAGGCACGCAGGACGTACTGGGGGGAGAGGGATGGGAAGTTGTGCCCCCATCTTCAACTTTCCAGTCTGTCAATTTGGTAGCAAATCATAGTGTGTAGAAACCTAATAAGTGTATCCATAGAAACGGAAGTGCTAGAAAGGACTTCAGAAGTTACCTAAATGTTCTCCCCTCATCTGTAAGCAAGACCCCGCTTGAGCTGTCTGAAACTAATGAGAATCTATTTGCCTTCAAACCTAGGAATCCACTTTCCTTTTTAAACCGAATATAGATTTTCCTTCCTTAGAAACCTTGTTGTCGTGAAAGCCAAGGTAATTCCGGATGTCCTAGCATGATGGTGCATTCCTTCTTCCCTGGAGGGAGAGAACTTACTGGTCAGAGCCCCCTGTATCATCACAGATTCAGGTGCCAAGTGATCCTTTTTCTCTTCAGGAGAAATGAACCCACTTTGTTGAGCTTCTTCTATGAAATTGTATAATCCGGCAATTTGCGTAGCCTCACGGTTCTTTTCTGAGTGTCTAAAGATCTCTACACTCTGCTTAAGTTTAAGAGTCCAGACTGATTGAAGGAGCATTAAAAATCATCTATCAGTGTTTGTCAGTGGGGCCATTATTGACATTTCGAGGTGGGGGCAGTTCTTGATGATGCCAGATTATCCCATGCGTTCTAGAATGGTTAAACAGCCCTGGTTTCCTGGGACCAACGACCAGTAGCTCCCTTAGCACCCGGTCACTGTGACAACCAGATTCAGCCCTCCTTCACATGTGCCTGCAGAGAGGACCGGGACTGCCCAGACTCCAAGCTCCTCACCTGGAATTGAGGATGCTGAAACTCGCAGAGTTGGATAAAGGGTGGGGAACCCAACTTTTAGCACTGGGAGCACTCTCTTCCCTCGCCATCACGCTTCTCTTCTGGGCTTACATTTATTTCCTGGCAGTCCAGAAAGACAGTAACATGCAGTTATGAATTCTCTTTCGGAAGACCAGAATTTCTGGCTTGGTGTTTTAAAGGAAATCACTGGTATTTGATACAGGAACGTGGATGTGGGAAAGGTAATATCGGAACTCAGTGCGGGAAAATAGCAAAGAGAGGACAGTTCTGAGGGTTTAGGGAAAAGACAGAACCTGGACCCCAGAGTATTAGCAGGGTTGGTGTTACAAAGGTATTATTAGCTCGGTCACTGAGAAAGGAGTAAAAGGAGGGAAGACTGAAAACAGGTAAATAACAAAGGAATATTTCCTCACTGCCTTTTCACCATGTGCCCTACTTTCAACTCCCTACTCTATGTCACGGGCTTCCTCAGAAATTCGAGGATCTGTTTTGGGGGAGCTTAAAGGGCCCTTGATTGCAGCGGAACCTCTCTCTCTCTCTTCAATCCAATATCCCTTGCCTCACCTACCCTCCACCAGCATTTCTCTCTCCTCCCTCACTTGCTTATTGGTGGCCCCTACTTCATTCTTCAAGCAGAGAATGGGGAAATGACTTGATGACGTTTATCTTTCTGGATCCTTCCAAGGTCCCAAGGAAAGTTGTAAAATGAAAGAACGTGAAAACAATGGAGCTTTGGGACATTTCTCCCACAGAAGGTTGCTAAGGCTCTGATTTTTTGAGACATTTACCAAAATACAGGTACTTTTCCAAAGAAAAATTCTCACTCCCTTCTATTTTTTCTTTTTTGATTTAATGTTAAGAAGTAATTGAATTTACAGAGGTTCCTTATTAACAAAATAAGAAGAATTCATGACTTAAAGACACAATGCCCGCCAAGTAGGAAGATCTGGATTGTTATAATAGATTACACTTAATACCTGCCTTAATGTCTACAAAATAACACGCGATAAGTACAGAGATGAAAATAGGGCCTGGACTAGAGAACTCTTTGCTTTCTAGTAAAATGAGGAATCCTACATGATAAAATGTATTGTTTATAAAAAGGCTTACATGCATGAAGAGAGAAATAACATCTGAGGCTTCCCTTATCTTGTGTTATTTAATTATTTAACGCTTTATGACTGAGTTCCTCAGCCAGGTTTTTTTAAACATGGTGATTTTCCTGTTCTGTCTTCTTTTGTGCACAAGACACCAAGTTATATTTGACTTCTCAGTTTCTCATTTCCTGAAATGCACTACTAGCTCTATAAACATGGAAGAATAAATATTAGCTTTATGAGACCGTGTTCCTCTAGTAGCTGAAAAATAGCATATAATAAAAAATACAAGGATGTAATATTGAAAATTATAGGTCAATATGCCCTCTTATTGTGGGTATATATCTAATCCTCCTGCGTGGAGACTACTTTTTTCAGAAAAATGTGTGCTGTGTAATACCACTCGTGTCTGTGATATATTTTCACCCCTCATATTTAACAATATATCTCACGACTGTTGCCTCACGAGTGAAACATTTCAGGCTTATTTACCACTATGATTAAAAAAAAAAACAAAAACAAAAACCTCTCTGGCTCTTTGCTATTAATTCTAATAATTGCAAGTGATCCAAAGTTAATAAAATGTTTGTAAGTTTCCGTCCCACTCCAGTACTTCAGTACCCGTGAGCTCCTTGGAATTATGTTAGAAAATGCTTAATGGCAGTTTCGGGGAAAAAAAAAAAGAAAGGAAGGAAGGAAGGAAGGAAGTCTTTGTGAGAGGTAAAAAAAAAAAAAAAAGTCAACTGTGGTCTTGAACAGCTAATCAATACTTTAAATGTCCAAATTGTTATTCCAAAACCCAGCCTCTAATTATACATTTTTAGCAGCAGTGAAAATGTGGCATCCATTAACCATCCCTTAAACCTCACATTTACACCCCATAAGGAAGAAAAGAGTGACTTACATGGATACTGTATGATTGAAACACTCTTTTAAAGCCAGAGGATTCAATATAATTATGTTCAGATAATTCACTTCCATCTGGAAATTATCATCCATTTGCCAAAAGTGCCACTGACTTATCATATCAAGGACAGTCTTTTCTTCTACATTAGCTCTCCATTGTTCCTCTTGCTAAAGATGGAAAATAATCAGTCTTGTATATTCTAGGCTCAAAAGTAAGAAAATTGGACTTACTGGAATAGTTCATTCTTTTTTTCTTTTTCTTTTTTGGAATAGTTCATTCCAATAGCCTAAGTTTCTACAATATCTTTCTTTTAAACACCATACTTTTTAAACTATATTTTTATTATGAAGTAGTTTAAACCTATAGAAAGTAAAAAGGCCTATGTATCCACCCCTATATTTTAATATGTTGATACTATTATATTTGCTTTGGATCTCTTTTTTTTTAAGGCAAAAAAAAAAAATCAACATCCTTCCTATTCATCCATCCCCAGAAGTAATATTAACTATAATAATATTGCTGTATATTATTCCATTTATATTATATTATATTATATTATATTATATCATATTATATTTATTATATATACTGTTTATGGAAATAAAAATATGTAGATATATATCCATAACTATTATAAGTCTGTAGATGTATCTATATGGAATATTATTTTTAAGTTTACCTAGGTGAGATCATACTGAATGTATACCTTTGCAACTTGTTTTTCTTCAACATTATTTTTTTTATTTTTTAAATATTTATTTTGTGGAAAGGTGCACATGAGTGGGGGAGAGGCATAGAGAGAGGGAGAGAGAGAATCCCAATCAGGCTCTGTGCTATCAGTGCAGAGCTGGACTTGGGGCTTTAACTCACAAACCGTGAGATCATGACCTGAGCCAAAACCAAGAGCGGGATACTTGACCGATCGGGCTGAGTCACCCAAGCACCCTTCAACATTGTTATTTTTTTTTAATTATCTGTTAATATAGGGACATCTGGCTCATTCTTAGTAGTTAATTATCATGTAGTCTCCCAAACAAAGTACATCTACCTTCTCATAAAAGAACATTTACCAGCCTTCTTTTTTTCTGGACAACCATCTTCCTGCACCCATTTTATCATTCACGTAGACACACAGGTTTACCACGTGGTGCTGCTGTATCCTGCCTTCCACAGAAGAGGTACCAGGAAGTATTTGTTCTTTAAAACATACTACAAAGGGGCGCCTGGGTGGCGCAGTGTGTTAAGCATCCGACTTCAGCCAGGTCACGATCTCGCGGTCCGTGAGTTCGAGCCCCGCGTCGGGCTCTGGGCTGATGGCTCAGAGCCTGGAGCCTGTTTCCAATTCTGTGTCTCCCTCTCTCTCTGCCCCTCGCCCGTTCATGCTCTGTCTCTCTCTGTCCCAAAAATAAATAAACGTTGAAAAAAAAAACAAAACATACTACAAAACCTTTTCTTCCTTCTTGTCAGCAAGCTTTTCTATTTTGTTTTGTTGTTACTGTTAGATGTGCCTTCATCCCTCCCTCCTGATTTTTCCGATGGGCAGTTTCCAATGTGGCTTCCATCTCACACAAGTGTTAAATGTGTCCAAACAGTGAGAAAAGACAAAAGAAATAGAGCAAAGACAAAGAGAATGCAAGAAGGAAGAAGGGATTACTTCCAACCCTTAGACGCTGAGGTGCAGTTGGTGTCAATGAGAGATAGATTTTAAAGTGTATTGCATCACCATCTTGGAGGTCAGCTAGTTTTGGGAGGACTTTCCTTTTCCATTCGACCAACCAAACGTTTCCTTTTGTCTCTTGGTTTCATAACAACATTAGAAAAATGTGTGTTCGATATTTTAAAAAGTTAGATATGATGTTAACAGTTTCAAGATGTAAAGTTAAATATTTGTTTAGTGCCTGGTGTCTTCAAAAAAAGGGCACTATCAAAAATCCTCAAAGGAACATATATTTGTACTTGTTTTTAGCAGATTTTAGGGTTGTTTTGTGAGTGTTTTACCTAGTGCAGACTAAATAAATCTTTTTGAATGGTTGAATGAATAAACAAGGTAATAAATATTTGTAGAGGTTACAGTAATAAATATTTGTAGAGGTTGTGTGGTCATTTGACTTGGAGGTATTTTAGCCTTCCTAGTAATCATCCTTCATTTACTAGAACACTTAACTTCAGCATATTTCGACCTCCTATGATTGAAAACTGAAGTCTAAAAACAAATGGAAGATCAGAGTTAACGGAGAGCATCAATTTTCGAGAGTTATTAGAATTAAAGTCTCTGTTTCGGGTTCCCAGATTGTTCAGGGCTATAAAACAAGGGTCTACTCCCTTAAAAATTTAAAAGCTGTGTATATAAGAGTTTACACCCTTCTCATATTCTGTTCTGTTTTGTTATTCTAAGAGATTAAAGCTTTTTTTTTGGGGGGGGGGCGGGTCAATCATATTTTTGTATATGACTGTGGGCTGCCCCAACTGACACCACTAAAAAAAAAAAAAATGCAACTTTGAAAAATTCAGGAGTGAAAGCAATTATTTCTAGAATTGGCAGAGCCTTTCCTGGGTTCAATTCTCACTCTTTTTAATTATTTATTCCCTTCAAGATGCTGGGAATTATTATACTGTAAATTATCTTACCACTTGACAAATGAAATTTTCTATATGAAAAGATTAAGAAGTATTGAGAATTTTCTTTGGTCTCCCTTGCAAGCAATGTCCTGGTCTTTTCTGAAAGTCAAGTCTGTAGGGTTTTTTCCCCCTCGATCTTTATTTTTTGTAGTATTTGATGGAGTTCTGCTAAGCTAAGATTTGGGCCAAGTTTAGCTTTCAGCAGACTTTTGTAACTGAGTATAAGTCTTCAGAAAATAGAATTTCTGTCAGAAATTCTTGCTCACATTACTTATAGCTACTGTGCTGGGCATCACCATAACACTTGGACTTTCCTGTATGTCTAGAATCAGCAGGGAAATGCTTTCGATCTTAACCCACATATGTTTTTAAGTAGGGCTTGTTCTAGTAGTCCAGATATTCCCAATATGAGCTCATTGGTGCTATTTTCTAACATTAAATTATGATTTTTATCAGTATCCATTGTAATCATAGACCTGCAGATGGCCTCAGGTTCTCATTTGGCATGTTTGTTAATAAGTGTGGTGGAATTTCCAATAAATCGTACATCCTTTATTTCGGCAGATTTTACTTTAGGAAGTAAAATGTCTGCTCTGTCCATCTGTGTGCCTCCAAGTTGTTGTACTGGGACTCGACTGAAATTATCACCAAATCTGGAGCCTTCCCCGCCTTCCTCTGCAGGCTCATTCTCTCAGGATTGGGGCAGCTCTGCTCTGATCCCAACCACAAAGATGGGAGTTGCAGAAGAAAATGAGGAAATGTGCCCGCTGGTAATGGGCCTACTGTCATCCCTTTATATTTCCCTTTATATTTCTTTTCCTTTACTTTTATATTAGAGTCCATAGAATTTAAAAAAAAAAAAAAAGGAAAGAAAGAAAAATAGCAAGGCCATCAGTGGCTTGGCAGAAAGACAGCTGGTCATGATGTTGGATTGCAAGTTTTTCAAATATAATTTGAGAAAGTATCTGTCAAAATTTGAAATGGAATGGGAAAACAGTAAAAAACTATCAGGAGTTTGGTTCAGATGAGAGGATCATCAAGTTCATTTAGAGTAAATTGAAACCTAAATTTGGATTCCTCAATAAGCAACTGTGCAAAATGCAAGGGGAAATAATGCATGATTCCTGAAAGTGTTGAGGACAAAATTAGGCTAACAAGTCTAGGCAGAAAACAAAACTGGTAAGTGTTAGGAACCCAGAAAAACTGTAAATGTCAAGTGTGCTCTTACCACCTGAGATATAGACATGAATAATTAAGGACAAAGAATTCCAAGGATGCTTTTGAAAGAGACAAAATTAACATGGGGAAAGCTCCCTAATCTGGATGAACCAGAAAGAACACACTTGTTGAAATCACATGATGTTTAATCTCAAGGACAGTTATATAAATACAGTAGTATAAGCTGTTGGCCAGTGAAAGCCTCAACAACTGTTAACAACAAAACCCTCTCCATCCTGCTTCATGAATCCCTAACTTCCCCCTAATCATTTTATTCTAAGATGATCCACACTGGGAGGAATTAACAGAAGTTTGGCCCTTGACCATTCTACGCCATTTGTATTATTTTAGAAAACAGTATATTAACCTAAAGTCAGTGGTAAACTTTATTTGAATATAGGTCTCAATATACTTCTTTGACAAATTTATTACTATTTAAATTGAACCGGTGTTTTAAAATTGCAGGTGTATTGGTGGTGAGACCCAGGAAGGTGATTTACAAGTGACTGAGTCTTTTCATTTACGTGTAACATTTTATTTCCCCTCAACAGTAAGGTTTCACTCAAGGGAAAGAATAATAAGACATTAAAGTACAGGGCACCTGACTCACAGCTTGTGTCTCCAGTCAAGAAAGAGGTCATAGAGAATGGACCTTGCAGCCCCCCAGCCCAGACTGATAAGTGGGAGAAAAAGATAAGGGCTGGGAGAGGTGATTGCCTACCAGCTTTCTCTTCCCTGTTATCCCAGAATTTGGCATGCAGCCAGTGTTTCTTTAGCTTTAGCTTCTATTGATAGCACAGGATTTGTGTGTGTGTGCGTGGGAGCACTGGAGGTAGGAGAGGGAGTTCCTTTTTAAACAGACACAAGCGAACGCCATATTTTTATGAGAAAGTCATTTTTCTAAATTCTTTCCTGAAAATATGGACAACATTTGAATAAATACTATAGGCAAAAGTTTTCCAGATTAAAAAGTCTGAGACCATTTTTATTCAGTCGAAATGTTTCACGCACACAAAGGAATGCTATTTACTGAACAATGCCATCCCTGTTAGAAATTCCATCCTAAATTTTAGCAGAGAAAGTGTAATCCCAAAATAAAGATGAGTTAAGGGAATGGAATGTACTTTTCCTTTCATTTAAAAGGATTTCCTTTGTTGTTTTAAAATCCTGGGTAAAAATCGATTAATCACCCTTTCTTGGAATTATCGTAAGTATGTATATTTGACAACCCAAGAAACAGCAGTCATAAAATGAAACAACTTTCAGTATTCTAGAGGTCATTTTTCTTATTTAGAGACATCACTAAATTGCAATTTAGTAGAAGATATCACATTAAGAAATTCCACTTGCGTTTATAATATCCATTTATAAAAATATTTATAAACACGATAGAAAATACAATTTATAAAAAATGTAATTTTACTTATACACTTCTCAGCAAAGATATAACCCACATAAATTCTGCTACCTTCCTTCCTGAGGATTTCTGTCATTTATGAAAATACGCAGTAGCTTAATCTGTTGATTAAAAATGCTAAAATTGCATTTTTAACGTGAATATCGAAAAAGGATGTGGCAGGTATAGACAGTACTATCCTCTTAGTTTTACTGCATTTAGAACTTTTTTTTTCTAAGATGACCTAACCCAGCTTCATTTTCGTTAAGTCCTGGAGGGCAATGCTGAGAACTTTGCCCAGAGTGGGCCGTGATTGAAATGTTTACTGAACAAATAAATAAGAAAATTAATTAAAGGTGGCCTACAAGGGTGAATTTCCAAAAACCCCACGACTTCAGTGGGCTAAATACCAGATGGGAAGGGTTTGGGAGACATAATGCTACATGTTCTCGTTTTATGCTTCCTCTCCAAGGACTCACTCTATTTATTGCCGTGGCATCTGGCAGGCTTTCTTTTCTGGGCCCAGCATGCTCCATGCCGTGTGTTAGTGTTTTCCTGGAATGAAAGTCAAGGAAATACCATGTCTAAAAATATGCTTTATGGGTTTTCAAAAATATAGTATTTCCTTTCTACTAGCTCATTCACTTTGAGGTCCTAATAAATGACATTTATGCATAGGAAAAAAATCACAGTGAATCTGATTTTATCTACACAGCAAATATAACAATTGCCTTCACAAAATGTGCAAACGTTGTCCTCCTCTTCTGTTTCTGAGACGTTTTATTTTTGTGGGTTTATGGCCACAGGCACTCCATGCTCACTGAAAATAGTCCCTAAAACATTTACTCAGTCCTTCTTTATGCCAGGGACTGTTTTTCACATATGTCAAGTATAGTCCTTTAACAATCCTGTATAGAAGGTATTATTTATATTATTTATCACTCACATTTTATAAATAAGGACATTTAGATGTAGACTATCTAAATACCTTGCCAGATTCACATGACTGGTATCTTACAAGCTTGGTGGGGCTTTCTTCTTTTGATTTTTTAAATTCATTTATTATTTATTATGAAAGACTCCGTTTTTAAAGATAGTTTTGCAGCATTTTACTATGAATATGTTTACCCGTACAGAAAAGTTGAAAGAGATTTACAGTGAACACTCATATCTCCACCACTCTCATCCCATCCCTCTGTCCACCCATGAATCCATCTTCTTTTGTGACACATTTTAAAGTAAGTTGTAGACATCAGCACCATTCCCCCCACACACAATCCTCTGGCTTATATATCATTACCAGAATTCAAAGTTTATGATTTTTTTATAATTTTTTTTTTTTTTGGTACAATATGTGTTTATATAAAATACATAGATCCCAAGTTTGCATTTTCATGAGTTCTGACAATGCCTATCCTTGTGCTACTCAAACTTACATCACCTCAGAAAATTCCCTCCTACCCCTTCCCCACAAGTCCCCAGCCCTCTTCGACCACCCAGCGTAAATTACTTCTAGTTCTAGAACTTCATAGAAACGGAATCATACGCTACGTACTCTTTTGTGCCGGGTTTCCTTCACACAGTATGATGTTTTTGAGATGACTCTGTCCCCGAGTTTATCAGTAGGGCATTTCTATTTTTCTGCTTAGTGATACCGTGTTATATGAATATACCACAGTTTATCCATTCTTCCTTGGATGGACACCTATGCTCGTTCCAGGTTTGACTATTATAAATGAAGTTATGATGAACAATCTTGAGCGAGGCTTTTTGTCAACATAGGCTTTCATTTCTACTAGTTCCACATCTAAGAGTGGAATTTTAGGTCATTAAGTGCATATTCAGTTTTGTAAGAAATTACCAGGTCTTTGTCCAAAGTAGTTGCACCATTTTACATCCCCACCAATAACAAATGATAGTTTTAGTTCCACATCCTCAACAACATTTGGTATTGTCAGTCTTTTGAATTTTAGCCACTCTGGTGGGTTTTTAGTGGTATTTCCTTGTTATCTAATATGTGTTTTACTTGATGACTCGTGTGGAAACCTTCTTTATGTGCTTAGTGGCCATTCGTAGATCTTCTTTATAAAATGTTTATTAAAGGGGCGTCTGAGTGGCTCAGTCAGTTAAGCGTCCGACTTTGGCTCAGGTCATGATCTCGCAGTTTGTTAAGTTCGAGCCCCATGTTGGGCTCTGTGCTGACAGCTCGGAGCCTGGAGCCTGCTTTGGATTCTGGGTCTCCCCTTCTCTCTGCCCCTATCCCTGCTCATGCTCTGTCTCCCTCTCTCAAAATGAATAAACATTAAAGCGTTTTTTAAATTATTTTCCCATCTCAATATTGGGTTGTTGGTATCTTTTAAATATGCGCTTTGTAACTATTTCTTAACGGTGCCACTCTATACCCTGCCTATTCATTCTCTTAATGATGTCTTTTGATGAGCAGAAGTTTTAATTTGGGGGGGGGTTATAATATTACTGTTTTCCTTTTATGAACACTGTTCCTTGTATCCTAAAATAACTTTATCCCCAAAGAAAAAAAAAAAAAAAAAAAAAAAAAAAAAATCTATGGCTTCTTCAAATAGTTTTCTAGTTTTATATTTAGATTTATGATCTGTATTGAATGAACTTTTGTGTATTATGTGAGGTCAGGGTTGGGCTTATTATTTCCTGTATACGACATTAAATTCTTCTAGTCTTGTTTGTTGAAAAGACTTTCCTTTCCCTAATGGAACGACTGCCTTCATGCTATTCTCAGAAATCAAGTGACCATATAAGTGTGCCTCTATTTCTGACCTTTCTATTCTCTTCCATTTATTTTGTTGCTCTCTATGCTAGTACCACACTATACTGATTATGGTAGCTTTATAGTAAGTCTTCAAGGCAGATGGTATATGCTTTCCATCTTTGTTCTTCTTTCATAATATTTGTTTCGATCTCCTAGTTCTTCTGAAATTTTACATACATTTTAGAATTGGCTTGCCGGTTTCTAAAAATGATCAGCTTAGTGGCGTTGTCATTGGGAATATGTTGAATCCAAGCCTCAACTCAGGAAGAATTGAATATCACCACTAGCCTCCCAATCCATAAGCATACAGACATTCTTTCCCCACTTATATAGGTCTGCCTTAACATTTCTCAACAACATTTTGTAGTTTTCAATGTAAAATTCTTCTATGCCTCTTATTTCGTATTCCTCAGAATTTTATGTATTTTTAATAGTTTAGGTGAAATTTAATTTTTTATCTCCTAATTGCTTACTTTGAATACATAAAACTATAATTATAGTATTGTCCTGATACCAAAATCAGAAAAATATAAGAAAACTACAGACCAATATGCTTTATGAATATAAACATGAAAATCTTCAACATAATACTAGCCCATAAAATTAAAAACCACGTACAGAGGATTATGCACCATGGCCAAGCGGGATTTATCCCGGGAATGCAAGGTTAGTACAACATTCAAAAGTTAGCCAATGTGGAACACCATTTTAATAGAAGAAAAGGGCAAAAACGATATGATAATTTCAACGGACATAGAACATTTAACAAACTACCTTTCGTGATAAAAACATTCAACAAACTAGAAATATAAAGAAACTTTCTCAGCCTGATAAAGGATAGCTATGAAAACCCACAGCTAACATCATACTTACCGGTGAAAGACTGAAAAAGTTTCCCACCTAAGATGAGGAACAAGACAAAGATACCCGCCCTTGATACTTCTGTTCAATAATATACTGAAGGTTTTAGCCAAGGCAGTTAGACAAGAAGAAAAGAAATAAAGGATGTCTGGATTAGGGAGGGACGAATAAAATAAACTCTGTATACAAATGGCACAGTCTTATATGGAGAAAATCCTAAGGAATTCACACATACACAAAACTATTGGGGCTAAGAAATGAGTTCAGAAAGGCTGCGGGATAGATCAGTTATATTTCTCTACGCCAGCAATGAGCCATCGAAAAAATAAAACAGTTCCATTTAAAATAGCATTAAAAAAAACCCAAAATGCTTTGGCATAAATATAACAAAAGAAGCGTAAGATGTGGACGGTGAACACTGAAAAAGATGGTCAAAAGAAATCAAAGATGACCTAAATAATTAGAGAGACGCAACATGATCATCGAAGACCTAACGTTGTTAAGATGGCAGAACTCCCCAACTGTATCTACAGATTCAAAGCAATCCCCGTAAAAATCTCAGCTGGCTTTTTAAAAGAAATGTATAAGATGATTCCAAACTTTCTATGAAATACAAGAGACGCAGAATAGCCAAAACAACCTTGCGAAAGAGTAGTGTTGGAGGACTCACTCCAGATTTAAAAGCTTACTACAAAGCTACAGTAATGAAGACTGTGTGGTACTGGCTGATGGATAGACACATGGATCAATGGAATAGATTGAGAGTTCAGAAATAAACCCATACATCTATGGTCAATTGATTTACAGAAATGGTGCCAAGACAACTCAATCGGGGGATACTAGTCTTTTCAGCAAACAGTCCTGGGACAAATAGATGTTCACATTCAAAACAATGAACTTGGACCATTACTCGCCGCATACATAAAAATTAACTCAAAATCAATCAAAGACTTAAATGTAAAAGCCGAAACTATAAAAAATTTATAAGGAAACGTAACTATAAATCTTCATGACGTTGGATTAGGCAGTGGTTTCTTAGATACAACATCAGAAGCATGAACAACAAAAGGAAAAAATAGACAAATTGGTCCTCCTCAACATTAAAAACGTTTAAGGATACTGTAAAGAAAGTGAAAAGAAAACCCACAAGGTGGGAAAAAAACATACTTGCAAATTGTATATATGGTAAAGGTCTAGAACCTAGGATATACAAAGAACTCTTACAACTCAGCAATAAACAGACAAATACTCCAATTTAAAAATAGGGAAAATGCTGAATAGACATTTCTCCAGAGAAGATATACAAATGATCAATAAGTACATGAAAAGATGCTCAGCATCATTAGTAATTAGGAAAACACAAATGAAAACTACAATAAAAATACCACTCCACACCCACTTGGATTACTATAATAAAAAAGGCAGATGATAATAAGCGTTGGTGAGGAGGTGGAGATTTGGAACCATTATTCATTTTGGCGGGAATGTAAAATGCTGCAACCACTTTGGAAGAGCTTGGAATTTCCTCAAAAAGTTATTCATAGAGTTACCATTTGACCTTGCAATTTTACTCGTAGGTATAGACCCAAGAGAACTGAAAATACGTGTTCACACAAAAACTTGTACACAAATGTACATAGCAGTAAATTCCTAAAACCCTAAGTATAGGAAACCCGAACAGCTAATGAATGGATATACATGAAATGGAATATTATTCAGCCAAAAAAGGAAATGAAATAAGGGTACGTGGGTGGTTCGGTCGGTTAACCGTCCCACTTCAGCTCAGGTTGTGATCCCACAGTTCATGAATCAGAGCCCTGCGTAAGGCTCTGTGCTGACAGCTTGGAGCCTGGAGCCTGCTTTGGATTCTGTGTCTCCCTCTCTCTCTCTGCCCCTCCGCTGCTTTCTCTCTCTCTCTCTCTCTCTCTCTCTCTCTCTCTCTCTCTCTCTCTCTTTTAAAAATAAGCACTTAAGGGGCGCCTGGGTGGCGCAGTCGGTTAAGCGTCCGACTTCAGCCAGGTCACGATCTCGCGGTCTGTGAGTTCGAGCCCCGCGTCGGGCTCTGGGCTGATGGCTCAGAGCCTGGAGCCTGTTTCCAATTCTGTGTCTCCCTCTCTCTCTGCCCCTCCCCCGTTCATGCTCTGTCTCTCTCTGTCCCCAAAAAAATAAATAAATGTTGAAAAAAAAATTAAAAAAAAATAAAAATAAGCACTTAAAAAAATTTTAAAAAGGGAATGAGATATGGATACATGCTACCATGTGGATGAACTTGGTAAACAAAATGCCAAGGGGAAGAAGTCAGACACAAAAGACCGCCTATTATGTAATTCCATTTATATGAAATGTTCAGAGTAGGCAACTTCATGGAGACAGGAGGGAGATTAGTGGTTATCAGGGACTTGGGATAGGGAGTTAGTGCTAATGGTACAGGTTTTCTTTCTGGGTGATGAAAATATTCTGAAATTAGATAAGGATAATAGGTGCACGATCTTGTAAATATAACAAAAACCATTGAACTGTACACGTAAAAAGGGTGAAATGTGGTATGTGAATTATATCTCAATATAAAAATAAGACTGCCCTGTGATGTTATAAATTTACTTACTAGTTATAATTATTGTTTGGTAGGTTTCATTGGATTTTTTAATATAAACTATGCAAATAGGGACAGTTTTGTTTGTTTCTAATTTTTATCCTCTATTTCTTTTTCTTACTTTATTGTAGTGGTTTAAGCCTCCTAGACAGTGTTGCATAGAAGTGGTGAGATGGGGCATCCTTGCCTTGCTTCTGATTTTATGAGGACTCTTTCATTGTATTAAAAATTGAGTACGATTTTATCTGTAGGATTTTCAGTGATGCTTTTTATCAGATTGGAAAAGTTATTTTCCATCCCTAGTTGGTTAGTGTTTTATAATAAATAGATGTTTAATTTTTTCAAAAGTTTTTTATTTATCCATTAAGTGCCTCATATAGCTTTTCTCTTTTAGTCTTGCATCTCTCGCTTTATCTTACACCCGGTATCAATGAAATAGACCGTGAAATAGACAATGAGGTAGAGGATCCCGCAGAAGCTTCTCAGGACTAGGGCTAGATGTGGCAATTGACATTCCTTTGAGTGGAACGAGTTACATGTTTGCACCTAAATGCAAGGGTTAGTGGGAATTATAGTCTTACTGTGTGCCCGGAAGAAACTTGAAATGATTTGGTAAAAACAGAACAATTACAGTGATGATAATGATAAAAAAAAAATGCTGTTATACTTATGTAGCACTATATACTATATAATTCATAACTCCTTTTTGTTTTCTATGCTTTGTTTTAGAATTCAGCATGTATCTGTCAGTATTAACGTTGGATAGGCTATTGCCCCTGATCTATTGCTTATTCTTCATGCATCCCTGGCCTTTTCATCCAGTCCCAAAGTTTTCCATCTTCCTTATTGGGCTTACGACCCTGAAATTCACTTCTACATCTTGGATAACTCTCTTCAAATCCAGAACCGTATTCCAGGATGCCTTCGAAGCACGTCCACGTGGATGTTCCACTTAAAATGCCCCAGACTCAGTTATTTCCTTCCCAAACCGTTTCTTCCCAGTGTATTTTCTAACTCAGATAAAAGCACACCGTGCACCTAATTATTTAATCCACATTCGTGTCTGACTTCACTGTCTCACTTCTCACATTTAATCACTTCTGTGCATTAATCTTCTAAAGCCCCTCTCAAATTGATTCCTGCTTTTGTATTTCCATTGCTGCGAGAAGGCCCTTCCCATGTGGAAGGACGTGGAGCATCTTTCCAAACACTTATCCTTACCTCGTCTCAGGATAGCATTTCTAAAAATATAAATATAATTGTGTTACTTTTATGCATGAAGTAATTTAATGACCTTCTCTTACAATATTTATTTTTAGGCTTTTTTTCCTATTATTTTAAAGAATGGAAATCTGTTTTCAAAAAAAAAAAAAGTTCAGATACTAGAGATGAACAAAAAATAAATAGATGGTGAGAGCCAGATTTCTCTCTGTCCGGCATTTGCAGATAAGTAAGGAGGGAAGGCTGGAAAGAATGAACCCTTTAGTGCAGGACTAGAGTTGGACATGTCAAGTACGAACTCACGTTTAGCCTAATATATATACAGATGGACAGATACAGGAACAATTGTAGCTATAGGTGAATACCTGGGCTTGAACATATACATAAATTTCCCAGCTCTTTCTGCTAACAGGGCCTGGGGCCAGTGCTGTCCCAGTGGCGGCTAGCATACTGATGCCCAAATACTGGTTTCCTAAATGGTGTCTGAACGTTATCCTCCAGTGAAAGGAACTGTGAATGTTGGGAGAAATGTCTGATTCTAGGGCTGAGGCAGCAAAAATACAGTATAAGCCTGGAGCATTTGGTATTCCCTAAAGCAATAAAGTGCTCAAAAGACAAAAGAATGGGAGTATGTCAAAGGGATAGAAGCGATGACCTAAAAAAAGTTCCCAATGGCCGAAGCTGGAACAATTTGAGCAACAAAATAGATAACGTGCTAGTGGGTCACAATTGGAAGTATAAAATGAATATATATGAGTTCATCCTAACATAAGCAAATGATTGAACAAGTAAACAATTGGAGTAGAAGGGACAAACCTTCCTTATAAAATAATTCCACATAATATAGGCATATATGGCTCCCACCAGGAAGGGGAGTTTACTCTCACCCTTCAGTGGGGGCTGGACTTAGTGACTGACTTCCAAATAAGATCATGTGTGAAGGAGAAACACGGTAACTTTACAGAGGAGAGTCCTGGTAAACACTAGTGATTAAGGTTAGTGTCGCAAGTGGTGAGCCTGGTTGATATCACACGCCTCCTGATAGGACATGATGAAAAATGTACCTCGCCTCTGTTGGCGTTCTTCCCAAAACCTGGAGCCCTAGTCTAGTCGTGAGGAAAACAGTAGACAAAAGCAAAGTGAAGGACTTTCTCTAAAATACCTGGCTAATGTTTCTCAAGACTGTCAAGGTCATGAGTAACAAGGAAACACTGAGAAACTGTTACACATCAAGGCGTGTGTACAAGGGATAAAGAGGCATGATGCCTGAATGCAGTGTGTGTTTCTCGGTTATGACCATGTGCCAAGGTAATATAACATGTTAATATTAGGAGAAAGTAGGTGAGACATTTATGGGAACTCTGGACCACCTTGGCAACTTTCCTGTAAATCTAAAACCATTTGAAATGTTATAAGTTCCTTAAAAAACTAAGACCTGATATAAAACAGATACTAGCAGAGCTTCTGTGGTTGAAACAGTTGCGGGACCCAGGGTCCTGACTACCTGGCCTCCCTCTCCCTCCGTGCCTTCTCCGTCTGCCTCCGTCCCCTCCCTAACTCTAAGGTTATCTGGCACGAGCGTTGCAAACAACCACCTCCAGAACGAAATCCAAACTCCTTGACATGCCTTCCAGTGCCCTTCATATTGTCACCCTTGCTTATCTTCATAGGTATCTTCATCATCTGTTGATCTCTTGCCTCCCGTATTTATTTCCTTCACGTATTGTGAAGGCAATTTCTTTTTTTTTTTTTTCAAGCAGACCATGACCTTCTTGTTGATTTTACCTGTGCTGTTCTTTCACCTTAGCTTTTTCTCAAGTTTGTTCAGCCTCAGAAACTCTCCATTCTGTGCCTTCTGTGTCATCCTAGAATTCAGCGGAAGAGTCTGCTCCCCTCCAAAGTCTGGAAGGGGAGGGAGGTGCTCTGGCAGTATTTCTACGATAACATGTAGTCCCTCTTAGCTGTGTGTATGCATCTTGGCTCCAGTGGTTGACAAGCTCCTTGAGGAGACATCATTCATCTCTTGCCTCGGACACAGTAGTTGTTCAGTACGTATCAAACAAATGGATGACTGAACGAACAGTAGCAAAGTTATTAAAACGAACTTATTTCCTTTTTTGGTGGTATTTGCACGCCTTTGAATCTAGTTGTCATAAAGCTACAAACTCAACATTTTAGTAGGCAAGTTTGAACCCAGTTTTTCAGCTTAAAACGCAAAGCATTGGGTTTTGAGGAGCAAGGGATAGCCTCAGCTCAACCCCTATGTGTATAAAACACATGGAAGGAGTTTGTATGTTACTCCTTTATTTTGGATTTTACTCCTTTAAATAACAAGAGTTCTACATGGTGTGTACTTTACAAGAAAGTAAATGGGTGCTCTAATGTTGCCTTTTCAGTCTTCTGGTGTTTGAAGGAGTTGTCAGTAAAGCTGGCTGCGTCCATTCATCTTCATTAGCTGTTTTAAAGTGATGCTTTTTTGATGCAGGTGGGCCAGCTATCCTCAGGCACTTTAATTTGCCAATTATTGTACCCACGGGTAAGAACAGATAGCGATTAGTTTCACATTTTGCTCACTGGGCAGCTTAATGTTCTTGTCACCTTACATTGAGTTTTAAATGTGCAAAGCGCAAAGAAACTCCAGTGCTTTTCTCAGACTTGGGGGTGGGAGGGTGGTCATACCTAGTAACTTCAATTGCTTCTGGACACAGGCATTAAAGGGCCTGATTGATTAATAAAAGAACAAGATAATATGGCAGAGGTATATCAAGGAGAAGGGTGTGTGTGTGTGTGTGTGTGTGTGTGTGTGTGTGTGTGTACAAAAGCTTAGATGTATCTTTTTCTTTCACAAAAGCACTGTTTGCTAGCTTATGAAATCTGAGTGCTAGTTGATGGTTTAGATTGCTGCTATTTAAGGAAAGAAAGAATGGTAGGATCTTCTTTACAAAATAGCCTTTAACCTTAATAATTGTCTTCTTTAAATACTCTCAGGGAACATAGGTGACCCAAAACACAGAATGAGATGCGTCATTTTTTTTTTTAATTTTTTTTTCAACGTTTATTTATTTTTGGGACAGAGAGAGACAGAGCATGAACGGGGGAGGGGCAGAGAGAGAGGGAGACACAGAATCGGAAACAGGCTCCAGGCTCTGAGCCATCAGCCCAGAGCCTGACGCGGGGCTCGAACTCACGGACCGCGAGATCGTGACCGGGCTGAAGTCGGACGCTTAACCGACTGCGCCACCCAGGCGCCCCGAGATGCGTCATTTTTTAACATAATGAATATTCACTACCTTATACTTTGGACAGTTTTACTCCAGCTGTGACTCACTAATGCCTTCTTTTAAAAATTGCCATAGAAAGTTCCCTTTGGAAAAATCCAAACCACCCTGGCAGTGTTGTCGGCTGTTCTTTTGCTTTAATTGTCTGGGAGTGGAGTTGACTTGTTCATGGGAACTAAACCTGGTGCCACTATTAGCAGGAAAGATTATTTAACAGTGTAAGAAGGCATGAGAAAATGTCAGGCACGTAGCATCCCAGACATAAACTTTATTTGCTACCCTCTTGAAGAATTTGTTTGCATATAATGTTGTTCACACCACTGATAACAGAAAATGTATTTAATAACTACTCAGAATTAATATGCTGTAGTATGCATGGCTGCCTAATTTAATTTATCTCTGATTAAGCCTATTATGTTTGAGATCACTTTACAGAAGAGATTTTTTTTTTTTTGCCAGCTGTAAGCTTATTTGAATTGTAATATAAGTTAATAATGTGTGAAATAACCAGTGGTGCCTACTTCTAAATGTTAATTTTGCCAACTGACTTCCTCAGATGATGCATACCCAGATCATTCATTGACATTTAGTTAATATCTTCCATGAAGACCAGATATTGGAATAAATAGGAAAATTAACTATTTTAGGAGGCAAAGACAAATGGAACAGTAGTGCTTTAATTCTGAAATCCAGAAAAAAGACCCTTGCATTATAAAAGTAATTGAAAGCCAATGATTGGTAATCATATAACATGACAACTAGCGCACAACTTTTTCTTGAGTTCTGTTCTAACTGTATTCCTTCAATGTTAAATAATCATTTGGTTGGCTAGAGTGGGAACCTCAAGAGTTCAGCAATGACTGCTGGAGCATCCGCCTTGATGTCTGGGCAATTAGGTCTCTTCAGTGGGCCCAGCACGAGAGAGGGAAGGGACTTCTGCTATTGCTGTTTAGTGAGTGGCTTGTTCTTCAAGCCTGTCTTTATGCCTGTCCTTAACCAGCTACTTCATCGGCCAGTCCAATTCTCTTTTTCAGTGTCACGGGTGGTCACCACCAAAAAAGTGATTGGGTAATTATGACCCCTCGCTCCTCAGCTGGCCTCATATTGAGCTCTGTGCATCCCCAGATATGGTTTGCATTGCACAGATGTGAATTCTAGCATTTGTAGGTGTATTTGCATTATTTTATTTTTATTTTTATTATTTATATTTATATTTGCTATATTTATATTTATATTTATATTTATATTTATTTATATTATTTATATTTATTTATATTATTTGCTTCTTACCCACCCCCGAAGTGTCTTTCTCCCTGCTTGGAATGCCTTTTCTGACCTTCTAACTAAAACCGCACCCCGTCCTCAAAGCCTTGTTTAAACCCTACCTGCTGCCCTCCCAGCCATCTTGGGCCGTAGACGTTTCCTCTTTGATCTCCTCTTGAGGTTGGTGGCTCGATAAGTTAGTCACGTTTCACGTGTCATACAGAGAACTGAGTTTTAAATCTCTGTGGCCCCATAGTGCCTGATACAGCTTCTTATGAAAAAAAAAAAAAGTCAATAGATGGTAGTGATTGTTGGTCAGAATGAAAACATGATAAGACAAAAACTTAGATATCATGATCCTTAGGTGAATAACTATAAGGTCAGTTTGTGGGTTCCCATTTGTTTTAAATGTGAAATGGAAACTTGCATGTAATAGTCAGAGTCAGAGCTCATAAAGGAGATTTCTCTTTTCTTTGAATGGCTCTTACTAGACCTGTAGTTTGAATCCCAGAATGTATGAAAGTAGTGGTTTTTAGCCCGAGATGACATAAGAATCAACTGGGGAAATTTGAACACATATTCCGATGATTGGGATTCGCCTTCAGACCAAATCAGGGAATAACATCATTTTAAAAAGCTAACCAGATGATTCTAGTAAGAAACCAGAATTGAAAACCACTGGTGTAAAGGAAACTTAAAGGTCATTAAATTCATTCATCCATCTGGTGTCTGATTGCTTTCTACAGCTGTTTGGCAATGAAAGAAGAGAAATTCTAATAGGGGGATTAAAATTGCAACTTTCTGATGCAGGCATCCAATGCCGCATCCAGATCTCTTAAGCTACATATCAAGGTGACCCACTGTCGTGGTTCATCAGACACTGACCCAGTTTTAGCCCAGAAAGCCCCACACAGGGAGAAACCCATCAGTACTGGACAAACCAGGATCGTTGGCCACCTTACCACCAATACACTCATTCTTTGGATTCCACAGTGTTGTTTTTTGATAAATTTCCTTTTGAGAAGAAGGAAAAGTATATTTTTGAGACAGAGTATTTAATAGAAAGAGAAATAATTAGAACACTTGAAAACCTTGGCAGCCTTGAGGGGAAAGAGACATATCAAGAGAAAAAAGAGAAAACAGTGCAACAGGTTGTGTTAGAATTCCTGCAATTAAGATGAAGGAGGGGGCTTTATTTCATGTAATTAATTAAAGAACATCAAAATATTCATTCACTTTTATCTCTGCTATGTAGATAAATTAAGAATGATTTTGTAACGTAAGAAGGCATTAAATGAAAATCTCAAATTTGTAAATATAATCAACTTAGCTATAAGCTCCTTGAGGATAGTTATTTTTACAAGGAAGAAAACAAAGACTTATTGAAGACTACGTGGAAAGTGACTGACAGAGCATCTGGCTCCTGGATAGTTTTCTGGTAGGTTCTTTGGCCTCTTTCCTGCTGTACATCCGTTTATTGGCAGCAACATATAGCACAGCCCTTTCCTTTCGGATAAAAGTAAATGTTGGTAGGTTGATAGAAAAAGTGAAAGTATTTTAGAAGCAAATAATTTTAGCAGTTTAATTTCTAATTATAGCATTAAGAATTATTCACCATGGATGCCCATGTGGGTTTTATTCTGGTATCATGATACAGTCCTGCAGCCTAAGGATTAACTTATCCCACAGTTATTTTCCATTCAGGTCATGTTGATCACTGAACAGCCAGTCCGATCACTACCCTGTTGATTCATTTCATTCACTGATTACCAAAACTGCCAGATGTGTCCCAATAATCTGACTGTCTTTATAACCAAATGAAATCCACTGAACTGGCATAAGTCCAGTCAGTGTGTTGTTGGTCAGAGATGTTGATGGCACCATGCAGATGAGATGTTCACCAAACTTAGAAATGTCTAGTTCCCTCAAAGTCATGATAGATGTTTCTCCCACTCTAAAAGTTAATATGCTGCTTCAGAAGAAATCATCCATAAATAAAACTTCTGACACATGTTGTTTCCCTTTTTTTTCCCCTTAACTAGAACATTTAGCTGAGTTCCTAAAACTGAGAGAAACATTATAGAATGGAAAGTTGCAGGTCAACCCTTCGCCCTTCTCAAAATATGTTAAGCAGTGCCTGAAAAAAAAAAGTAAGGATGATCCGTAGGCAAATAAGCTTGTAATATGCCAGCTAAAGCCAAACTGGTACCTCGAATGGGGGAGGGCATGAGACAAACACATTTCCCAAAACTATCTAACCATAGAACTCTTTATCATCAATATTTGGAGGAACTCCATCCAGCCTCCCAATTTTGCAGGTTAAATAAAAGGTTAAGAAACTGATCCAAAGTCAAGTATTTCCTTTAATTGTTTTCCAGGCCTCCTGTTCGCACCCCCACCCCCGCGCACGTTCATATTGCTTTCCCTAATTATGTATAAGAACTTATCCCCATCACTCCTCAGTAACTCACAAGTTGCTTCCAATGGACCAGCTTACCGGTGATGTGACCCCTAAGAATGGAAGCGAAAACCATTCACTTAGAAAAGACGTACTTCTAGAGAGTGAAAGGTTTTCCTGATGCTCTGATTTTAATAGTTTTTATTTATCAGGCACCTCCAATATTCAGGCTTTTTAGATGCATCATATGATTTAATCCTCAGAAAAACCTGCAGAATAGACAATACCCTATCTGTTTTCCTATTGGGGAGATTATTATCTTTCTGAAGGTCATGGATTCAGCAAGTGGAAGAGTTAGGATTTAAAACAAGGTCAGTCTGACTACAAAGTCTTCAATCTGACCAAGCTGAAAGATATGATCACAGCTGCATTAGAAGCATCGTTGTTGACAACATAGTTATTTTTTTTAAAGTTATTGGTCCATAACTGAGTATGGCATCATATACAGAGAATTACATCACTTTGGGTAGACAAATTTGTAAGAAATGTACTCAAGAAAAATAATATATTAAAAGGATAACCAGCAAACTGCCTTACATTTATTTGGGGAATGAGGTAAGGAATATGCACAATATACATCAGTACATACATATATGCATGCATTCTTAAACCAAAAACAGATACTTTTCAGGGCAATAAAAGGACAAGAACATAATTAGAAGATAGTGGGCATATAATTGTGAGAATTTCTTATGTTGACTGTTTTTGCTGGATAATGATGTTTTTTATATGGATTTTGAGTACATGCTGTTGAATGAACGAATGAATGAATGAGTAGATGGAGTTTCACAATAAACATTTAGTGACTTCATCAGTTGACTGCCTTCCTAGTGAGTGATCATTGTTGAGAGTTATCTTAAAGTCAGATGACTTTTCTGCCGTCTCTTTTCTTACTTAATAAACTTAGCTTTTCTTAAAATAGTCATTTGGGACAGTCATCTTGCTATTTTTTTTAAACCCTTTTCTTGATGTCTGTTTCTTTTATTTCCTTCCCCACTCTATCCACCCCTCCCTTCCTCCCCCCTTCCTTTCGTCCCTTCCTGCTTACCTTTCTTCCTACGTACTAAGAAATTGATGTGGTGTCTGCCTCAAATTGGTCCAAACTTCTGGAACCATAAATATAAATTTGTAGAGGAGTTCAACTCACTTTGCATGACACTCCCTTGAAAATAATAGAGAATTAAAATTATTTTGGCAACATCCTCCCTAAAAATAGTTGGCTGGTAGTCAGTAGTTGATTCTGGGTAACCTAAAATTCTCTGGATAAACAAATTAGATTAGAGTACATAGTAAGTATGTAAAACCCAAGAAAGATTTCTAAGACCGGAAACTTGTATTCTATCAGATTGAACACGTGCATTCATACCTTTTTATTCCATACATCTCCCTGAAATCAAAAAAACTACAGAAAAAAAAAAAACAGAGAACGAGAGCAAGAGATACCAAACCAAGGAGGAGATGCTGTTAAATGAGAGATATCAGCAGATTTGGGGAAGATGGCACAGTGATGGAGGAGCGGGAACTGAGGCACACTGAGAGAAGCCTGCGAATTCATTCTGCAGGGCCCTGGGGAGGCATGGAAGGGTGTGAAGATGAGACAAAAGGGGATTGGTCACAGGAGTTACAGAATAGGTAGCAGTCATTGGTGGAAGGTAGTATATAGGGAGTTGTGAGACTGTGTTCCTCTGCCTGCATCACATTGTCACTACAGTTCTCCATCTGTGCCGGAAGATTGAGGCATAGTCTTGGGCTAAAGTGAATCAGAGATGTGCTGGACTCAGGGAAGCAAGACCCAGGATGGAGAGGTGAAGCCAGGGGAATTAAATGAAACTCCATAGACGGCAGGTTAGACCCTCCTGGACTATTCCAGAGCATAGCTCCAGAGCACCCAGAGCCAGGGACAGGCTCTTTAGGCAAGAGTTTGAAGGATTCTGATCTAAAGAAACTGAACAACCTGAGAAATGATCTGAGTGACGTTTGGAGTCCTCATCAAAATGGCTGGATCCCTCACCTGGCTACCTCACAAGGATGCCTTCCAGATAATAAAAATGCCCTGCCCCCACTTGAGGCTTCTAGTCAGTCTTTTAGGGACTCAATGTTCCCAGGTGTGTGTGTGTGTGTGTGTGTGTGTGTGTGTGTGTGTGTGTGTACGTGTATGTACGTGTGTGTGTGAGCCTTAAATATAGAGTCACCAGATATTTGAGTATAGCTCCCAACATAAAATATAGAATAAAATATAGAGATCAACACAGAGAGAGAAGTTGGGAGCCACTCAATGAAAATATAGATAACTCAGAAGTAGAAGAAAAACTTTTAAAAACCTAAGTATCTTTAGAAAGACGAGAGCACACGAAATAAAAAGTGCATCCTATAAAAAAGGAACAGTCCAAAAATAAGAGCTCCTAGAAATTAAACTTAGTAAAAAAATAAAATAAAAAATAATGGAATAAAAAAAAAACAGAACAAAAAAAACTTATTCAGAGATGCAGAAGATAAAGTCAAGTAAACTTTCTCGGAAGTAGCTTAGCAGACAAAAATGGTCAGTAGGGGAAGAGGGAAAAGAAGGTAGGAAATATAGTGGATCCGTCCATGTGGTTCAGCATTTTATCATAGGAGTTCCAGAAAGAGAAAACAGAAGAAAATGGTGAGGAGACAAGTCTTAAAAAATAATGCAAGAAAAATTTCAAGTGGAACAATAAGGAATTTCCATATTTTAAGGGTCCAGAACAATGGCTAAGAATGGATAGAGAATCATTGAAATTCTTTAGTCTGAGATTTTAGAACATCGGGGATCACAAAGAAGATTCCAAAACCTTCCAGAGAAATAAGACAGGTCATATATAACAGATCAGGAATACCAATGTCACCAGACTCCTCGGGCACAATACTGGAAGCTAGAAGACAATTCAGCCTTCAGAATTCTGAGGGAAATGACTTTTTACTTAGAATTCAATTACAAGCTAAACTAGCAAGCACCAGAGTAGAATTAAGACATTTTCAGACACTCAAGGAAGGTCTCAACGAATTTACCTCCCATGTACTTTTCTCAGGAAGCTACTAGAGAATGTGCTCTACAAAAATGAGGATGTAAACCAAGAAAGAGGAAACCATGGGATCCAGGAAACGGGGGACCCAACACAGGCGAGAGGCGCAGGGATTTCGCAAGATGGTGTTAAAAAGAAGCCCCAGGACAACAGGTGGGCAGCTGGCCTGGGAAAGCGCTAGACCAGATGGTCTAGATGGGCGGCCCCTTGAGGGAAGAATAGATGTGACAGATAAACTAATGGCTTTGATCATGAAAACAAAAACAAAAACAAAACGGTTTAATAGGGCTTTTAAAGTGCCTTTGAAAAGTTCAGGAGCAGTAATAGGTACACACACACACACACACACACACACACACACACACACACACACAAAGAAAGAAAAAAAGGCCACCAAGAAAAACGAAATATTGAACAAAATAGGAAGTGTATTCTTACACTACATGTGTAGTAAACAATTATTGTATAGTCCTAACAATGTAAACCTTATAAACACATTTTGTAATTCTGTAAACAGAATTTTGATTTAGCCCCAAATTAATACTTAAACATACTGGAGGGATGGGGGAAGAAGCATGTCAAGAGGTAGTGATGGGATAAGGATGATAATTTTTTTTTCATTTCTTAAATGACAATTTAAGAGATACCAGTATGTGCATGTTATTTAAATATATGGAATTAAACATCTGAATTGGAAGTTGAAAATAGTTTTCTCTCCCATGACAGGATTTAACCTCCTTGTGGGATGTGATGGGTTAGTTACTAGTCAGCCTCTGTCCTCTGGACAAGCCCATAGATTTATCAAACTGAGAGTAACTAACCGGGTGGGGCAAAAGTCTTACCTGTATAGCAAGCTCATTCTGGCAAATAACTACCTTTCATAATAAAAACAAACAAAAAGGTGGTCTCGTCTGTGGAGCAGGAAGGGGTGATGGGACAGGTGGCATAGGGGATTTCTGTTTTTAGTTATAGGCCTTTATAAGTACGACAATAGCCCTATTTGCTTTTTTAAACTGTAGGCATACATTATTTTGATAGGTATTAAGTTGGTTTTAAAAACTACCTGAATCAGAAACAGAGGTTGTAAAACCCAAGTGTACAACCTCACCCTCCCACCTCCACCCCCCATATATCAAAAAAGCAACAACAAAAACAGAAGAAGGAGTTGATGGTGCTCTTTTTGGATATCTTGCAGAACTAGTTTACTGATCCCACATCTAATAACAAAGCGTAGGGGCTTTAGGACCCTGGGCTGCTCTCACTGCAACCAGCATTGCCTGTCCTCCTAGCCCCACACTCTGCTTTTAAGCTCTCCAGAGCCACTGCAAGGTACCTTTACAACACCTGTGTTTCCCTTCACTGGGCCTTTGCTCCCCTTCCACCCACACATATCCACACACACGCTCACCCATTCCCAAAGTTCCCTTGTTCTACCTTCTGCCTACCTGTTTTGGATCTTGGCTCCAATTCCTCTCTGAGGGTCTTAGAGGGGCTCTGGATCATAGCATTCTCCCCTTCGTTTTAATTCTCGTCGTATTGTCTTTGGCACCACTTACCACAATCATGCTTTGGTTTTGTTTTGTTTTACTTGTCCTGTCTTTGTTCAAAGGTTAGAAGGTGACAAGGGCGGGAGCCATATTGCGCTGATATTTATTCCTCCTACAGAGCTTGGCAGAGTGCTGACATAATCCAGGTACTGCCTCAGATAATAATTAAATGAATAAATTAATCTTTCATTAAATGTGAAATCTGTTCAGTCATATGGCCCATAGTTAAACATCTGCATCTACCTAAATAAATATTACTGGAAGGTAGGGATTTTGTTTGCTTTTGTTTTAAGAAAGCTTATGAGCTTTCTCCTAAAGGGGAAGATTGTGTTCAGAGCCCAGGGGGTTAACTGCTCCCTAAAATTTTTGCTAATGCTTCCTTTGTGGGGGATTATAAAACGTGTCACCTGGAGGGTGTTTTTCTTTGACTCTACAAGGATTACAGGTAGCCTAGCATTGAGGAAAATTGCGAGCAGTGTGTCACATTGACCCCCAGCTAGAGAAGATTCTAGACATCACCCTGTGCCTGATGGACACTAGCAGAGGCTAAGATGTGACAGGAAAAGGGAGACCCTCTCTTGAGGCCAGACCACTAACATAAAAAAGGCATTCTAGAAATACTCAATGATAACATGATCTCTTGGGGCCAGTGGCCCACTAGGACTTGCATCCACAGCTTTTCACACCTAACTTAAGCCCCTTTCTACTTCATCAGGCTTTATACCACATTCCCCAGATCTTTTTATAACCACTTCAAGGATCATCTTAACAAATTACATAACAGGATTAATCCAAAACATTCATAGATGCAAACAGTGGAATACGATGGAGTCATTAAGGAGAATGAGGTAGACCTGTTCAGTTCTGATGTGGTGAGGGCTTTAACATATGGTGCTGAAAGGAGAAGTCAGTGTGGAATAGGATGACCTCCTTTATGTCTTTACTGCACAGATACCATCTTTTCAACAAGGTCTTCCTTAACCACTGCATTTATAAGTGTAAGCATCTCCCCTCCCACTTTTTCTCCATTGGCATTTATCCCTATTTGACGTGCCATATATTTTCCTTGTTTGTTTATGGTCTATATTCCCTCCTGGAGGGAGGGCTTTCATGTGTTTTATTTATTGCTCTTCCCCCCAGGGCCTTAAAATAACTGTCTGAATGAATTTGTATAAAACAGTATATTATTTGTATAGAATGTTATTATTTGTACAGAATTTCTAGAACACTACACAAACTTAATGGTAGTTATATCTGAGTCATAGAACTAAGGGCACATGGGAGGAAGACCAACTTCTGTTGCATATATCTTACCATGTACATGCAACACTTCTTAAAAACCCCAGTTTAATAGAGAATCCCGTTTGAAGTATTTCTCAAATAGCTATAATAAAATATAAGTTATTTACTTATTTATTTCTGGTCCTGAGGTAATGAACACCATTTGGAATTTCCCCTCTTCTCAGAAGTCAAGTTGTAAATGTCCCGTGATTCAAGTCCATGGACTTTATATTTTATGAAGCCTTTACCAGCAGAGACTTTTTATTTTCCATCAGCATGTACCATCTGTACTTCTGTTGTGATGGGACAAAAAAAAAGTTTTTAGGTCAGATGCATTCATATCTTCTTCCTTTTAGCAAAGTGACCCAAGGCAGGTTACTGAACCACCCGGAGCCTCAGTTCTGTTACTTATAAAATTGGGATCATTTTTCCTGTGAGCATAAAATGTTGTCCCAATGAATCAAGATAAAGTCTGAATATTCAGTGCCTAGAAATGTCTGGATCACAGCAGGGTTCAGTAAATGTTAAGTCCTTCCCTTTTCTCCGCAGAAGGTGACCTAGAGGGAGGACTTTTAGAGATATTATTATCCCTAACTTCTCAAAGTGTGGTCCCAGCAGCACTTTGCATTAGGAATGCAAAGTCTCACACCCAACCTGATCTAATGAATCAGAATGTAGCTTAACAAAATACCCTAGTGATTATTATGCACAGTAGAGTCTGCAAAGCTCTATTTTTATGCTTCTTATAGCAGTGTTTTAGACAGAGTTGCATTAATCATGTTTCTTATTTTCTGTATTTTATGATACTTTGACATCTTGGGGCCTTGAAGTTCTTAGGGGAGGCCCTGTCCTTGCAGGGTTAGCTAATTCCTGCAGATATCAAACAGTTGGCCTAGGAACACCCTTTTGATATGCAGATCAAGCAATCCTAAGTCCTCACCCCCCACAGGCCCCTTTTATCAGGCTCTCAAACGCGATCCAGAACATTATCACCCACCTCCCCCACCCCCCACCCTAAATCACCCCGGGGGCCAGGTACTGGACAATTTGGAACCAACCCTAAACAACAGAACCCATTTTGCTTTCCTGCAGAAACCACACAAAAAAGTTTGTTGCCCTCTCTCCCCCCTTATTCCCTCTGACCAACAATTCCCTTATTCCCACTGACCCTGGTGCTTCCCGAAGTGGCCCTGCATGGTCTGCCTTGGCCCTGTGTGCCCCTCTCCTCCTGGGAAGAGTAAATAGCAGACTGTCTTTTCACCAGCAAGCATCTCCTAAAATGTTGGCCTCCCCATACCTGAATAAAACCAAAATACCTTGGGTATATTTTAAAACAAGGCTGCCATTTTTAATTGCGTTTTCTCGTTTTCGTGCCACTGGCCACCGTTCCCCTCTTCACCTTACCAATGGTAGTTCCATTTGAAGAGTATGAGGGTGGGCAGCAGAACAAGATGTTCTGAGGGTACGACTAATAAGCTGAAACATCAAAGGATGCTTAAGCCATCTCATCAGCCTGAACTTCTAAATAAAGATGATCAAGGATAACCATGAACGAAGTTGTAAATCTGCTGAAGGTAGTATGACTACGTTAAATGCCGATAATGCTCCTTAAGCACAAGCTTTGAACACTTCAGAAACTGCTATTACAAATGATTAAGACCTCCAAGATAATGGAACCGTTTGAATTGAAACACACAAACTTATTTACAGAATGTCAGGGAAACAAATGAAAACCTGCCATCCACATCCATTCATTTTTCGTAGTGGCTTCAAACTATGGTATATGTGTTTTAGGTCGAAGTAACTGCTGTCGGGGAGCAGCTAGTATGTCCCCGAGCTGCTTTCCTTCCCACGTTTGCGTTTGCCTCTTATCGCTTCTATTTTGAAAAGAATCTTGATATATGGAAGTGAGCTATCTGAAGCTGAAGTTAATAAAAGTACATATTAAAAGAATATAAAAGGGACTTTTCTCCCTATGACTCAAAGAAAAAAAATGAGCATTTATTTCAGAAATATCCCACATTTGTCAGATAAGATGATGAGAAAAGAAGACAGCAGTTTGATGGTAACTTTTTCCTTATAAAAGTTTTACTACAGTGTAATTAAGAAATTGGAATTTGATTAGCAGCATTTAATTAGAAATATTCGACAAGGAAATTTTCCATTATCTTATGACTATCCGTTTTATTTCCATAAGATCTAAATCCTCACCACATACACACAAAGGTAACTATGTGAGGTGATAGATGTGGTAACTAACTTTATTGTGGTAATCATTTCACTATATATAAAATATATAAAATATATATAATATATATATAACATGCAGGAATATGTTAAATTTGTACAATTTTTTTTCTGTCAATTCCACCTCAATAAAACTGGAAAAAAATAAACCTGTTGGTTATGACCACAAAAAGAAACTTTGGATGCAGATATCAGAAGTTTGCTCCCCATCACCGACCCTACCAAATTCAACATTGCTGCCCAAGCAGTGCCTAAAATTTGACTCGCGGCCTGCGTGACTGATGGCATCCCCTGAAACCACATGCTTGTTTCTCAGCAGGTATTTTGTTTGATTGCTCCTTGACCCTTTTCCAAGAAACCTAATTTGCCCAAGGGAGTCTCACACTGGAAAAGAGTGTTTGCATCTGCTTAGGGAAATGTGCCTGAAATAATGACTTATTTAGAACAGAGAACAGAATGGAATGGAATGGATTGATAAGCCAGTTTGAGCAGGCAGAGAGCAACCTGGGCCTCCTAACTCTTATAAAAGGAGCTTTGCAGCAGAGCAGTTTGCCCAGACTGGGTCTGGCAAGACCCATATCCATTCCACAAATGTTGTCCCTGTGAGCTCCATACAAAATTCTTAGCCTACAAACGCCTCGAGGCGTGCCATCTCCTCTTCAGCCTCACTTACACCTTTAAGATGGTGCGGATTTCTCGATTCAGCCCTGCAGACCCCAGTGTAGAAATTGCTCCCGGAGGTATGTTGCCCATTTGAAACTTCGTGGAGTGCTGTGGGTGACCACAGAGTCCTTGGTGGTGGTCTGGAAACTGAAGCACTCTCTTGGTTGCTGGCAGGGAGGGTGGGAGGGTGTTGGGGAGTGTGCCCAGGAGTGGATTTTCTGGAGAGAGCTGGACTCAAGTTCTTCCTCACTTACTGAACTTAAAATGAACCAGCAGTTAGAAGCAGGAGCTGACATCTCATCCAGCAGAATGAAGGATGAGTGGAGGCAAATAGAATGAAAGAAAGAGAGAGAGAGAGAGAAAGAAAGAAAAGAAGGAAGGAAGGAAGGAAGGAAGGAAGGAAGGAAGGAAGGAAGGAAAGAAGGAAGGAAGGAAGGAAGGAAGGAAGGAAGGAAGGAAGGAAGGAAGGAAGGAAGGAAGGAAGAAAGAAAAAAGAAAGAAAGAAAGAAACGGAACATTGTCACTGCATTGCTCTTATTTTCTGTTTCTTTTGCTTTTCCTTTTTTCCTTTTTTCTTTTTTTTTTTTTTTTTGCCAAGGAAATATAGTTGATTTATTTATAACCATACCCTCAAGGCTAACAACTCTTTTGAATCGGCAGAAGTGACAACAAATAGTTTCTTAAATTTAAAAACCTGAAGTTACTTTTTTTTTCCTGTCTTAATCTTTCTCTGCTATTCAGTTAAAAACAAAAATGGACCCATTGACCACACTTAAGTTAGCAAGGTTAAAGTCATACCGTATGCACAGTGCTTTCTTTTTAAATTTAAATCTATCTTTGCACAATTAGCAAATTATTAAACGACCTTTCCTTCAAAGTCTGCAAGCAATTGCTTGTTTCCGCTAATAAGAGAACATGTTTTACAAGGTTCACGTTGATTAATTGACAAATGCTGATAAAATCAAAGCAGGGCTCAAATGCAGTGCACCAGCTGTAGTATAAATTACTTTTGTTCAATAGTGTTTCAAGTGGCTATGCGTTTATGGTTTACCTTTCAATAAATATTACCGTCTTAATTGAAGCATCCATTGTGGAAATTTATCTCTGAAGATGTCTGTCAGAAGGGACAGCGAGGACTAAACATTGCTATATCTGTGTGTGTGTTTTTCTGCTCAATTAAAAGCTTTGATTGCATAGTTTAAAAATGGATGCTTTATATTTTCTGTGAAGTGAGCATTAACACATTCTAATATACTTTGAAAATCTTGCACCCTTGAATGACCTAAGGATCGTGTGCCCTGCATTTCTGGATAGCTTCAACTACAACAAAAAATTAAGTGTTCTAAACCACGAACTTTACACCATTCACTAAGAACATTACCTTCTAGGCCCGTTGCCATCCAGCTGTTTTGGCAACTCTGTTGGGCTCCATTCGAGGGCCCGTAGCTGGCTGTTTCATGCTGATAGGTGTTTTCAGACATCAGAGGTGCATGGCCAAACCCAGCTTCCTACTTTTACTTATGAGTAAGTAGCCGTCCGGAAGGCTCTCTTGCATCTCGGGCCCAAACTGAAGGTATAGAAGATCCTAGCAGAGAAATGTAAATTAGGTCACCGAAGAGTTCCTACTCCTCTCTTGTGGTGGTTCTTACCCCTGGTGTAGATTCACAGACTCTAGTGCCTGAAGAATTCTGTAGCTTGTAGATCGAGGGGTCCAACCGATCTGATAGTTTTCTCTGGGCATCTTAAGAGGTCCTACTGCATCTAGATTCCTGGGAAATTTAGACATCCCCCAAAAGTGCCTTGGACATACTTTTCTCAACAAAGTGATTTTAATTCAACAAATACTTATCAACTCCACTATATGCCAGGCACTGTGCTGGACCCTGGGGATATCGGTAGATTCTTTAACCTGAAGGAGCTTCCAGTATCCACTCATAACTCCAAACATTTACCACTTGTTATTTTCAAGGTGTCTTTACATAACTTGTCAGAAGGTTTTTGAGTCCCCAGGCACCAGCCTTGATGTTCAGAGAATATTCCAGATGTCTTCTTTCTTCGGCATTTATCAAAGATCACTGTCTTCCAGTAGCCCTCCGAGGCAAATCTCCTTTGCCAGTTGTCCATTTGAGCCTCTGGAGTGCTGGTTAGCAGGTAGTAGTTGTACTCAAGGCTACCACAGCTTGCCAGACCTGAATGGAGATCACTGGGACTGAACACAGATCCTCACTCTGAATGCACTCAAAGGACACACCATTCTCAGGATGGGCGTGAAGATCGTAGACCAGGAATATGGAGCTGTGGAGTTAAGGACAATTTGGCACAGCCTAGACTCAAGTGAGTTTGGGAATGTGGATCACAGTGGGGGCAGATTAATCCGGCAAGCCAGAAGCTGAATTGGGCTAGTAAATCATAGAAGTCCTAGTGACTGGCTGGAAGGTAAGGACTGAAGGCAGACCAGTGACGGAGGTCACAGAGAAGCAAGCGGTTTAGTGAGAAGAGATCAAAGCCGGTGAACGGGCAGGTGAGTTGTTACAGCTGCCAGCCCAGCCAGTATTTGAGAATTCTGAAGGGTAAGCATCCGCTGGGAGGGGTTCAACCATCAGGAGAATCAGGCTTAAGTATAATAAGCAAGAAGGAAAGCCTCTGCCGCTGAGAACTTGGTCACAAGACGTGAAACGTGCTTCTAGTAATCTAGGTCACAGGGCTGTGGGCAGGAGAGGCAGCATGATGGAGAATTTCTGCGTTCGGGCTCATTATGTTCTCTCAGCCCAGACATCATTAAGACAGCGTCTGGCATGCAGTAGATACAGCGCAAGTATTCCGCTGAACGGACCTGGCGTCTGAGAGGGAGGCAGGTTAGAAAACAAAGCGATTTTTACACGGTGATGTAAAAACTAAATTGCCCCTGCACTTCGTGGAGAAAAAGATGCACAGGAGGGTTCAGCACGTGGGGAGGAGGATGGCATCGTCCCGGTACTTGTGTCGGTTCCCTTCCTTGCCGTCTTTACTGTGAGATTGTACCAAGTCAGAAGAGGGACAGGATGATGCACAACCTGGGGTGTTCCAAGAGCATGTTAATGATCAGACGCGCTTTCCTTGTGGGAGCATTTGGAAAGAAAGAAATGAAAAGGGAAAGGTGAAGCCATTGAAACCCTGCCAAGCTCCCAGATTTTGGTCTGCGAAAATCTCAGCGAGCTGCCAGAATGTGGCTGGATGGTGCACGGCACGCCCAGAAGCTCTTCTCGTCTTCCATGAGGAAGGTACTGCCTTCTGATGGCCATCCCCCGAGGCTCTTCTGTGTCCACGGCCGTAGCTGCCAGTAAAAATGATAGGAAAGATGATTCTGTGCAACCTTACTGCAAGCCCCATTGTGCTTGTGTTGTACATCACACCTCAAAGTTGCAAAACCAAGTCTTTTCAAAAATGTCCCATGTCACCAAGGTGGGTCAGTGGGATCTAACGAAGACCACCCGGGCAGCCTTCCTGCCAACGGCCATGCTGCACCCTCAAGCTCTGGTCCTCACTGCGGACTCCTGTACCAGTATTCCCTGTTTTGACACTAGATGGGGCATTGTTATTATTACAGCGGCTCTACAATGTGAATACATAAAACCCAGGAGGATGAAAACATTTCTATAACATAATATCGTGCTACTGAATCAGAGAGCATTGGATGAGGAAACAGCCGTGAAAAGCATCGAAAATGCAAATGCTGGCTTTTCCTTTTTACCTGCGAAAACTGTGACCAGCCCATGTTCATGCAGTAAGTTAGCAGCAGACCCAAAACTGGAAGCCAGAGTCCAAGCCCCGCCTCGTGAGCCCACAGCAGCCCTGCACCGTGTCTCACAGCCTGCACACCTGGGGCGGAAGCATGAAGGTCACATGGGGCTAAGGAGTCAGGGTCTCAGCTCTCAGAAGCTGCCTTAGTTTGTATAGGGAATAATAAAGAATAAAAGAAGACATCTCCAACGCATGTCTTCCTAAATATATTCTTCCTACAACTTGACTCTACTTATAGACGGCCCAAAGAAAAGTAAACAACCCAATCCAGACAGTTTTTGTGTTTAACCCTTCTGTCTGTTGCACACAGGTGCACACACACATGCACTCACACGTACGTGAAATATGAATGAATTAGCTTCATTTCCTAAAATGGGAATAAGCAAAATGTTACCTATTGTGTTTAGGTTCTAGCTAACTAAATTTCCCTCAGGTGTTTAAACTCTGGTGTAGTTAGCTTCTGGGCCCTCTGAAAACCCAGCAAAGTCCTGTCCTCTTCTTAATCTCTCGGCCACTAACCAGCCATTCTCCCTTGAGCACTCGAATCCTCTGGACTTAGAGCCGTTGTGTAGAACCCAGCTAATGACGGGGACTTCTCAGAACTCCTTTCCCTCTCCAGGTCTGCCCGACCTTGTTTTCCCCCCTCACTGTCCCCTCTGGTGCAGAAGAGGGACATAATACAAAACGTAAAGGCTTCACCTCCGCTCAAGGTGCCAGTGTGACTAAATCACTGAAAGGAAATTCTTCATTTCTCCTTACTCTCCTCCCTCCTGGCCAATAGGTCCTAGCACAGAGCAGAACTCTTACAGACCCTGTAGGTGACAGCACTTTGCAGGCTTTTTTCTTCACAGACCCTTGTTTTTATTATTTAAGTTCAAGTTAGTCAACATGTAATGTAGTATTAGTCTCAGGAGTAGAATTCCCGATTCATCATTTACATACAAAACAGCCAGTGCTCATCCCAAGTGCCCTTCCCAGTGCCCATCACCCATTTAGCCCCCCCCCCACCTAACACCCCTCCAGCAACCCTCAGTTCTCTATATTTAAGAGCCTCTTATGGTTTGCCTCCCTCTCTGTTTTTATTTTTCCTTCCCTTCTCCTGTGTTCATCTCTTTTGTTTCTTAAATTCCACATATGAGTAAAGTCATATGATATTTGTCTTTATTTAACTGACTTGTTTCGCCTAGCATAATACACTCTAGTCCCATCCGTGTTGTTGCAAATGGCAAGATTTCATTCTTTCTGATTGCCAAGTTATATTCCATTGTGTGTGTGTGTGTGTGTGTGTACGTACATACATACCACATCTTCTTTATCCATTCATCATTCGATGGACATTTGGGCTCTTTCCATACCTTGGCTATTGTTGATATTGCTGCTATAAACATGGGGGTGTATGTGCCCCCTCCAAACAGCATATCTGTATCCCTTGGATAAATACCTTGTAGTGCAATTGCGGGGTCGTGGGGTAGTTCTATTTTTAATTTTTTGAGGAACCTTCATGCTGTTCATACTATTCATACTATTCTCCAGAGTGGCTGCACCAGTTTGCATTCCCACCAACAAGTGCAAAAGTATTCCCCTTCCTCCACATCCTCACCAAGATCTGTTGTTTCCTGAGTTGTACATTTTAGCCATTCTGACAGGTGTGAGGGGATATCTCATTGTGGTTTTGATTTGTATTCCCCTGATGATGAGTGATGTTGAGCATCTTTTCATGTTTCGGTTGGCCATCGGGATGTCTTCTTTGGAAAGGTGTCTGTTCATGTCTCCTGCCCATTTCTTCACTGGATTCTTTGTTTTTTGGGTGTGAGAGTTTGATAAGTTCTTTATAGACTTTTGTACCCTACCATTTCATCAAATGTAGCAGACCCGCTTTCTTGAAGAGATGAACTTGCATTTTTAGCAGACCGAAAAGGTATGATTATTGCAGTACACCTTTTCTCTTTTCAGTGGTAGCACCTCTCCTCACAGGCCTATAGCGCTGGCTCCGTGTCTTGTTTCTGTTACGGAAAGATTCTCACTTTCTCTGTTCATGCCGAGCGACTGTCAGTCCTCTGCCCCTTATTACGCGTACTTCTTAAACATCTAGGGCGCATGGGAGAAGGGCAGGCTGGTGAGAAAGAAACCATCCAGTTTGTGATCTCATTTCATGTTAGGCTTTGCAACCTTAACTCTTTTTGAAGTGAAACACTTGTAAAAGTCTGATTTTTAAAACTTGGCATGTATGGGCTGATTTGTTTCTTCCAACTTGGAATGCTCTCATCCGCTGCCTGGTCTAATCTTACTCATCCTTTAAGACCTAGCTCAAATGTCATCTCCTCTGCTGAGCCTCTGTGCCCCCCCTCCTCCCATGTCGTCTTCCAGAATCCTCCCTCTCTATTCTGTACTGCCAGAGCATTTTATTCCTACCACTGGAAGACAGTCCCAGTACATTACAGCCACTTATCTGTGTGTCTGTCCTGCCAGCCCAGCTGTGGGCTCTTCGAAGAGCAGGAACTACAGACCATGCCTGATTTGTCTCATGTCACCTGCTCAGAGGATAGTGGATGAGCTTCATACATATGTAGGGGATTGGATGAAATTATGGCAGCATCAACTCTTGTAAACGATTTTTAAGTTTATTTATTTATTCTGAGGGAGAGCAAGCAGGGAAGGGGCAGAGAGAGAGAGAGGGAGAGAGAGAATCCCAAGCAGGCTCCATGCTGCCAGCACAAAGCCCGACGCAGGGCTCAAACTCCCGAACTGTGAGACAGTGACCTGAACCGAGATCAAAAGCCGGACGCTTAACCAACTAAGCCACCCAGGTGCCCTCAGCGTCAACTCTTTTCATGTAAGAATTCTGAGGTTTACGAAAATGTATCAAATAAAAGTGTACTTTAAAACCTGTAGTCTTCTGAAATTTCCTTAAGTTCCCAAAGTGTTAAGTTTTTTTTTATATTCTTACTTTTAAGAGGAGAGTGTTATGTAAAGCTAGGCATACAGTACTTACACCCATGAGGATACTGGTCATTGATTTGCTTACCACGTCAGAATAGGGTAGGAATGTTAGTCACAGATTCACTTTGCTTTACGTAGAAGACTACACTGGAATAATTTGTATGTAAATCTAATGTATGTAAACCAAATTATCTATAAAAAATGCACTAAGGGAATAGTTTGAAGAGAACATTTCTTTTCCAAGCGAAAAATATTTATGTAAAAAGGATAATTACTGAATTTATCAGGGAATTTGCCTGTTGTAGAGAAGTATTTTTCCTAGAATGATAAAGGCGCCCCTGTATTCCAGTCACAACTCATCTGGGATTAATTTCATGCTTTTCTATAGTCTATTTAAAACACTGGACTTACTCCTGAGAAGATTTTAAATTTATACAACAGATACTCTAACTACAGTGAATAACTTTTCTTACTGTCATAAAAGTGGTATGTATTATGTATTATTTCAGGTTCAGTTAATAAAAAATTTCCTGCATGGGCGTTTCCTGATTTTAACACAAATCTTATTGGAAGGAGTCAGTATATCATACCTTTGATCTGCAGGAAGAAATGGGGACAGGTCCAAATGAACGTTTGTGCAGATCCAAAACTGAGATGCTGGTCGCCCAAAGAACCAAAGATGTTGTGCTTAGCACTGAGGTTTTATATGAGTTTTATTTAGATGTTTCCATTTTTCTTTCTTTTTTTTTTTTTTTTTTTCTAGATTGGCCACAAGGGAGTTGAAAAGAGACAGGGTCTGATGTTGTAGCGGTGAGAGTTGATAGGGAGTGACTCAGTCGGTGTCCCTTTGCATTCAGAGCACAGGGCCACCACTGCCTCCTGTTCTGTCTCACAGCAGAGGGCACAGTTCTTTAATAATGCACTCGCTGGTTGTAAAAATAATATTCTAGCTTCTGGAACCATGTGTTTAACACATTCTCAGCAAATGCCATGTGGCAAACCTAGTGCTTGTAGACTGGGGTTCTGCCGTGCATAAATAAAACACCGGGAGTGTTGACCTTTCTCAGTAAACAATGCAGAAATGTTGAGTACCTTTAAAATTCAAATGCAGCTTTTAAAATGCGTTCTCATTTTCACGGACAGCTGAGACCTGCTGCACTAATCTGAGGTCTGTGAAGAGCTTGGGAATCAGTCAGATTCTGTTCATCTTTGCTTGTTTTAGCCCCATGTGTGGACGCCCTGGGGACTGCTCTGTTCAGTTCCCCCTCCATTTACACGTTTGATTCCCCAGGAGATCTTCAGCGGGTCGGAGTATTTGTCTTGCGAACATCGCACTTGGGCCAACATAGATGCCTCTACCCAATTTTAATTAAGTAGTAAAGCTGATCTTTATTAGAATTTTACTTCAAACATAGATCTCCCCCTTCCTCCTCCTACTTTAAAAAAAGGTTTTTTATTGGCTCTGTCTTTTCTCACTCCTAGAAAATATCTTAGGAGAAAACACCCACCCTACTGTGAGATCTCATCCAACTTTTATCACTGGTCCTTGGGATCAGAGCACCCAAAGCCACGTGGCTGCCTGGAGATTGCATTTACCCAAAGGAGACCATTACTAGCAGACCAGCCATACTGCCTTGGGGCAGGTAGGTTCTGGGCCAGGGCCTCCAGGTGGGAGACCTGCGCCTGACCTATTCCACTGGATTAAAAATTAAAATCTGTTTAGAAACAAGCTGCTCGCTTATAGCCCGGAGCATCTAGCAGTATTCACAGGTTAATGAATGTGATATAAGGGAGTAGTGTTTCCTTCCTCCTTCCCCCTTCCTTCAATCTCCACCCACCCCCCCCCCCCCAGCCTTTTTTTTTTTTTTTTTCACTTCTCTTGTGTATCCGCTTTCCTATTAGGGCAATGAAAATAACCATCAAAACTCTAATAATCTGAGCTCAGATACTGATTTGGAAAGACATACAGCCTTTGTAAGAAATGACATGTAAATTTAGCTCAGTGTAAGGTAATTTTCAGTCCGTTAACTAGAGTCTGTAGTTAACAGAGAATCCTCTTTTGATTATAACTGTTCAGGGAAAATTGCAAATAATATAAAAACAATTTCCATCATAAAATGTAGCTAATATCCTGATGCGATATGGAATTATTCCAGTTTCTTAAGCCTACATTTATGCATCCAATACTGCGTATTGCCAACTGGTCTTCAGAATGATGCTCTGAATACACCAAAAATATCAAAAATGAAAAGGACAGTTCTGCGTTTTTTTTCTTTTTCTTTCAAAACTGTGACACTTTTTGAGTACTGGTTAGTTATTGGCAGGATATCTTTGATACGGGTTTGTCTGATCTCTTATGATTAAATTGAGGTTACACAATTTGGGCAAGAATACCACAGAGGGGCTATGCCCTTCTCAGTGTCTCATATGAAAGGGCATATGAGGTCAGTATATCTTATTACTGATTTTAATATCTTTTGTGTACCATCAATGGAAACAATATTATTTTCTCCTTAGTACACTAACCAAATTATATCATTAGCCAAAATATAGTGCTCTGTTGTTCTCATGATTGAGGTTTACATTTAGTATTTTAATAAAACAGTGCTTCTATACCTAGAATATACATTTTCACGTGGATCAAGATGATGCTTCAGCGATTTTTTTTTTTTAATGGACACTTTTTTATAGTATTCCAGTTCCAGGCATACATCTCCAGTCACTCTGATTTCTGGTTTGCTGTTGTGACAGTTAGATGAGCTGACGTAGATGAAGGTAACAGCGGGTAGTAGGTGCCTGGCAAATTGTAGGTAAAGTAGAATTCTGATTTTGATCATTTTTGTGCAGCAAACAAGCAAGCAAACAAACAAAAAACTCACATTCAGCCCCAGGGCAGTCAAATGGCCCAAAAATGTCATGAGTTAGTTGAATACTCTAGTAAGTACCATCAGCCACTGTTTATTCAAAAGTATAGAAGCGTATTGATCACAATTGGTGTAGGGAGTTTTAACATTTCTGGATCTTCACGTTGGCCACCTGTTTCTCCTTCTTTTACTGCTCTGCTAGTATGAACTTTGGATTCCCCATCCTGTCCTTCACGTATTTGTTTTGTACCGAATTGTCAGACTTGACCCTTAACACATAATGGATATGAAAGCCCCCGATTAATCAGACTTTGAGGCTAAGGCTTCTTAGATCTAGATGAGAAACAGGACCACGGTCTAAATTATACTTCTCAGGTTCAATACTTGGGCCTGTTTCATCTTTTTAGATATTTATTCCGTATTTTAAATTTGATTTATTTTATATAAGGAGCTGTGTTATATAATACTGAAGTTTTGGAAGCAACATGTTTTCTTGAGGTAAAAAAAACAATCTTAAAATATCTGTAGCTGTGTGTGTTCTTATCAGTTCTGAAACTGTTTTCTGGGTCTATAATACACTCATGGACAGGTCTGTATCTGTAGGAATATTGAAAGTGACACAATGTAGCCTAAAATTTTTCGTAAGAAAAATTTGGTTCATTGCTCATTTATTTACTCAATAACCTGTGTTTTTCCAGGTAAATGCTGGGTGCACAATAGTGGGCAAAAGAAACAGCATGCCTGCCTTCATGGATCTCCAGTCTAGGAGAAGAGGCAGGCATTGGGGCAAATACATAAAATGTTACAAAGTTAAAGAATGTGTTGCTAGAAGTCAGGATGGCCGCTAATAACACAAGAGATGTGAGAAAGATCCATTGAGGCAGACCAGTGACCCCTGAGTCAGTGATGTCTCTTCAAGACTTGAAGCCAGGGACACCTTAGCATCACATCCGGGAATCCTTAAGATTGGAAAATATGAAAGGTCACGTTGCAGACTTTCCTACCGACACCATACAGTTGAGTGTAGGCCAACCAGCTGCTTCTTCAAAAACTTCAGAAAGCCTCCCCGCCCTCCTTCCTTCTTCTAATTAATTCATCAGTTACTTATTGACTGTATCCTATATTGGCTGTCAAATTTTGATACACATCAGAATGTCTTTTGGAGATGTTTTTAAAAATGCCTGAAACCTCACATCAGATGCACTGAAGGTTTAAAAATCTGAGGGTGGAGTCCAGATATATTTACAAAGACCTCCTCGAGTGACTCCAATGTCCTTCAAAGGCCAAGAATCACTGTGTGCCAAACACAGAGGCTAGCACCGTTGCTATCAGGAGAATCCGATATCTGCCTGGGGGACAGCATGCTTGGATATAGAAGTTCAATAATGGAAACAATTGATTACTCTATAGAAAGCTCACAATTTCCTCCTTTGGAGCTGAACTAATATTTAACTGCTCTTGTGCCTCAGAAATCCCCTGTTTTTATCCACCAACCAGAAACCTGGGAATAGTTTTTGAATATTACCTTCTTGCACCATTACCTCCATATTCCAATTGCCCGCCAAGTTCTGTCTCTCTGTCTGCAGAAATGTATCTAATCTACTCTCACTCTCTATCTCCTCTGCCACTGTTGTATCTGGCCTGGTCCCTAGTAATTATATCAGAATAGGTTAACCTCTTCAAGCTTCTCTCCCTGTGAGCTTACCTTTTACATCACTCTAAGAATTATCATTTGATCCTGTCACTCCCAATTTAAAACACTCTATTAGGGCCCCATTGCCTATGGACATCAAACTCCCTATCATTCCCCCACCTATATTTTCAACTTCACTCCCCGCCATTTGCCGCTTCAGCTATAGTTAAACAAAAACACTCATTTCCGTACATGCAGTGCTCTCTTCACTTGAGTGTCTTTGCTCATAGTGTTGTTGATGCCTGAAACACTTTTTGTTTCTTGTTACTATCCCTCCAGTTTTCACCTTCAGTCATCCATAGAGAAAATCCAAAACCACTTCCACTGGGAGAGTTGGTTGGTTCTTCCTCTCTGTCCTTTATTTTAACCCATGTTTTAATTAAAGTACGCATTTGTCTACATACATACTTATATATTGCCCCATCTGACTAGGCCAGTCTTCTTCGGCCTGAGATTTTTGTTTACCTAGAACTTAAAACCGTGCGACACAATAGGAGTTAAGTAAATATTCACTGAGTCAGTGGGGAAAAGAATGAATGAACCTGAAATGGGTTTGCCATATCCCTTCCTGTTTGTATTCAATCCATCCTTTGGTGTATCACTTAACTAATCTGATCCACCTTCTGTATTCCCTTTCCTTCTAACATGTGAAGATTACCCTCAACCTTTCTCTTTTTTTCCCCCAAGTCACATAGTAAGCGGTCATTCCAAAACTGACACCAACTCTTTGGAATTCTAGTAGTTGTTATGAGCAGTTTCCATATTGCACTAAGTTCTCAAGGTCAATTGACCTAAGCTTAATAAAGTTGCAAACTCAGATTTACAGGGAAGGAAAGTGGGTGGCATCTAACCTAGTATCCTATCATGTAGGTTCCAGGATTCAGCCTCACACGTGCTTCTTGTTCTGAGATTATCTGATGGCGTCTCTAGTGTCTCTCCTCTCCCCACTGCCCCTCCCGCCTGGGCTGAAATTCCATGCCCATGTGGTTTATTGTACCCTTTCCAATGAATGGGGGTTTTTTGCTTGCTGAGGGAGACCCACAAAACGGGAACTAAACAGTTCTTTCATCTTTGTTGTACATTTTTAATGGCCTTCCCCAAAAGCATTTCTATTTGTCCTTGTCCCCCTCTTCACATATGCTTAAATATGTTCTATGTACTACCTTTGGTATTTTTTCAAAATGTTCAATTTCATTCCTGCTGGGTATAGGCCTCTCTTGCATTCTTCTGAGAATTCTTCCCACTTTTGTGATTGTCTTTACTTTTGTGTCATTGTTTCCATTTATTTCTATTTCTGTAGAATCAGAACTCATCAGAGCAGTTCTTGGAAAGACATAGCAATTTCTGTAGCGGTATCCCCTTTCCTTCTAAGATTATGACTATAGAGTTATATGATCAAAATTTTATTTTTCAGAATCTCCTTTCTATTAGAGTTGATACCTCTGTGTTCATAGCATACTTACCTTTTCGCTGAACTTTTAAAATGTTTTTCACAAGTCAATGGCATGGATCTGATTAGAATTCATGTTCTCTATCCTCACTATTATGAACACCAGGCTTGTATAGTAACTTTCTTCTAAGAGTTCAGTCATCTTCGTGTTGTTATTGAGACTTTCTTTTTTGCAACTGATCCATATTAAAGCTATTATACGGTTCTTCCTGTCCTCAAAGGTTGTGAACAGAATCCTGCCATTCTTTTTTTTTTTTTTTTTTCATGTCTAAGTTTATTGACAAATTGGTTTCCATACAACACCCAGTGCTCATCCCAAAAGGTGCCCTCCTCAATACCCATCACCCACCCGCCCCTCCCCCCCACCCCCCATCAACCCTCAGTTTGTTCTCAGTTTTTAACAGTCTCTTATGCTTTGGCTCTCTCCCACTCTAACGTCCTTTTTTTTTTTTTTTTTTTTTTTTCCTTCCCCTCCCCCATGGGTTCCTGTTAAGTTTCTCAGGATCCACATAAGAGTGAAACCATATGGTATCTGTCTTTCTCTGTATGGCTTACAGAATCCTGCCATTCTTAACATGGTTTAGTTAAACCATTATAAATCTACGCTCCATGACTTTATTTGAAACGCTCTTAAAGTATGTATTTCATATATTTTTTGGCCTCTTGTCTAATGAATTTTCAGATTACTTTCTATGCTATAAAAATGTGCTTTATTTTCTTTCTAGTAAAATTATTTCTTTTATTGTGCTTTGAGCAGTGAAACCTGAGTTCTAGTATTTCGTGAGTTGGTGAGTAAATGTGTATTTATATTCTCAAGACCTTCCTGATTTTTTTAGTCTTTTACAAAACTTACTTTAGTTTTCTAGTTGATAAACTAGCATCGTTATGTAGGAAAACATTTTACTTAGGAAGCATGACTTTAACTTCCTTGACATCTTTCTCCAAGCAACATTTTAGGGCATACAAACTATCATTGTCATTACACAGATACAGAGACCAAGAGCATCTGAATAACTCCACTTAAATGTAAGGTCGTGAGGAGAGACGCAGCTCGTCCGCTCAGTGGCCTCCACCAACTCTTAATTTCACACATTTGGGTTTATCATTTCCTTCTTGAGCTGCCGCTTTCCCCCTCTCTCTTCCTATCGAGGTATTTTTTATCCCTCAAGACTCAGCCTGTAGTTTTCTTCTCTCTCGTACTTTCTTAACCCTCCAGATAAAAGTAACATCTTTCCTCTTTCCTCACCACACATTTCTCCAGTAATCATTGGTTGCAACATCTAGTGACTGCACCTCACATTTCTATAATAATTTTTTAAAAATATTGTTGCAACCTCTAATGACTGACCTCCTAGGTATTATGGAGACATAGCATTTTGTAAATGGAAATAAGAGTGGTTAGTAGGCACAAATTTTCCTCAACCACTGTATTAGAAAGAAGCATAGGTTACAAGACCTTTCAGAATACGAATTGCATGTAATATTTTGTGTGTTTTTAAAAAGAAGTGAAGTATATAGGTTGTACGAGTGACATTAGTTAATGTTTTGAAACATGTGAGTCATAATTATCCCCACACATTTCAAAAGACTGAAGCGTCCTTTTTTAAAGGACGGTATTTAACTGAATTTGATGCTGGTTGCAGTGGTTGGTAGCTGAGCAGAGAGGACAGGTGCCAAGAGCCTATCATAGGGGGAGGTGGCTTCCCTTAGTCTCTCATCTCCCACCTGTTTGTGGCATTGCCTTGGGATTGGGAAGCAGAGAAAGCTATGCATATTCTGTTGCTAAATGGAGTAAGTCCAGATGATCGGGCCATGTTGTGTCCAGAAGACCACCCTGCCTCTTAACGCATCTTGGTAGTTTCTAACGTGCGATGCTGCTAAAAGTCCCGAGTTTGAAATTGCCACGGGTCCAAAGCTTTCTGGCCAGAACAATACAGCCCGTTGGTTTCCAGAGTTAGACTAACGAGAAAGAAAACCAGGGCACCTGGCTGGCTCAGTCAGTGGAGCGTGGGACTCTTGATCTCAGAGCCGTCAGTTCGAGCCCCATGTGGAGCGTAGCGCCTACTTAAAAAAAGGAAAACAAATGGTGTTTCCCGGTGAGATAATGCTAAGTGACCAGATAAACCCGTACCATAGGTCTGTCTATGGTCTGTCTACCAGATAAACCCGTAGCATAGGTACTATGCTAAGAGGTCGATCATTCAGATTACTCCCTGCCTTTAAACATCTGGGAAACACGTTGGAGAGAAAACACAAACACGTAGACACACAGAGAAAATAACCACAAAAAATTGGGGCTTGTGAAATGGCCAGAGAGGCACAGAGAGCACTGGTTGTCAAAATCCGGTTTTGCAGTTGGACAGTGGACACCAGCGTTTTTTGTTTTTTGTTTTTTTTGCCACATCTGTACCATCAGAACATTTGTTTACATACTGATTTATACATGACTCCGTAAAGTATCCATTTTAGCCTCTTCCTAAGCAGCAATATCAGCAAAGTCACATCGTTTTCTTCTAATACATTTTTTTCCTGACACGGATTAGATCAAACTAGGTGAAACTTCCAATATTTGACCATTTTTTTTTACTCCACCAAAACCTCAATTTAATGTGGCTAAAAGTAAACATAACTATTAAAAACTAAAATAATGGTTTTCACATCTCCCATTAAATCCCCCAGACATACCACCCTTGAGTTGGAGGGAACAAGCAATCATAAAGAATTGATCTTGTGGGGCACCCAGGCGACTTAGGTGGTTAAGCCTTTAACTCTTGATTTCGGCCCGGGTCATGATTTCATGGTTAATGAGATAGAGCCCCGTGTTGGGCTCTGCACGGACAGTGTGGAGTCAACTTGGAATTCTCTTACTCTCTCTCTCTCTCTCTCTCTCTCTCTTTCTCTCAAAATAAATGAATACACTTTCTTAAAAAAAGAGAGCTGATCAGGGGCGCCTGGGTGGCTCAGTCGGTTAAGCGTCTGACTTCAGCTCAGGTCACAATCTCGCGGTCTGTGAGTTCGAGCCCCACGTCGGGCTCTGGGCTGACGACTCAGAGCCTGGAGCCTGCTTCCGATTCTGTGTCTCCCTCTCTCTGTCCCTCCCCCATTCATGCTCTGTCTCTCTCTGTCTCAAAAATAAATAAACGTTAAAAAAAAAATTAAAAAAAAAAAAAGAGAGCTGATCTTGTAAGGTTTCATGGAGGAGGTGGGCCTTGATGTTTGTCTGGAAGGAAGGATGCATAGAGAAGAAAAGGAAATACATTGTTCTCTGGGCCGCAACCCTGAGTGACAGCATGTAGGAGGCACAGCGCGCCGCCGGTGAGAAAGGAAAGCTGATGCCCTAGAGAGAGCACTCCTGTCTCCCTTGACGTAAATTCCTAATCCTTGCATGTATTTGAAGGGCACGTTTTCGGAGAACGTGAACACAGTCTTAAGGCCTTTTTGAAGTTTTCTGAAAATTATTCTCTTATTATTACTCACGCCTTAAGCAGGGTCAGGTGTTTCTATTAGGGAGTGTGTGGGTGTCAGCAGGGTGGCCGGGGCTGGACAGAGCTGTGTAACCTAAGTACAGGAGGCATGAGTTTGATCGCATGCACACAGCTGCGTAGATGGGAGGGTCCGTGGCGGTTTTCCCCTCAGAGAGCAAGCTTCCCTGGCTATCAGATCCCAGTGAGGGCCCTTCTGCCAAAGACAGCAACTGACAGGTCTTAGGCTCCCTTCAGTTCATTCTAGAAGCTCCCTTTGCCATTCCTGTGGCTGTCTTTCCGCCTTTCTGGCCTATCCCTACAGTGCTAAAGACTCCAGCCTCAGGCTTACCTCCCGACCAGGGGCAAGTAACGGGTAACCACCCAGCACATTCCTCTGAGCTCACTGCGAGGGTGACTCAAAGGTCAGTTTCCCAGGATCAGTTTCTACGGCTGCCACGCCGATCAGGCCCCCGCTTAGCCCTGCCTGAGGTGTGTTCCAGCAGAGGCCATCGAGGCACCTGACCAGTGGGCCACGGAACAACGTGAACTACATTTTTCTGGAACGAAAAGAGAGCAGCTGTGTCCTAACGTTCATCAAAAAGCTGACTGAGTGCTTCAAGTCATGGAAACGTGTCCTTGCTACTTTTAAGCTTGTTATGATTTAGCAAATTATGGGGAGGGCTTATTATTTCCTTGAATTTGAAGGCAATAAACTCGTGTGTGCTTTATTGACAATGTATTGGTATTCGGTGTCTAGCATTATTTATTTGTCTCTGGCAAAAAGTACAAGGCAGGAGGCTGTTCCCTTGAGTTAATAATGGCGTTTAGATCTAAAACAAAACAAAACGAATAAAACAAAAAGCTTGAGGGTCAAAGTAGCAGCCAACGACAATGACCACTGAAATGATTCATAAATTAATCTCAGAGCCAAGATGAGAGCTAAATTACATACAAATCTTTAAAACATCACCGTCATTTTATGTCTCAATGAGCCCAGGGAAATCATGACCCCTGGTGATGGTTTTGTCATTTTCGTTGATGATGTGGTGAACTTGATTTGTTTGAGGCATTCAGTGAATTCGTATGTGTAAAACGTAGGTTTTGGGGGCACCTGGGGGGCTCCGTTGGTTAAGCGTCGGACTCTTGATCTCGGCTCAGGTCATGATCTCATGGTTCACGAGCTCGAGCCACACGCCAGGCCCTGTGCTGACCGCGTGGAGGCTGCTGGGAATTCTTTCTGTCTCCCTCTCTCTCTGCCCCTCACCGCCCCCCTCAAAATAGATAAGTAAGCATAAAAATAAGTAAGTAAAGAAAGAAAGAAAATGTAGGCTTTGCTGTTATTTAGGTTTGGTGACACCAAGAAGATTACAGTGAAAAGGTATTTTGTTCCTCGCGGCTCCTTGAGAGCATGCTACATAGCCCTTGGGCCACACAGCGGGGGCACCAAGATCAGTCAGGAGGCTGAGGGAGCGAGAGGCAAACATGAGCCAGAGGCTTTCTGGTGGTTTCTGAGGGAAGGAATGAGTGAAGCGGCGTAAGCAGGTTTGGGATTGACTAGTGGGAATTAATTACGGCAAGCCCTGGGGTACAGAGGTTAGCTCTAGTTGTCTGGACCCTGGCCCTGGGGTGATTAGGACGGGGGGCAGGGGGAGCGGTATGGTGTGTGAGCCCCTCACAAAAGGAGACGCTTGAGTACGGGAGCTCTGGTTTGGTAGGTTCGCATTTGAAGACTGTGCTTTCGGGTGGGTTGTTTGCTGTCTCTAGGAATTGGCTAGCCCCAGAAGGGGACAGTCCCTCCAGTACCAGCAAGGCTGTGGACGTCAAAGCATCGGGAAACACAGAAAATAAGAGACATGGTTAATACGGTGCGCACGCGCGCACGTGTGTGTGTGTGTGTGTGTGTGTGTGTGTGTACACAAACACATTCATAACATTTATTAAGTGAATTTGTGTAGGGGGAAAGGAGGATGCGTGTCTTCCATGTACCAGGCTCTATATTGGCTGACGGAGACTTAGCAGAAAAAGCATAACTTTAAAAAAAATTTGTTTTCATGCTTATTTATTTTTGAGACGGACAGAGACAGGGAGAGAGAGGCAGAATCTGGAGAAAGCTCCAGGCTCTGAGCTGTCAGTACAGAGCCCGATGCTCAAACTCCTGAGCTGTGAGATCGTGACCTGAGGGGAATTCGAACGCTTAACCAACTGAGCCACCCCGGTGCCTTTTTTTCTTTTCTTTTCTTTTTTTTTTTTTGGTAAGAAAGTGAGAGTATAAACAGGGAAAGGGGCAGAGAGAGAGAGAGAGAGAGAGAGAACCTCAAGCAGGCACCACGCTCAAGTGCAGAGCCCAACACAGGGCTCGGTCCCACGACCCTGGGATCACGACCAGAGATGAAATCGAAATCAAGAGTTGGATGCTCAACTGACTTATACATAACCCCAGGCGCCCAAAACAATTTTTTTTTTTAAGTCAGCCTGCCCTTACGGAAGACCAACTGATCAAGACATAATTATGTACTATAACCTCAGTTTCTGAGAAATCCTGTAGAGGAAAAAAAAAAAAAAAAAAGAAGGCTGGTAGAAGGAGGGAAGAACTGGTTTTAGGTAGGTCAAAGAAGGCCTGTCGGCAGAGGGTGGCATTTCAGCAGAGAGGGGACTAAAGGGAGAGAGCAGGTGGTTGTGCAGGCATCTGGAGGAACCACAGGCACACCGTCACTGAGAGAGCATCCAGCTTGGAAGGCTCAAGAAAAGTAAGCGAGGTCTGTGTCCTGGGGGCCCCGGGAGAAGGGACACTGTAGGGAACGGGCCCGCAGAGGTGGCCAGAAGGCAGATTCTGAAGCACCTTGCGTGTCATCCAACAGTGATAGAAGCTGTTTGTGTATGTTTCTGTGATGCTAGAAACCTGAGCCATGGGAAGACGAGAGTTAAGCTTTAGCCTCAAGATGCAAATTAAGGGGGCACCTGGGTGGCGCAGTCGGTTAAGCGTCCGACTTCAGCCCGGTCACGATCTCCGTGAGTTCGAGCCCCGCGTCGGGCTCTGTGCTGACAGCTCAGAGCCTGGAGCCTATTTCCGATTCTGTGTCTCCCTCTCTCTCTGCCCCTCCCCCGTTCATGCTCTGTCTCTCTCTGTCCCAAAAATAAATAAACGTTGAAAAAAAAAATTTTTTAAAAAAGATGCAAATTAAGTAGCCATCACCCCAGTCTATTTCCTTATGTTCTACGCTCTTAATTTTTTTAACATTCACTTGACATGATTAGTTTGTAAATGGGGAAGCGTAATACCTTTCTCCCCAAAGTTTTAGAAAATTTTTTTTTACAGTTTAAAACAAATCAGACAAATAAAAACTTCTCCATACAATAACAAAAGGACAGCAGCGTTAGGTCATGACTTTTTCTGTGCCATCAAGTTCCTTGGTGTTTAAATAAAATGAAATACAGTTTTAAAAACTGCCACACTTCTGTAAATCTAGGAGAAGAAAAAAAGACCTGTGAACAATCAACAATTTGCTTTTATTTTCTATTAAATCGCGGTGTTTTTTGCATTTGGTATCGTTTACTGAATATAAAGTAAAATCCACTCACACTCCACTTACCATAAGCGTGCCTACAAAGAAAACCTCATTTCAAATCTAATTGTGGACATTGTTCCTTCGTTAAAAATTCATAGGGTTTGTGAATGTGTCACAGAAATACTAGAGTATCATTATTTCCCCAGCTCTTTTCCCACTACCAATTCTGATCAGAATTTTAAAACACCCATATCTCCGAGGAAAAGGAAAAACAAGAAACAAGAAAGGAAAGAAAGAAATTATGAATATAAATAGAAAAACCTCCTGACCAAAGATGCTGAGATTCCTGACTTTGTTTCGGTGTATGAAAATAAAAGGACAGGGGCCAGCAGTCTTCTGTTAACTTCAACCTCTCCCTCTCAGCAAACTTTCAATGTGGTATTAACTAATAGCTGGGCGATTGTTTCAGATAAAGGGAGGAAACTGAAGAGTCAGCAGCTTGCTATAGGTGAGCACCTATCCACCCACATTGGCAAGACCTAAGTCCCACACACGACCACTTGTTAATATGGTGCGTGCTGTTGGAGGCAATGGATAAGACAGGCAATGCTTTGGTTAGCCTCCGTGTTGAGGCCCTGTTGGTTTATACTTTATAAGCTTTCATTGATTTGGGTCAAGAATATACAAGTACAAGAATACTAGTGGAGAGTATAAAATAAGGATACCTGACTGCATGTAACAGAACTGTGATCCATGGGATGGAGGAAATGTACTTTTCTGGATTTCATTTACATTTACAACCATTGTGTTATCTTAGAAGTCACCTTTTCTCCTCACGTGAACTTATTTTGGCTATTCAACTCAGCAAGGAGCTTGCAAATTCAGAAACAATTTGTGCTCCATTCAGCTCTGACGGGAAGAATACAACTGTACCCTTTATTTTAGCCTGCGTTACCTTTTCAGTATTAACTCACATTTTCTTTTTAATTTTCCCGCCCTTCTTAAAATGGCCTGGGCATCTGCTTGGTTCCCAGGTGTGTGTTCTAACAACAGATAACATATCCAAAAGGTCCCTGCCATTGTCAGCCATCGTTCTGAATTTCCTTTATTGGATTAGGACATTAAGATGCCACTACAAGTTTGGGGCACCTGGGTGGCTCGGCCAGTTAAGCGTCCGACTTCGGCTCAGGCCATGATCTCACGGTTCATGAGTTCGAGCCCCTCGTCGGATTCTGCTGGCAGCTCAGAGCCCGGAGCCTGCTTCAGATTCTGTCTCCCTCTCTCTTTGCCCCTTCCCCACTCGTGCTCTGTCTCTCAAAAATAAATAAATGTTAAAAAAATGTTTAAGATGCCACTCCAAGTTTTTCCCACCATTTGATCTGCTGGACCACAGGAATTTACAGACCAAAACAGCAATGTTACTGCCAAGCCGCTACCACATACAGAGTCAAGCCACCTAATTTATTATTCTGGTGTCACGTGAACCAGCAATGAATTAAAACCAAAATACTGGTAGAAAAAACAGAAAGGCCAGGATATGCACTTTTCAGTGGGGGGAGGTGGGAATAGCAAATGTGAAGACATGTTCACAAAGCTGCCCTTGGTGGAGTTTCTGCTGCTGTTTTGAAATCGAGAGAATTCCTTTATGAGAACCTGCCTGAAGGCATCTGGATTTTAACTACCAAAATATCTGACAGTGTTGCCAGTGATGAGTCCTTTCTTTCAGCTCTTCCGAAGGACATTACGTGTTAGCCCCTGAAATAACTCGCTAGATGAGAATTGAAGGCATAAGGTGGGAAAGCTCAGGGAACAGACCCCAGGGAACTTGTGGCAGGAGCTCTGCTATGATGCTACCCTGTGTAGTTTTCCAGGAGAGGCCGGAGCAAGAGGGAAGTCCCCAGCTGGGTTCTCGGGGGTGCGGTCTATCCTTACTGAGCTGAAAAGTAACTGCCACAAGGGTGATGATGAGGATGATGATGATGATGATGATAAGCCCATGGCGGGACTTTGATTCAAGCATATGTCTCACAATAACATAGGTCCTCGGGCCTCCAGCACCTCCAATATGTCGGTGATCCCTTGGACCAGGGATTAGAAGTTGGGATTTTTGGTTTACTCAGCTCATGGCTTTACCCAGCTACGCAGGACCTTCACTTCCTGCTTCTGTAGCTCTTGTTCATGGTGGACAGTTGAACCCCTGGCCTGCCTTGTCACCAGCTGCCACTGTACCAAGATGGCCTGTGTTAGAGACACCATGTCAGGTAGAGGTAAGAGAAGTAGGGCGAGAGGAGGTGTGGGCACAAAGGGGTAAGGAAAGGAATAGTAACCCTCCTTTACCTCCCAGCCGTCCAGTTCAGATGGCCATGACCAGCCTCTCCATCTTGCCATCCTTATCTGTCAGTATTGTATTTCGTTAGGTAGTAAAAGCATGGTGGGTTGGAAATGACACATAGGAGCTACCCACACAGGGGTAACCGTTCTGGGCATCTTTGGTGGTGACGATGCTTGCACCAAATCCTCAGCTCAGATCACAGATTTACCCTCAATATATGCATTTTGACAAAGTTAAGCCCAGTTTGAGCCAAGACATCTGTGAGACTTACTCACAGGTGAAACCTAACCTCTAAGGCTACACATCAACTGTAGGTAGACATCTTAGGTGTCTGTGCCCCATTCGCCTTTTCTCTAAATGCACAGTTAACATTCTGACTTTAGGAAAAATGTGCTTCTCAATAAAGCATTGGCTTTGAGATGTTTTCCAGCAGTGATTTCTGATTTGTTCACATTTGAGCCTACTTTTGTCACTGTAGTACAGAGGCCAACATGGCTGCTGGGGACTGGGGAAGGGCCATGCAAAGACAACAAAGCTTCCAGGTCCTGATTACCAGCGGATCCTCAGACTATGGCTCTATCTTGCATGGCAAGGTCTCCCGGTCCCGGCACAATGCTGGTCCTGGCATTTTCCCTTTGAGCAACTCTGGCTTCATGTTTACCTACTGCTCATAGCAATTCCTGGTTTTAGCCTACCTGCCTTTTTTGTGGGGGTCGGCAGAGGGCCGAAGGGGTGAAGGGAGGAATCTTAGTGAGCCTAAGCAATACACTAACGGATAGTTGTATCCAGAATCTAATTGTTGTTGTTGTTGTTGTTTTCTTATGATAGGCAAGCTCCTAAAAGTATCTAGTTTGCGATGCTACTGCAAGCTAATGCTTTTTTTAATTTGCAAACTCTTTGAAGACTGGGTCTGTGTCTTGCTCACCATTACATTCCTGATCTCAAGCACATTGCCTTCATTCAGCAAGTATTTAATAAAGATCTGCTGAGTGACTGTGTCCCCGGGTGATGGAAGTAACCCTTTACCCCAGACTTCTCTGTCAAACCAAGTCAGTCAAACCAAGGAGGGATTCCTGGTCTGGCTCTTTGTTGGGGAAAACCTCAGTTCTCCAAATCTATAACAACGTAGGCCCGGGGGAAAACACACTAAATCTTGGGGTTCTGCCATTCATTAGCTTTGCAACCTTGGGTAAATGATCCAAAGTCTTAACTTCCTGAACCTTTTCATGCTTCTAGAAAGTTGCTAATGATACCTATCTCATAGGTTGTGGTTGATATTTCATAAGATCAAAGGTGTGGGACTGTTCTATAATAAGCTCTTTTCCCAGTGGGTGCCTCTAGGGGAAGGGCTGAGGGAATGACATCCTCCCTTGACTTTACAGACTTTGCTTTTTGAACTCATTACAAATATTAGTGCTCATAGTAATACCTTGAAAATAAGAATGTCCTTACAGGAATATTTATTTCCATCTCCCTAACCTATCCTGGAGTTTACTCTCGGATGGAAACGAACTGTGTCGTTGCATTCCACTGCTGCAGATCGCCCTACCGGAAAGAAAGGCCAGTTGCGTCGGCTGGTAGAACGGCATCAAGGGTTTGGGGAGTGTATTTGAATGAAGGTGGTGTCTCTGGTTAGGAAGAGGACGCTGCATTTAGTTTTATGGTGATTATGTGTCTCTGCTCTGTCTGCCTTGTTTGTAGGTTATTAGCAATACTCTCTGTGTTGCAGAGATGGTGGCAGGTTGATATGTTGGATGAGTACGTGAACACATGTCTACTTGATTACGCAAGTAATAAAGTCATTACTTTGATTGCATTAATGGTCGAGGCCTGGTGAATGTTTGCCATTGGCAGCCGCTGCCACTTTCAAACGCCCTCACATCCCCTGCGCTGTTTTACCACCACTGGGTGCTGGGCATTTTCTGAGTCATTATTTTACAATAAACATTATCTCATAATAAACCGTAACACTTACAATTGCACACGAATAAGAGCATCAGAGAGCTTGAAGAGCAGGATATCTTTTTCATTAAGGCTAGAGAGGGGGAAAAAAATGCGATAGTGCTGGTGGGGATTCATTCAAAATATTTGTTTAGGTTGGGTTTAAGCCATCTTGCTGGGAAAATAATAAACCGTGGTAGCAATCGCAATATTCTGTAATTCCCACAAAGCACATTCCGCGTAATTTCTTTTTTATAAATAATAAAACCATAAGTAAATATGATGACTTTAAGCTAACATGAAATTGCATTCAGTAACACGGGCCAGATGTTTTTCTCTCATATCTGTTTTTTAGGGTCAGTTTTTCTCCCTCCCCTACCTTCCCCCGGTAAATTTGTAAGTCGTCTGTGAATAAGTAACCGGGGATGGCGTTTAATCCTGAACTGAGGTTGGCAAACGTAAAGGGAAAATTTAGCTTTGTTTATCTCACACGTAGTAGGCAGGAAGGAGACAACGTCTCCGAACAGCCATTTAAAACTTTTGCAGACTTGACGGGGCGCCTGGGTGGCGCAGTCGGTTAAGCGTCCGACTTCAGCCAGGTCACGATCTCGCGGTCCGTGAGTTCGAGCCCCGCGTCGGGCTCTGGGCTGATGGCTCAGAGCCTGGAGCCTGTTTCCGATTCTGTGTCTCCCTCTCTCTCTGCCCCTCGCCCGTTCATGCTCTGTCTCTCTCTGTCCCAAAAATAAATAAACGTTGAAAAAAAAAAAAAATTAAAAAAAAAATAATAAATAAAACTTTTGCAGACTTGAATGGCCGCCGCTTGGCTTTGCTTTTGGAGGCCTCACCCCACGTTGCACTTAACATACAAAATGCATTCAATGTACTCAATGTACCTGGCATGCAGTATGATTTTGTCTATAGGACTTTTGGACAGGATTTCTATAATTCTGCTTTTGAAGTTATCTGCCTACAAGTTATTCCTCTCATTTAAAACCAGCTCTGGTTTCTGCATAATTATGCAGACTCAGGAGTTTTTTGCAACATGAGAAAGCCCCACTTGCGAGTGATTTTCAACTCTAATGATGTCTGTGTGACTGTTAAATTTGATAATTAGAGAAGTTGTCATAATACAAAATTTCTAGGTGTTTCATTAAATAAGTACTTGGTTTTGGTAATGCATGTTTTACTGTATGTTGACATGAAACGTTTTCAGCTCTCCAAGATTATTGTGCACCCTGTGCCTTCAGTGCCTAACTGATAACACAGCCACAGTTAGAAAAACAGGCTACTTTCCCGGGGCAGATGAGTCGTTGATCTGGAAGGCTGGAGTAGGAGAAAAGATTCTATTTGAGGATCTTAGTCCTCCAAATGCCATCCCCTTGTACGGAAGGATTTCTGTATGACATTCTTACGAGGTACGTATCTCCTCCTACTGACAGCGAGAAGGGGTGTTAATGGGAGAAGATAGAGTGGAGGGTAGCACATTTATACCCTTGTATGGAAATCTGTAACCAAGATAGAGAGCAAGGATGGAATTACAGCTGTGGCAGCAGCATTTTTCAGGGACCTTCGGCCTTGTTTTCAGCGCTGGAACCTTCCCATCAGCATCTATCCCGCCCCTCTGTTGGGGGCAAGAGCCTTCGTGGAGCTTTCTGTGTCACAGAAGCCTGGCTGAGATCACTGTGTACAGTCAGTCCTTACCTCCGAGGATGATCCTGACCTCCAAAAGCAGTTAGAACATAAAGCCTTCACCACGAAAGAACTAAGACAGTCTTTCTATTAGATTCTGAGTCACGAATGTCCCTAGAGGCTAGACCCATCTTCCTGTACACCCCCCAACCTCTCGTCTTGGGAATCTGAATATCTTCGGGCCCAGAAGGCCTTCCTCTTTCTGAGCACCTCCGTTTGAATCTCGGTGAACACTGCCAATGGCACCCAAGCTTTGACCCATTTCCCCAGAATGCTCCCTGCTCAACCTAGAACTTTCCAGTTGGATATCTTGCTGCACATTCATTTGCTCCAACTAGCCCACCCTCATGAGGTAACCATACCATCTATGACTCCCCATGGAGTGAAAAGGACTCTCCCTAGGAACCCAGGGCCCCCACCATCCTACTCACTGCTTTCAGACCATAAACAAGGGCTGTGTGTGGTCATTTAGAGAAACAGAAAACAAGGTCTCTGGTCCAGGGCACCCCACTGGAGGCGGGGTGTCCTGCTGAGTCTGGAATACCTGGGGCGATCATGACTGCAGGGTAATACTTCATCCGTCGTGTTGCAAAGGCATCATTAAGAGCCCATTAGTTTAAAGAGTAACCAACACGTTGTTTGTGACCCTACTAGGAGAAATGTTAAACAGGATGGGCAACTGGCTCAGGCTGGTCAGGATCTGATCTGGATTTTATTGCAGGTAGATTTCCATAGATTAAAGAGCTCTAATCAATTTTTTTTTTTTTTTTTTTTTTTTTTTTTTTTTTTTTTGAAAACAGATCATTCATTTACCAGAGTTTGCAGCCATTTAAGGGTCAGTTATTCACTCACTACAATTAAAATGTTCCACTTTGTAGCTTAATATGTTTTTCATGGTTGGGTCAAGGTATAAAATGAGTACATAATGAAAAAACTGAGTACAACAGAGCACAAATTATAGAATGATACTGTCTGCTTTCCCTTATATAAGAAGATAATAATGTTTACAGAAATTGCTTTCTGTGTGTAAGTGTGGCCAAAAAGACCAGCATGTGACCTACACTATACATGCATTAAAAATTGTTCTTTGATCATTGGCAGTGTCCATGGTTTATAGACCTCACGCTTTTGAGGAATGTATCTTCGAAGCCTGAAATCTACCTAAAGTCTATTTCGGAGGTGTTACCCGTCTTCCAAAAGGACTCTTTCCCCTGGTCTCTGTGTTGCTCTTTCTCTGCAGCCCACATCTTTGCCATCTCAATCGAAGCTTCTGTGTAGTTATAGCATTGTATTTACTTTGTCCCTTCAGTAGGACTGTTTGAATGGGAACTTGAGAACAGAGAGTGCAAACAGAAAACAAACTTGTCAGGTGAGGGAAAATGCGAATTCTCTGATGTGCCCATATTTACTTTCATAAACTTGTCTGAGACTTACTTGATTGGCAGTTATGCCTCAATATCCCCGTTCAGGGGACAGAAGAGTCCCTTTCCCAGGGCCACACATGGTTGCAGAAGCAGAGTTCAAGAGCTTATTTTCCCCACAAGGGCTCAGCTGAAGGGTGAATGTGTGAACTGTTAAGGCTGAAACAGTTTCCTGCCAGTAACATTTTGGGGACTTCCACATCTGGGGGAAGCTGGAATTAAGGAACTCTAGGGTTTGAACCTTGATGTTCTATGAACCTGGGTGTGGTTGTCCTGAATCCTCAGGGCGTTAGAAAAAGCTTTGCTGAAAGTGAGACTCTTCTCGTTTTAATGGATCCAGCCCTATGTTTATGGATGAGATTGCTTCCTTTAATAATTCACTCAGCAGCAGAGTCAGCAATGATAACTTTCCCTATGCTAGATGTATTTTGGAAGGTAGAAAACAACGTCTGACAACATATTGTGTATGTGGTTGATGGATATCCATCAATGGGAGGTATGAGTTGACCCATTACATGTTTCATAAACAGCCTTCAGGTATAATATTGCCCTTCTCAGAAAAGCTGAAATAATCTAAGTGTGGAAGCTCCTGTATTTTAAAACTTGCCTATATACAGACTTTGAAATTACATATTATCATAGTAGTATCTGGTCTTATTTCCTTTTCTGTCTTTAACGGAAAAAGAAATACTTTATCCCTAAGGTCTCAAGCTTTCTCTTTTATTATTTTGTTCAATTTAGAAATATAAAATGTAATATTTTTTAAAAGAATCGATTTCCTGAAAACAAAGTAATTTTACCTCTGTCATTTCTCTACACTTAAAAATGTAATGCCAAACAGTATTTTACTTTGCCTCCAAGGACTTTATCTACCTCTCATGCCCATGCTGGTTGAGTTGTCTCTGGCAAATTTGGTAATTTTGTTTGATTTCATGATTTCAGAGGAAACCTTCTCTCTCATTCATATTCTCTGTCTGTCTCTGCCTCTGTCTGTCTGTCTGTCTCTCTCTCTTTCTCAATGTTGAGTTTTTCAAAGACAGACATGTCTTGGGTAAAACCTTATCATCCATTCAGTAACCGTTTCCTCCGTAACATGGAAGAATGACGACTTGTAGTTTAAAACTGGCTGCTAGACAGAATGGAAAAATGGAGGATGCAAGCTCAGATCCTTAATGATATTTTGTGTTTGAGAAACGGCCAGACCTGCTTTCTTTCCTCTGTAGTACGTGCCAAATGGAAATTTTTCCTTTCTTCCAATGATATCACTTCTTTAGCATATATGTACGTATGTGCCTTTATTACACTAACGTACTGTTTAATGGGTCTGGAGATGCTGTTATTTATAGATTTCAGCTCATTCAAAGAACAGCTGCAAGAAGTCTCACAAAAGGGGAGCACCCGGTAACATGATTATGGCCCCACATTGGTTGCCAGGGAGGTGTGGAATCTTAGATCGTGAAGAATGACTTGTTAAGTGCACCAAAAGCTTATCTGGAAGGGTCTGACATTTTTAAAAATTGTCTTTCTGGGGCGCCTGGGTGGCGCAGTCGGTTAAGCGTCCAACTTCAGCCAGGTCACGATCTCGCGGTCCGTGAGTTCGAGCCCCGCGTCAGGCTCTGGGCTGATGGCTCGGAGCCTGGAGCCTGCTTCCGATTCTGTCTCCCTCTCTCTCTGCCCCTCCCCCGTTCATGCTCTGTCTCTCTCTGTCCCAAAAATAAAATAAACGTTGAAAAAAAAAATTAAAAAAAAAAAAAATTGTCTTTCTTTGACACTTTAAATTTGTCTGTGTTCTAGTTCCCAACAACAATTTCCCCTTTTGTGTTCTTTAGTTTTCAAACCTCCAGCCTTTGGAATTGGACCCTGGAACTGAAGTTTATTCCTTTGTTCCTTTATTATTTCCTTCTTTCTCTTTTTATTTTCCTTTTTGGTTACCTTCCTTTCTTCTATGACTGAATTCACTTGAAAAACATATGTGTGTGTGTGCATATATATACACATACAGTTTATATATAGTTTTAAATATATTTTATAAATGTATAAACATACTATAATTATATATAATTATTACATATAAATAACATATAAGTATATATTATTTACTTTAACATCAAACAAAATCATTCTGTTAAATTTTAAAAAATAAAATTTCAATACTTAAACTCATCTCTACCCCCATTTTATAGCAATCTATGCTTTGTGGACAGTTACAGATGGGTTTTATTATTCATAGGGTGTGTGTGTGTCCTTGGGACACGTGAAAGTTGGACAGGGTTAGCAAGAGTTGTGTTATTTACGGTGAGAAAAGCTGTGCTGTTTGTTTGTTTGTTTGTTTCTTTTGAGGGAGGAATGGGGGAAAATAGTATTTTCATAGGCTTGGTGAGTTTCAAAAATTATTTGCCCTGTTGATGTAGCCCGGTGAAATCCTGAGCATAAATCGATCTTGTTGAACAGTTATGAAATTGGGTATGAGATTTTGTATGTGCATATACCTTAACAAAGAACAGGTTAGATTTCATCTGAACCCTGGACAGTGCTGTATCATTAACCTTGGCATTTTGTACATCCGATTGGTTTTGTGATGATCTTGTCTTACTAAAAGCTGTAAATTCAAACTGCTAATTTCACAATTAGTCATCAGTTTCTTGAAAGCTTTCATAGTTGCATAAACAGAAAAATAGCCTAGAGAAGAAAATTCATACATCTTTTAATTCACATTGTATTATTTTATAAAGGATTTGTGGAAAATAAAGAAATATTCTGCTACAATTTAGGTGTGGCATAGAAAACTAGGGCAGTGCTTACTTTTAGAAATATCAAGTGTTACTCGCTGTTTTAGAATTAATTACATAATTATCCCGTAGAACACTGAGATCCCAGGGTACCTTCCTAGAAACACTACACTTCCAAATAAAATAATAATAATTAGCATCTACTATATTCCAAGTGCTTTATTAGCTATAATTTTTTAACTCCCCACATCTCTGTGTGTAAGTAAACACCATTAACATGATCAATCTTTTCTATAGTTTAGAAATAAGAAAACTAAGGCAGAGAAATGGATTTGAATGATAAATTAGGCATTATGGCTTTGAGTCATGTAAAGAGGCAGGTATTCAATAGGAACGATAGATGTGAGGAGAGTATAAAAATTACTCTTGCAACCATTCATAAATTACTAGGTAGTAATTAATTTAAAATATCATCTTTCTTCCAAGCATCAAGGAAATTTACATTTTTTTTAAAAATTGCCTGGCTTCCTTTAGACTCTTGGAAATGCCTAAGAGGTGATACAACTTACTTTGGAGTCACCATTCTAGGTACATGGCAGCTACATGAAGTTGTATGACATTGAAACCATTGGTTGGTAGATTGAAGGCATGTAGTAAATTAAGTGTCACAGAGTCTCATTAGGGGATAAATTCAGGTTTACATCTTACATCTTGCCAACAAAGCAATGACTTTTTTTGTTTGTTTTTTATTTGTTGTATGACACAGTAACAGTTCATTACTGTTCCCAATGTAACAGCATTAGTTTAGGATGGGCACGAAAGTGTGGGTGGGCACTACGGGCCCCTGGGATGTTTGATGCCCCCATGTGACACTATAATCACTGAGGAGAAAACTACCTTTGGAACAGACAGTTATAGAGCCATGGAAAGCTAACGGCATCCCTCAAATACTGTTGCAAAAAGGCAAGGGGAAACATGGCAGGTCAGGTACCATCCCTACAAAGTAAAGGGATGTTCTTTGATGTAATATTCCAGAACTGCAGACTCATTGGACAGAAAGTTGTGATTAATGCCCATTTGGAGAGAACCCAAACTGGAAGGAAGCCAGCCAACTAAACTTCATTTAGGGAGATAAGTAAGACAAATGGTGACCTTGCAACGATCTGAAACAACTCTACTCCATGGCCATTTGAGCAAAAGAATGAACAGTCTAGCCGGACTCTGCTGTGGTGATCTGAACTGGTTGGAGGTAGACAGGGGAAAGTGCTGTGAGGTTTCATCATAGAAATATAGCTGGTGTGTGGGTAGCCAAAGGACAGACATTTAGATCTGTTATGTATTTGTTACTGAGTTCATTTTCTATGGTGAGAACGTTGTCTGATGGCATCCATTGCCGTGGTGAATAATTGATTCACCACAAGTGAACAAGGTCTCAATTCATTTGGGTAGTAGAGTTTTTGGTTTTTTTTTTTTAATTTTTTAATGTTTGTTCATTTTTGAGAGAGAAACAGAGCATGAGTGGGGGAGGGGCAGAGAGAGAGGGAGACACAGAATCCGAAGCAGGCTCCAGGCTCTGAGGTGGCAGCACAGAACCCCATGTGGGGGGGGGCTCAAACCCATGAATTGCAAGATCATGACTTGAGCCAAAGTCGGACACTTAAACTGACTGAGCCGCCCAGGCGCCCCATGGGTAGGTGAGTTTCATTGCAAGGTATAAAGCATTTGTCTTGAGTGCAGTTTGCTCTCAAAGTTGGAATCGTTTTCTATTGAATGATGATGTATCATCTGCCAACAAGCTATTGGAAAATATTCCCCACCATCTCATGTGCCCCTCTGGTCGAGGGCTAGGTGTTTGTGGAGACTATGGAAACAATTTGCTATCACCCACCTATCCCTTGAAATACTGAAATCTGAGCTTCCATTTGAACTAAACTTATAAAGTGTGAACTAGACACACACAAACAGACCATCGCATCTAATTCTAAAATACCCAATAGCAAAAACATGGGTTAGAAAAACTTCTAAGTTTATACCTAAATAAAAAGAAATAATTAAACTGTTACATCAAATCCACTTAAAATTCAAACTTCGCAGATCCCACACATAAGCGGTATATTTTGCCTTTCAGTTTTGAACTGCTGAATGTTCACTTAAAATACGTGTGCATGAAAAACACTGTATGTATGAATGCTATGTTTTTGCATTTTTAAGGATGGGGGGAAGGTTATTTTATAAATAGCGGGCTATAGAGGGACTCTTTCCTTTGCAGCTTTATTTAATGCTTTATTATTTGTTTTTACTAGAAGAGTGCTTTGGAAAGTTTAACAAAAATATGTGCATATAGATGTATGTGTGTGTGCGTGTGTGCTTGTGTGCGTGCACGCGCATGCGTGTGCGCTGTGAGGCTAGGGAAAACCCAGACCCAACAAACTGTGGCCTGTTCAATTTATCTTCATAGAAATGAAAGAAACAACTGTGTCTCTTTGCTGCCCCAATATCCTCTCCATCTTCTTTTATGAGAGGCGCACTATTCTTTCCCTCTGCCTCTGCTGGCTATTGTAATCTGGGCGCACTCCTTTACCAGCTTCACGGCGAATAGCTCCTGGCTTTTCTCTTCCTCTGCCCTCCATTTCCCCCCCCCCCCCCCCCGAATACATTTCACAGACGACCGTCTTCCAAAATAACAACATCAATTAATTTTTTAACTTAAAGAAAATCATATTTAGCCCCGAGTCTGCCCTCTCCATTGATGTGTAGTGAGTGGAAGAGGCTGTGCCGGGACTGATAAGCCCCGTCTGTGAAGTCTCTTCAGTAGGAGGCAAGGAAGGCCCTGGCCGCTTGCACAAGGGGCGGCTTATTCAGGCAGCGTGGCTCTAGGTGAGCTGACAGCTGGCCCGCCCAGCGCACCCAGGGCAAACCTAGGCAGGGACCGGCTGGGCCGCCCGGGGCTCAGGAAGCGGCCGCTCCCTGAGTCTCAGTCTGTGACTGGAAGTTGTCCTTTGTTGTTCATCGGTTTTTGCCCAGACAACAGTGTTTTCCTCAAAGGCTCCCTCAGCTGACTGTCGTGATCTCTCACCACCCTCCTCTCCCCTTTTGCAGAATCCGATGACCTCCGTGGGGAACCTGCACTCAGCCATCAGAGCGCACCTGCCCCCAAGGATGCTCATAGTTCAGTCGTAGATGCAGGTGGCGTGGAAAGCATCAGCCGGTGTCCCCAGCAGCTTCCTCAGATGATGGCTGCAGGTAAATGCCAGTGGCCCGCCCAGGACACAAACAAGGCGTTGTGAGTTCTTAGGGGAAGAGCTTGCCCGGCTGTGAAAATAGGCATTGAACCGGGAACCTGGAATCCTTAAAGAAATCGGGCCATGGGACTAGCATACATCAAAAATCATTAAGTCAAATTTCACATGTTCTGCTGAGTTGTTTTTTTTTTTTTTTTTTTCTGGCCCTGTGCTCTTTGTTTTTAATGTTATTTATTTGTTTATTTGGTTTTGACGAAAGTCTGAACTTATAAGAAATATTTTGGAAGAGTCATCTTAAGCAGACACCTGCATTTCCATAATGGAATGATACAAAAAGCTTAGAAAGGAAAGAGTATGTTACAAGGTAACCCTGATAAATTCAGTTAGGACCGAACTGAGTCGCTGCTTGGCGACTGTTTTTAAAAATTCTGTTAAATAGCTGGAAGGTGTGCCTGCTCCAAAATTCTACTCATAAATAGATGATGGCATTTATTTTTAGTTTACTGAACCAATTGACTTTTTTTTTTCCCTTACCAAAGGAGTGGTCCTGTTCTGCCTCTCCACCTTAGAACTTAACTCACGTTGTCTCACTAAGAGAAAGAAGCAGTTCCTCCATTTTTTTTTCCAGGAGTGCTTCCTTAATGGCATGCTGTGTGTAACACAAACTACGTGTCATTAAGTTTCCTCCCAGAATGTATTTGGAAACCCTTTATGTTTACGTCTGGAGAAAACATTGCTGTAGATTACAGTGCTTTATTTTCGCGTGGTTGGGGAATGTGCTAAGTGAAGTCTCGCATCTCTAGCAATGTGATCTCCTTTAAAACAAACACTCTTGCCTGTTGACTGGAAGTCACAGTTTGTTTTTCCCCGCAGCAGCTGATGGTTTGGGGAGTATAGCGATAGACACAACCCAGCTCAACATGTCCGTGACCGATCCCACAGCCTGGGCCACCGCCATGAATAACTTGGGCATGGTTCCCGTGGGGTTGCCTGGACAGCAGCTTGTGTCTGGTAAGCTTGGGTTTCAAGGTACTTCGCAGCGGTACCAAAGGGTGTTGGTGACAGGTGTCCAGTAATCTACCCACACGAAAGTGTTGAGCATAGTCAACATGGGGCATGTTTATGACTGGGATTTGTCTGGCAGGTTGTGCTTGAGATTCTTTTCCTCATCACCTTGCTCTCCTGCCCGACAGCTATTCTCAGAAAAAGCCATGTGTAGTATATATCATCTGTGGCATTGCGATATCAATTTCATGTTTTAAATTGCTAAATAGAAGAGCTAACGTTTGCTTTGTAATTTGCAAAACTCCTTCACCTACATTATGCCATCTGATTCCACAGTCGTCTTTTTGAGGCACGTGGATATTGTTTGTTTGCTTACGAATGTTCACATTTCAAAGACGGGGAAACAGAGGGCCAGCATTCAGGTGGCTTTTCCAGCACTGCGGTGGCAGAACTAGAAATTCAACTCAACTGACACTAGTCCACATTTTTCCCGTCACTCTTTGGAATCATAATACGGTGCATTCAATAGGGAAAATGTTTAGAAATGTGCCCAAGTAGAAGGCCGTTTAAAAGATTTCATCATTTAACTTAATACATCTTTATTGAGGACTTTCCGTGTGCTATGGAACAAATACTCCGGGGAAGAGAATAGATATATACATACATAAGTGTTCCTGAGGACCATGTCTCCCTAAATTGCAAAGCACAGCAACAACAACAACAACAACAAAACCCAGCAATTAGAATAATGTGTAGAATCAGGTGCGAAGTGGTAACACAGGCCAATAATGTAGTAATTTCCAGAAGGGTCAATCACTGGGGCTCTAAGAGAAGATATTCTCAGGAGAGTAGGACTTGGGCTGTCCAGAAAGATACATAAAACTTGCAGTATCCACTCATTCGCTCATTCGTTCATTCAACAAACATTTATTGAGTTACTGTCCTGGTGTGGGTGCTCCAGCTATAAACAAACCAGGCATGGTCCCTGCCCTCCCAGAATTTCCAATGGAGAGGTGACAGTCAGTTATTATGTTATGGTCATTGTTACATCAGAGGAACAATTCACTTTTGCCCGTCAAGTCAGATGAGGGTAGATGGTATGCACCAAGTAGAAAGCAGTCGCCATTGGAGAGGTAGTTTCTGCCCCCACAAACCTGTGTATTTTGTGCTGAGGTGACCAAGCATTTGTTTGTTTTTGTTGTTGTTTTTATTGTTTTTCAATAGTGGCCATAGATAGGAAATTCTAAACTAGTTACAGTAAGTTTTATGTGTGTGTGTACCTGTATATGTATGTATATATATATATATATATATATATATATATATATATGTACGTACATGCCCACGTACATATATGTGAATATATACGTATGGGTTTTTTTTAATATCACAAGAAAGAACAGGAGAGAAGACAGGAGACAGCGACAAGTGGGAGACAGAAAAAAGAGAGTCAGATACTGAGTTACAAAACAGTATTGTTAGGATATTTATGAAATTCTCCAAAGTATAAAACTCAACGTTGAGTTGAGGATTAGTCTGGTGCGTGCTGTGTATATATGTGCAGCAGTGACATTTTCTTTTTTTTTTTTTGTCACATGCTTTCTTTGCATTTTTTAAATTTTTTTTCACTATATGAAATTTATTGTCAAATTGGTTTCCCAATTGGTTTCCCAATTTGGTTACCCAGTGCTCATCCCAAAAGGTGCCCTCCTCAATACCCATCACCCACCCTCCCCTCCCTCCCACCCCCCATCAACCTTCAGTTTGTTCTCAGTTTTTAACAGTCTCTTATGCTTTGGCTCTCTTCCACTCTAACCTCTTTTTTTTTTCCTTCGCCTCCCCCATGGGTTTCTGTTAAGTTTCTCAGGATCCACATAAGAGTGAAACCATATGGTATCTGTCTTTCTCTGTATGGCTTATTTCACTTAGCATCACACTCTCCAGTTCCATCCACGTGGCTACAAAGGGCCATATTTCATTCTTTCTCATTGCCACGTAGTACTCCATTGTGTATATAAACCACAATTTCTTTAACCATTAATCAGTTGATGGACATTTAGGCTCTTTCCATACTTTGGCTATTGTTGAGAATGCTGCTATAAACATTGGGGTACAAGTGCCCCTATGCATCAGTACTCCTGTATCCCTTGGGTAAATTCCTAGCAGTGCTATTGCTGGGTCATAGGGTAGGTCTATTTTTAATTTTCTGAGGAACCTCCACACTGCTTTCCAGAGTGGCTGCACCAATTTGCATTCCCACCAACAGTGCAAGAGGGTTCCCGTTTCTCCACATCCTCTCCAGCATCTATAGTCTCCTGCTTTGTTCATTTTGGTCAAGCAGTGACATTTTCTATGGTCTGAACCTGCGTTGATCCAGACCCCTTTTCCCGAAAGCTTACCCAGGCAGATACTTTCATCTACTCACTCGAGAGTAAAGATTTGCATTTTTCCACCCAAATTTTCCCAACTGCCTAATTGAAATGCTTATCTAGCAGAAATTGCTCTTGTCTCCACCTCCCACTTATGTCAGAAAATGTTGTGTAACTTCCAGAGTAAGCCACAACCTCAATAATTCATTATTTTTTCTTTATGATTTTGAGTCTTGTGACATTTTAACCATGACCAATTTATGATTTTCCCGGCAACTTACCATGAAAAGAATTACAGCCCCTGCTCGTTATAGAAGATTTACCGTATCTGCCCTGCATTACGTTCTCTATCTCCTGTACTAGCCAGACTGCTTCAACTGTTTTCGAGCCTCTCAGGGTCTTCCTGGGTGTCCCTTCGTCATTTCTGCATTCTGCCAGGTGAACTGTACTTCACGTGGTTCCTCGGGGCTCCCGCTGACCCCGTTTGTTGGCACTTTCTCAGGGTCGGGTTCTGTTTTATTCACTTAGTGTGTCTGCAGTTTCTTCCAGTCTTTTTTCCACGGAAACATTTTCATCACATTAAATACTCTATTGTGTATTTTTATTAACACCTTGTCCTAAATTAGTTTTTCCATTTTATTGTTTTATATGTAAGAAGTGTAAATAATCCATTGAACAAACCTCCAATTTATTTAACCAGCCTAGTGTTTACATTTAGGCTGTTTCCATTGTTTCACTCTTAGAAGGCAAGTTTGTTTGGAGAATTTAATGTCTTCAAGCACATAGAGAAGGATGTTACCTTTTTTTGTAAAATGGTGATTATGTCTAGTTCATGGGACTGTTGCGAGATTTTAATATGATAGTTTACATGCGATAACCACATAGCACCTACACGTAGAAAGCATTCATTGACTATTAACTCTTATTCCTTCCTTCCTTTTTTGCTCATTTTTTAAAACAGGTAATATTATGTGAACCATTTCCACGCATAGAGCTTTTCAGCAATTAGAATTACTGTCCTTGGATAGACTCCTGTATGTAAAACTAGCAGATCACAAGAAATGAACATTTGAAAGTTCCTTGTTAAATGCTGGGTGGTTAATTTCCAAAATATGCGTATGTATTTAATATTTATTTGCTAATTTGATATGTAAAGATGGCATCCTATGATTTTGCCCTCATTTTTTTTTATATCTACCCTTTGTAAATTATTTACCTCCTCTGTTATTAGTATTTCCTCTTTTGCAAATAGATTACTTTCATACTGTATCCATTTATCACACAGAGCTCAAACCTTTTTGGTTTACATTTGGTTATTTATTATTAAGCATTTTAATCTTTGGAATTCATATTTCCTAAAAACACTTATATAGTCTGTTTTTTTTTTTGCCTCTTAATGTTGTTTTTCTAAAAAAAAAATATGTTTAACTTTTCCTTTATGAGTTCTTTATTCCATTTCCAAATATGAAAAGGCTTGTCCCACCGTAGAAGTTGATATGTATTCCCAGTTTTCTGGGCCTCCGTTGGCTTACTTTTATCTTTTTTTACCTTTCTATCTTTCTTATCTTTTATCAAACATTACATTCTTATGCATATTTCTATCCCATGTTTGAAGTATCTGTTCTGTACCCCTGATCTATCTTTATTCCAGCACCACATTGTGTCAGTCCTTCCAGCTCTATGGAGTATTTATATGACATCTCTTATGCTCTTTTTACTGGACTGCATGGGTAATGCTGTTTGTTTCTTTCAAGGCAGTCACAGAAGGCTGTTTCCTGCTCAGTTCACATGCAGCCGCCTCTGGAATTCTTCGGGGTGCCTGTGGAATGTGAGAGGCAGTCTTTACTGTCTCAGAAGGGGCTTAAAGATTATTTAGTGTAGCCTTCCTTCCAAGAAATCCCCTCTAAAATGTCTCTGACAGGATTATGGAGAGGCTGGATTTTACAAGCACTTGGCCTTCTCCCAAAGTTTCTGATATTTCTAAATGACCAACTACTCTTCCCATGTTTGTGAAAACTGAACTGACACCCAATCCCATTCTCCACCAGTACTTCTGTTTATTGAGAGATTAAAATTATCAGCAAAGGCACACATTTTTCACATCCTCTGCTTTTATCAGAAAGTTTTCCCGGGAAATCAGATCACCCACCACTGTCCCATTGCACCTTTCTGATGTGTTATTGTGGCTTCCACAGTTACAGCTCTTCCATTTTCTTCCCCTCTACCGTCCCCCCGTGTTCCCACCATGATTCCAGCCCCATGCTCATGAACTTGCCTGGCTACCTTCTTCCTATCATGTGCTGCTTAAGATCATCGTATTGAATCAGTTTCTTTTATCTAAAATATACCATTACGGTGTTTTACTCCAGCCCTAAATCCCATACTTCAATGTCTTGGTTTATCTATAGCATAATATTTACCTCCTTATATTATTGTTTCATGTTTATTTTATTCCTCCTACTTTTAGTTTTGTGGAACTTTTAATTTTGTGCATTTCAACACTTTGTGCATTGATACAGATCTAGGTTTTCTAAACTGATCTGTTAGAACACCAGTGCCCTGGGGTTGTTAGGTAAAGTGGATGTCATATAAGTATTTACGTGGTCTAATAGCCAAGGCAAACTCTGGGTTTAAAATAGGTAGATTGCGGTTCAGTCAGTTAAGTGTCAGACTTCGGCTCAGGTCATGATCTCATGGTTCATTGGTTTGAGCCCTGTGTCGGGCTCTGTGCTGACAACTTGGAGCCTGGAGCCTTCTTCAGATTCTGTGTCTCCCTCTTTCTCTCTCTTTGCCCCTCCCCCACTCACACTCTGTCTCTCTCTCTCAAAAAAAATTGAATAAACATTTAAAAAAAAAATGAAAACAGGTGGGTTGCAGAGCACGTGGGTGGCTCAGTCAGTTGAGCATTGAACTCTTGGTTTAGGCTCAGGTCATGATCTCACAGTCCCCAAGGTCAAGCCCCACCCCACGTTGGGCTCCATGCAGGCCATGCGGAGCCTGCTTGGGATTCTCTCTCTCTGCCCTTTCCCCTGTCTCTGCCTCTTCACCCCTCTCTCTCTCAAAATAAATAAACTTAAAATAAAATAAAACAGGTAGGTTGCTTTCTTTGTGAGTTTCTTCAAAGTCTTTACTATGCTCATATCCAATGTATACTTTTAAAGAGTAGTATGTAGCATGCGGGCTTCCCCAAACTTAATTTAGCTTAAAAAAAAAAAATCTCTTGGCATCTCGTGAGATACCAGAATAGCCATGTAAACCAGATTTCTGCCATCAGCTGGGGACATCCTTTTCCACTACCATCCGTCTCTCTATGCTGTTTATGATATCCTGTCTATGATCTGGCACACGGCTTGAGTTATGTTTTCACTGAATAGTGTTACTACCTAACCTCAGGTTTCCAAATAATTCTCTTGTGGTCAAGAGTTTGCCTAAAGCCTTCTTCCCAGTTTTCTCTGATCCGTGTTGTCACTTTCCAGGAGCCCCCGCCATGGGTGTCATCAGCCCAAATCCAGAATATCAGATCATGAGCTTTGACACCATCTGTGTGACCAGCTGCTCCCTTCCTATATATCCCAGCTTCTTTTCCAAAGTTATGATCATCAGTTGGAAGAGTTGAAAACTCAGCAGCCGAGTCCCCAGTTTTTAAGTTTCTTGCCCAGGACTATGTGGGGATTGGTAATATTTCCTGGGTATTCTCTGGCCATGAGCTTCTAGCTTGCTTTTCTCTAAACTTCTTGAAATTTTATTTCCTGATCTCAAAATCTTCCAGCACGATGGAAAACGAAAACAAAAGAAGACTCTGAGCATCATCGTTGAGAGAGCCTCGCTATTACATGCCAGGCTGTCTGTATCCCCTTAAATCATGCCCGTGTTGGGGAGTGCCGCCAGTAACACGTGAAGGGACTAAAGAAAGGAAGTTTGCTGGCTTGAGTATTATTGTCCTCTTAAAAACAAGTACATAGGACAGTTTATCAAAAGAAAGCCCATCTGTGTATCTCTCCTTAGCTGTCGTTGACTTTGATTGGTTGATATCTTTTACCCCAAATGGCTTGACATGCCATTTGTGTTATCTCAAATACGTGTTCTGAAAAGGCATCGCACTTCCCTATTAGCTATGGAAAGACTTTGTCCAAGACAGCGCCACACACCTTATCATAAGGGATTAACTTAGAGCCGTAAAAGACTTCTTCCCTCTTACAAGTATCTGTGAACACGGATTGTCCCTTGGCTTGCACCTGTTTCTTCTTTAAAAGCTCTGAGTTCACCGTCACTGCTTCTGTTACTTGCCACTCGGAGTACAGATCAACTTTAAAACTCATGGGGAGGCCAGGTTGGGCTACGGTCCTCTCTTTCCCCTCTTCCATTCGCTGATGCTTCCACTCGTTTTAATTCCTCTCTGCTGGCTTAGAATATTTTTTCTGCTTTCCTTCTTGGGTTGGTTAATCCTCCCAGGAACACCTTGATCCTCTTTAATATGCCCAGATATGAGGAGGCATGTGTTAAATCCTTTCATCTCCTGGAGCATTGCTCTTAACTGGGATTTATTGATCCAGACATTGTGCCAAATGCTGGGAATAGGGAGACATAGACCTTTCAGCGCCTAGTGGGAGAAACAGAGAAGAGTGAATAAGCTAATACAAATCAACATGATGAGTGGCTCTGCCACGAGGAGATAAAGGGTGCTATAGGATGTCACCGAAGAGTGGTAAGCAGGGACTAGTGCGATTAAAGTTGCATTTTAACGGAGAACTTTTGCAAGTCCTAGAGAGAATGGATGGAGTGTGGAATGGTTGGTGGCAGGGAGGTCAGACAAAGGGCCATAGCAGTTACGCAGATGCAAGGTAATAATGACAGTAATAATCATGGAAGCGGAGATGGAGAGAAGTGAAGGGACCCATGAGACATTTGATTCTAGAAACAATAGAAATTGATGACTGAGTCCTCAGAATGTTAGGGGAGTCATCAGCAGTGATTCCAGTTTGGGAAATCGTGTAAAATGGTATGGTCATGTGCTGAGACGCAGAAGGCTGGAAGAGAACAGGTTGCGGAAGATGGCAAGATTCTTTTTGCATGTGTTGCGTTTGAAGAACCCATGGAAATGAAATGTGGTGAACAGTTAGATCTGAGGGTCTAGAGCTAATGACAGAAGGGGAGACAGGGATGTGGCTTTGGCAGTCATAGGACAAGGACGGTCATTGACTCCTTTCTCCCCCAGTCATACTTTTGCTGTGAAATTATACATAAGCCCTCAGCTGCTCATGCAGGTATCGGTCTAACCTACAACTGAGTCTCCAAGTATCTGCTTCCTCTGTTTCCTCTCTTTTGACCCACTGGATTCCTATCCATTGGTGGGCTCCAAGGTTTGCAATTAGAGAAGTAGTCAGAGATTTAAAAAATGTAATCTAAGAATCTATTCCTGAAACCATCTCATCAGTTTACAGAGACACTCAGATGGTCTTTCTGTTGATAAACCGTCCTACATACTTGTTTTTAAGATGAGACTAACACTTGGGGCGCCTGGGTGGCTCAGTCGGTTAAGCGTCCAATTTTGGCTCAGGTCGTGATCTCGCAGTTCGTGGGTTCAAGCCCCGCGTCGGGCTCTGTGCTAAATGTTCGGAGCCTGGAGCCTACTTCGGATTCTGGTCTCCTTCTCTCTCTGTTCCTCCCCTGCTCACGCTCTGTCTCTCTCTCTCTCTCTAAAAAATAAAGTTAAAAAAAATTTTTTTTAAAAAAAGAGGAGAATAATACTCAAGCCAGCAAACTTCCTTTCTTTCGTCCCTTCACATGTTACTGGCGGCACTCCCTGACACGGTCATGATTAAGGGGATACAGATAGCCTGGCGTGTAATAGCGAGGCTCTCTAAACGATGATGCTCAGAGTCTTCTTTTGTTTTTATTTTCCATCTTGCCGGAAGATTTCTCATTATCAAACATCAGAAAACAAAGAGGGCCCTCGACTTAGATTTCACAATTTATGTACCCGATTACATGTATTGCTGACAGCTCAGTTGCACATTCCACAGTTATCTACCCTCTCTTCCCCAGGACATTAGAACAGTACATTGGTATGTCCGCTCATTCCCCTACCGTATTGCAGAAGGCTCAAAATGTACAACACATTTTACAAGGCCCTAGAGAAACAGCAGTTTATATGACAGGCGACATTCCTGTGGAGCATTCATATTTTTTAAAGAAGCAGATGCGTAAATGCCTGTTTCACGACAACAACAGTGGAGTGTTACAGTAAGAGGGATTGGGAGCCCAACTTCGCTTGGAAGCATTAGCGGCTATTCAGAAAAGTCCCTCCAAAGAATATTTAGGCTAAGGGCCCAAAGATGAATTCGAGCTTACCAGGTAGCAGGAGGGAAGAAAAGGGGAATCCGGGAAGCTGAGAGAATTCTAAAAGTTTATATAAAATGCCCCGTGCAAAGGCCTGGGGCAAGAGGAGCTTGGCTCTTGCAAGGAGATGAAAATGGGATGTGTGTAGGCATACATCCAAAAGACTGCTGGAAGTCCAGAAAGAGATGAATGAAGTAGACGGCCTGGATATACGCACTTGGGGCCAGAGTACCGAGCACCTCCCACCCACCAGGCATTGAGGGGTGCCTCAAGTGCTGAGGGGAAACATGGCTGTCATCCGTCCTAGGGCTCTCATCCCGGTGCTCGGTACATGACGTGTGTGTCTA